>NW_016107350.1:4732746-4753237 GCF_001604975.1 Cebus imitator | reverse complement strand
GCCTGTCTTACAGAGTATGGTGCAACCTGCTACTTCTTTCAAAGGGCCTGTGAATTCTCTTAGGATTTGTCTGAAAGAAAATCACAGTAATTCTCTTGTTAGTAGAAAAATTTTATTTAGTACATCTCAGTCTCTTATGAGGGTTTGTTCTCCATACGTGTTTCCACAAGGATTCAGTAAGTTACGGTAAGGGTGACCCTAATTCCATTTTGCCAGAAACGGTCCTGGTTTGAACCTACTATTTTAGCACGATTAATAATAGTGTTACCATTTTCTCTGAAAAGTGTTCCGTTTAAATGATTACTTATATAGCTCTTTTAAATATAAGACACTGTATTCATAAGTGCTTCATCAACATTTTCATTCTAGATGATTTCCTTTATATGTGATAATTTCTTATGAACATGTACGTGAGTATCATAAATATTAAGCCCATGATTAAGTTTTGGGAGTGTTGTCCTATATGGGGAAAAAGTCTTTATTTAATCAATTACATGGAATCCAGTGGTTTGCCTGTTCTTTTATTCTTTTTAAAAGCAATCAGTCCATTTCAGGATGGTTTGCACTACGGGCAAGATCTATGAATGAAGGTAAAATATTTGTAAGCATTTTCAGTGCTGTAAACTATCTACATATTTGTAAGATTAGAGTGTATGGCTGTAGCATTTATTTGGTTCACATGTCCTAGCTAAGACCCGAATTATGTCATTAGTGAACTAAATTTTCTTTTCAAATAGAATATCTTAAGTAGAAGTCCACATTGAGACAGAAATTTAGGTGCAGCCAAAAGCAGAACTGTTCCAGATGAATTGAAAGCTTTGTTTGTGAAATTGGTCAAGGCTGTAAACATCAAGTATGGTCCATGATGAGAAATGCCATTTCCATTTCTCCAAGGAACTTGTTAGTGTTCACAGAACCATTTTGGAAAATGACTGTCATTTGGCTAAGTCATGACTCCCTTTCTAATGAAACAATTTGCTTCACTATTCTACAGTAATGAACTAGCAGTTGTTTAGCATTAGGCAAAAGAACTGAAGTTCAAAAGTCAGAGGCTATGCATATCTATTTTCTTCTTGTGTTCAGTGGTTCCAATGAACTCTGCCATTTTTACAGATACATCACATTCCATTGCTTCTGAAAGAGAGAGGGGTCCCAGGACAGGACTTGTTTTCCTGCTTCCTAAAGTTTTCCCAAGGATTCTCACTGTAAAAGTATCCATCCAAATTTGACTGTTTGATTAAAAGATTTTAGTTATCTCTTTAGGTGTGACATCGCAATGTCTCTAATATACAAACATGCGGAAATGAAAAGCTACGCATTTCATTTTTGTCTCGTTATACACAGAACCAGTTTAATGGTTCATAGAACGTCTTTGTTGAGTATAACCCAGTTTGTCCTCAAAAAAATTACAATATTTTCTTTCCATTGCTATCCAGCTTTTTGTCAACTCATTTGATGTAGCCTGCAAAGCCATCCTAGTTTTCTCAGTTGGGTATCTTATTATAATGTAATCAATATAATAGAATGCCTTAAACCTATAAGTACTTCTATTAGGAAGATGTGGGATTTGTAGAATAAATGTTTCAGCTTTTATATTATAAATCTTATCTATTAGTTCTTTGGTGTTACGGCTATTGCGATATCTATTTTTATTTTATGGTTCATTTATGTATGCTTAATCTGCATCTATTATAAATGCTTAGCCTTCATATAGAGATTTAAATAATCACTTAAAATTTTCATAATCTCTATTATATTTGTTTTCATTCTAAAATAAGCAATGCCTTATGTGAGAAGACTGCTGATTTTTGATCATGTATTTAAAATGGTCTTGACATTTTCTCTTTATTAGCTTAGTTTTCTTTTCTTTTCTTTTTTTATAGTGTACTTAAAGGGAACAGGAGTATGGTGCATTGATGGGATTGGTGGTTATTTAGCCTGTTTTTTATAAAAGTGGATAAAATTAGGAACTCCTGCCTCTTTCGTGATTCAGCACTCGTCCTAGCTACAGATGCTCCCTATCCCTTACAGCTGTTATCCCATTCCCAGGGAACTGCCGTTTTTTTTTTTTTTTTTTTCTTTTTCTGACCCAGGCTTATATACTCAGGGTCTGATCTAGAGATAGCTGTGGGAATTTCTGTCCAATGCAAAGGTGGCTATGTGGAGCTTCATTGGACACTACTTGGACTTTCTTAATGAGTTCTTTTCAGACGGAAAATTCTTTATCCTAATTTATAAAGCATTCTTGCTCATGTCCACTGCTTCCAGGCAGCACAGCCTTACTTATGTCTAGACTGTTCAATCTATTTAATCAGATCTTGCTTATTAATCTTATATGATTATTTATAGTCTTATCTAGTTCATTTTTCCTTATATTCTAGTATAATTATAAATTAATAATATTATTCTAGGCATTTTAGTGATCTGGGGCAGAATTAATGTTATAGATTGTATTTAGGCTCTCTTTTTGAATAAATTAGCTATTTCCTTCTGAGGTTAATCCTATGATATAAAGCTGTGCATGTGAGAATATACAATGAATATGTATGTGTATGTGTTTGTGTGTGTGTGTCTGTGTGTGTGTGTGTGTTCCACTTAAAATATTGTCCTGTTCTTTGTTTTACCCAATGGTTCTATCTCTATTGTTCAGATGCTCAAATTTGTTTGTTTGTTTGTTTGTTTTATCTCCTGTTGCTTTGAATTGTCATTTATTGTATCTATGCTTTCTCACTTCTTTTTTTTTTTTTTTTGAGACAAGAATCTTGCTCTGTTGCACAGGCTGGCGTGCAGTAGTGTGATCTTGGCTCACTGTAGCTTCGGCCTTCTGGGTTCATGCAATGCTCATGCCTCAGCCTCCTAAATAGCTTGGACCACAGTCATGGCCACCACACCCAGGTAATTTTGTATTTTTAGTAGAGGCTGAGTTTGGCCATGTTGACCAAGCTTGTCTTCAACTCCTGACCTCAAAGTGATTCTCCCACCTTGGCCTCCAAAAGTGCCAAGATTACAGGCATGAGCCATTGCTCCCAGTCTTACTTTCACAATTTAAAAACGACTTTCACCTGGAGCAGTGGCTCACACCTGTATTCCTAGCACTTTGGGAGGCTGAGACAGGTGGATTGTCTGAGCTCAGGAGTTCAAGACCAGCCTGGACAACATGGTGAAACTTTGTCTCTACTAAAATTCAAAAAATCAGCCAGGCATGGTGGTGGGCACCGGTAATCCTGGCTACTCAGGAGACTGAGGCACGAGAATTGAACCTGGGACACGGAGATTGCATTGAGCCGAGATCTTGCCAATGCACTCCAGCCCAGGCAACAAAGCCAAACTCTGTCTCAAAAATAAATAAATAAATAAAAGAAATTTAAAAAATAAAAAATTAAAATTACTTTTCTTTCTGTCCTAAATTATGAAACATTTTCTTAATATTATCATCTATATAACTGTTTTATTTGTTATGCATATAGATTAAAATATTCTCTTTTAGGGTAATTTTAGATTTTCTAATTTAACTAGTCATATATATATTTTTAATAGCTTTAGGTTTATTAGATGGCTTCCTTTTTCATAGAAACATGTACTGGTTTAATATTTTAAATTACATAGTGCTTACCATCATTTAATATCTTTGGAGCCCATCTAATTATAATAGGTTTTTTTGATGACTAAATTATTTATATTTAACCTTAAGTAAGATTTTCTGAAGGTTAATTTTCTCTCATTTTGTGTTGTATAGTTCTTAAATATATAATAATTTTAGTGATTATTAGTTCATGGGTACAGGAAGCTGACAAGGTTTCCTCTGCACATGTGCAAGTCTACCTACTAAATAAACTTCTTTGTCTAATGAGAGGTTTGCAGTGCAGCCATTTAGAAGTAAAAGCTTTGAAACAAAATGCAAGGGCAAGGACCATACAAAAAGGCTGGTGAAGACCTCTTACAGACATCAAAGTAAAGAAAGTTTAATTTGATTGACTGAGTCTTTAGTTTTTACCTCCTCTTACTCCCCACATGCCTATTGGGAGGTCAAGAGCTGTCTCAATCTCTGCTCTATTTCAATATTTTTCTCCACTAAAGACAAGAATATTGGCAGTGACTCACACCTGTAATCCCAGCACTTTGGGGGGCCGAGGTGGGTGGATCACAAAGTCAGGAGTTCAAGACCAGCCTGACCAACTTGGAGAAAGCCCGTCTCTACTAAAAATATAAAAATGAGCCAGACATGGTGGCAGACCTCTGTAATCCCAGCTCTTTGGGAGGCTGAGGCAAAAGAATCACTTGAACTTGGGAGGTAGATGTTGCAGTGGGCCAAGATCTTGCCATTGCACTCCAGCCTAGGTGACAGAGCGGGATTTCCTATCAAACAAAACAAAACAAAACAAAACAAAACAAAACAAAACAAAACAAAAAATACCCTTTTCCAAGGAGTGTATTCGTTTTGGAAAATAGTTCTTCAAACTTTCACCAAGAGAAAAGACTGGCACTTCCTCTATATCTAGTAGACCCACTGTCCCAAATACAAATCTCTTAATTAACATTTGAGCTCCACAATGGTGCCTTCCTAGTGCTTTGCATACGCTAAACACGGTTTGCGGTTTAACCTGAACTCCTTGTAATGTAAGAATATACTCCAAGATGATATGGAATATTGTATGTGAATTAGTTCAATCAAGAAATGGAGGCCATGTTAACCTTGTTTAAGGTATATAAAACTTGCTTTTCCTTCCTTTCTCTTGAAAATACAGACGAGATATCGATGTGATCTTCACATTCAAACAATTATAAAATGAGTCTTATACCACACAGTAAATTATTACACCTAAAACACCTCCAACGTCCCTAACATCCATGACATGATCAAATGAACAATATATGTATTTTGTGGCCCAAGCAGGGCACTCATAATTGGAAGTAGGCACTTTCTATGAGAGTTATTAATTCTGCTTATAACAAAGGGAAGTGGATGATTTCAAAATGTATGATTAAAATAGACTAATGTGAAGTATGCCAACCAAAGCCCTTGGTATCTATAATCTGGTTTTCACCAAATAGTGTTGGAACTGTCTCTAAAATTTCTCTTCGAATCTATCAACCACATAAGAGAGTATCAGCATTCTGTATTGATTTTGTTTATCTAAAATCAGGTAAAAAATAGTCTTGATTTTAAACAAAATGTGAAAACATTCTATCGTATGTTGGTAGAGTAGAAAACAGTTTCAAATGGATAGAAATCAACATTGCTAGAATAAGTTATTTGGGCTCAGTGCTTTTGAGTAAGAAAAAAACAGAAAGACACCCTTCTAACACTCTCACCTAGCTCTGATATCTTACAATAAAACTAAGGTGAAGGAGTTGTCAAACTTGTCATAAAAAAATTTAAATTTGAAAAAACAATCATGCTCAAGTCTTCCTAAAGTTAAGGTTATGGGTTTTGCGTAACAATAAATTATTTTTTTGAAGTGAATAAATAAATGTACAGTTTATTTTAAAGGCCTCTATAATCTAACACATTGTTTAAAGTAAAATTTCCTTCCAAATGGTATGTTTTAGTTATATTCTAGTCCACTCTCAATATTATGTGTCTGAAATAGGTAACACATTTAAAGATTCTAGCGCTGGAGGACAACTATGCTTACAAGCATAACAGTTACTGTTTACAAAATAACAATAATGTTACTATTACATAAAATTCATTTCATCCTATACAGAATCCCACTAAGTGTTTTTGCTATTTTATGAAAAATATCATGCATATATCAGTAACAAAATTATATTAAAAAAATCCATCATTTGTGTTCAATAATTAAAAACTCATTGATAATTTTGGTTTATCTCTACCCCCAGACACTTTGCCTCTTGTAATATGTGAAGTAAGCCACAAATGTCCTTTCATCTACAAATATATTAGTTCACATCCTAAAAGGTAGAGATTATTTTTCAGTATGCTCAAAATATCTCTATCATGCATGGAAAAATACCAATTATCTGTCCTCTGTGTTTCCTGTAAATTGTACTTATTATACTTGTATCTCATCTAGAAGCTTGATCACATTTTTCCATTCTTTGATTTCTGGTAAGTCTCCTTCAAAAAGACAGTCTTTTGTTTCCAATAAGAGAGATATGATTCCTGATCATCTTCCTTTTGCTGAAGTAGCTGCTGTTAATGATTAATGAGATCAATATATTAAAGTGTTCGTAATTCTGACATCATTACTATAATATTCCTTCCTCCTTTACAGGCTGAAATATTTTGTAAGAAGAATTTTTCCATCTGTTATTTGTCTACTCTTACAGTGTTGTCATTTCAAGTTGGATCTCAACTCCATTTTACACATGGCCAGTTGTTTTTGACAACTTCCTTATTGTCTTATACATTTCTAGGGAGCCCCTTTTGCATTTAGGGATTTTGGATTTTTCTAATTTGGGGAAAATTAGTATCTAAAGGCCATAATTTGAATGTTTGGTGTTCTGTTTGCTATTTTGTTGATCATTAATTTTAGCCTTTGTCCATAAATGAGCTGTTATTTTATTTGAAAATAAAATACATGAGCTCACAGTGATAATTCCAATTTAAATTTATTACTAAATGGTATTTGTTGACTTCTTTGATCTTAGCATCTATTTTCCTACGTGTTTAAAAATTATACTGTCAACAGCACCCAGAATTATAGATTTACAATTTCATATAACAGTTCATTTTTGTTATATCTCAATATAACTGAGTTTCATTTTCTATTTTTAAAATATTGATGCCAGTTCTTGTTTATTTATTTTCTTTTTTTCTATTATTTCTGGTATCCCAATATGGGTATACATTCAAATTACTATTTTTAAAATTGCTTAAAGCAGTCCTACGTCATATAAATATACTGTCAACTAAATTCATATTTAGTTTTGTTGTTTCCTTTCAGGTCTTTGGATAGTTTAGATTCAATAATTGTAAATATATAAAATATTTAACCGATTTAAAAGCAAAACCTATAAAAATAAATATTCCTGAAGTCACTTCTTATCTCTTCTTTCCGTTTATATATAGTTATTTTATTTTTTATGTGTATGATTATTTGCATTTTATAAAAACACATATGAACACATATATTTATATCTTTTGAACTATCTGCTTATGTAACCCTCCCCCTTTAGGTGGTGTGTGTTTGAAAGAATAGGCTGTTAATCATCTTACCATCAAGGTCATTGCAAATTATCTTGCTATCAACACCATTTAAAAGAGCGTCTGTCACTTAATATGTGCTTAATAAATGTTTCTTTTCTTCAAATGACTGAATTGCAGACAACTTATGTAAAATACGTTACATTGCAAGAGGTTCCATTAAGAGTTTTCAGAGGATGTAAAACCCTTCCTCACCCTCTTTTTACAACCGGGGTAAATTCAGCCAATTTGGTGACCAAAGTAAATGATTCTCCTCACTGGGCCTGGCAGCGTTCCTGTAAGTAGGAAGGAGAACATCTTCTGGGGCCGGCAAAAGTAGTAGTTTGACCTAGAGTAGAGGAGTAAACTTATTCTTCTCTAGGACATAATTGAAAATATAAACAGAAAGTAAGAGATGCCAGAAGAGAGGATTCACCGTTATGAAACAACTTGGGAAAATTATGCTTGGAGCCACATTTTAACTCTTTTAAAATAAAAATTTCATCTGAAATAAGTTTAGATGTACATAAAAGTTACCAAACTATTGCGGATAATTTCTATATACTTCTCATACATTTTCCATTAATGTTAACTACAGCTTAATTTCTTTGATTTGAAACATTATATTTTAAAATCTTTTTCTATAATAAAATATGTGTGTTTTTCCACTAAAAAATGCCATTTAAATGACCAGTGTATATAAAAATCATATCAGTAATTCAGTGGTGAAAATTTCTTATAAAATGTCAAAAATGGCATTATTTAAATAAAATCTTACTTTCCACTTAATAATGATATAATGATCATCCTGCTTACTTATATCTTAGACTCCAGGCCATCTAGACTGCCTCCTTTATCTGTGAGCCAAGACACTTACTGTGAGCAGAAGTTATATTTTGGGAACATCTCACACTCTATGATTTATGATTTTTTAAAGTGCCCTCTCTTCCAATAATATCTGGAAAAATGTATCTTTATTTTCAATATCTATTTGTATGTAAGATGCTGTGGCCTTACGTTTTTATATAGGCACAGCTGCTATGTCTGTCACTCATCAAATCTCTACTCCCCTAATAGTAGCAAGAACCTTGGGCTGGGGATCAAGTAACAGTTGAAATACCACTCAAATAATTTTGATGGAAAGGCCCATGGCATAATTTGAACAAAACACAATGGACAAAAGTGCTCAAATTAGAAGTAGAAAAAGAACATCATGGCATCAACTCATAAGCACGCTATGTTTCCTTTTCATAGGTTCAAAGGGTACAAGCATAGATTGCTACATGGATATACTACATAGTGGTGGAGTCTGAGATGTCTTCTCCAGAAAAGCAAAAAATATATAAAGGATACTCATCACCAGAACAATTCTTTTTATGACCAATTGCATTTACTTGCAATTACCAAATATTAGGGCATCCGTTTCCAGTGAGTTAACTCTGTCCAGAAATAATCAAAGATCAATTAATAAATGCTTTGTTTTTCTTCCCAAATGGCATGGTACCATGACATACATGAACTTATGACTATATGTGTGTATATGTATATATACACACACACACAATATATATATATATAGACTGTATATATATAGACTGTATATATATAGACTGTATATATATATATATATACACACACACATATACACACACACATACATATATAGACTGCACAAATGGTAATAAGAAGCTAATCATTTTTGTCCTTATTTAAAAAAATCATAAATATTGAAGAATCATAAAGTTATGGCAAACTATATATTAGGTGATAAAATATAATTACAGTTTTTGCCATTGCACCACCTCATTTCTTTTGCATCACCTAATATATAGTCTTCATATAGTCTATGTCTATATATAGTAATAGCTTCATACATGTCAATTCATGTATATATATATATATAAAATGTGTGGACACACGCTTGTGCAGTTTGTATTTGTACATAATAGTCATCTGCATTTTTAACACTATAGTTAACTTTTAATCGTAACTACATACGGCTACCTTCAGAAAGAAAATGTCATCATAGTGAGGGCTAGTCATTGTATATGAAAGAATTCAGTGACTAATTGCTTCCAAGCTGCCTATTGAAAAAATATTTTAATGTCTTATTTATAGTCGGTTGATTTTTAGTCTAGTGTTAAAATTTTAGAATTTAGTTTTCTTCTGCTGGACCCTGTTTGATAATGATGGTACATTATATTTAACTGCCCTTTTGGAAACACCAAGTAATAGGCATATAAATACATATATAGCTTATAGTTAAATTTAATAATAAAGAAATATTAAAGTTATCCTTCTTATAAAGGCAGAATGCTAATAATCAGTTAATGTGTTTGGTAGCTTCCACTCGGGAGGTCTGTCGTAGAAATCGAGAAGTTTATCATTACAGAACAAAACTACCTGCATTTTTAAAGTACTAAATTGTGTGGATAATTTATGTCAAATAACAGCACATTGTAAAAAGTATACAATGAAATATATATTTCTATTCTATGATATACTGACTATTCTACCATATATTGACACAGAGAATTCAAACTAATTTTAAAAGAAGTAGTCCTCAGTGCGTCACTGTTTTGTAATTTAATATTATCCTCAGCTACCTTCCCTGCTCCCAAATCCCTAGCAATTAAAAACACTCATTAAGACATTTATTCGAAGTCTTCTTTGAGAAAACGTTGCCTGAATTAAGACTTTTGAACTGATTTGTAGTTTATATTTTGATTTCAAGTGAGTAAACATCAATTATTTTGCTTTCTAAGAGAAATACTGAGCACATGTAGTTATATCATTCCATGAATTCAGAAATCCGGGTTTTGAACTCAACTCTGACAACAAAATGTTGTGAGATCTTGGGAAGTTATTTTTAACTCAAAATCCCTATGGAAAACATTGATTCTTAATTTCTAAAGTGATTATGAAGTTGAAATGAAATACTAGTTCAATAATGTATGGTGCTTATTTGGTTTTCCGGAATACAGACTAGTTCATATGCCTGCTCTAACTCAAACCATAAGCAACTAAGTTATGAAGCCAAAGCATCCATCTATCAACTGTGTTTAGCACATGCATTTTGCCCTACTTAAAACTTTCAAGGAATGTAGCTCTTTTAGGACACAGATAGTGATTGCTGACCTTGCCATGTCTGAAAATAACCAGGATGCAGGTTTTTAGGGCTGTATGACTACATTCTTAGCATTGCAAGTGTTCTCAAGTTTAAGAGATATTAAGTTCATCAGTTAAAGGAATAAATAAAATTAATGTTAAAATGTCAAAGATATAAAACATACTATGTTTAGGCATAAGACCTATAAACTGACTTTGTCAAATATATTAGTGTTGTCCACCTGGCAATAAAGATATAATATCTAAGACACAGTATTGGAGTTATTAAATTTTTCCTGGACTAAGACTTAAATTCAGTTGTGAGCCCTGTGTGTGGATGAATAGCATACAAGAATTGACCCGATAGCAGACTGACACCTACCTGAAAGCGCGCAAACCTGGTATATGAGTGACAAACTAGAGTTTGCTTTCCATGGGGAAAAGCCTCACAGCAGCAACAAATCCTAAACTGAGAAACAGTAAGTGCTTCATTAATGCAATCATGGCAAAGGAGTTAATGCTGTGGTTCAGTTTTCTTTGCTTCTTCTTTATTAGGATATGTGTGTTGCCTTTAATATCTTTTGTTTGATATTATCACAGAAGAATTTGTCAAAATTGTTAAAGTTCTTCATGTTTGTTCACATGCTCCTTACTTCTTTCTGTACTTTTCATTTTTCTAATGTGGTTATATGACTATATTTTGGAAAGTTTTTAAAAGATTCTGGAATTACAGAGTGATGAGAAAACTTGAATATTCTCTTACTAGCACATATGAATTTATTTCTTAATATTCTTGTAATCCATTGAAGATATCAAATTTGAAACTTTGGAAAGTATGATTTATTACTTTTAAAAATTCAAGTTTTCAATGCCAAACTTATTCTTGGCATTCTACTGCACAAATGGTAATAAGAAACATCATTTTTGTCTTCAAGTAAAAAATCACAAATATTGAAGAATCATAAAGTTATGGCAAAATGTAGTCAAAGTTTCAGAAGAGACTCACTGGGGTTAGCATATATGAATTACATATAAAATACCTGCAAAGACTGAATTTTCAAGACTCTTCTTAGGTAAATTTAAAACAAGGTAATCTGGAAATGAGCATATTAATGAAAGAACAACAGCTTCTAGATATGCATTCTTAGGAATATCTATTCTCTTTGATACTGATTATTAAATGTTAAAATTACCTTAAATTGAGTGAAGCCAGATAAGGGAATGGGAAGTCAGATAAGGGAATGTGGGAAAAAAAAAGCTGTGAAATTGTAAGGTGTGTACTAACTTAGAGGCTACTTGCACTAGTTAATATTTTTTGTTATAGCATGTTACTTTTCTCAGGCACGTTACTTATTATATTATTTTCTTGAATTCTATTCTCCAAATCCTCATGCAACGTAAGCTGACCATGAAGAGCAGTGACTATGCCTACACAGTCTTGTTTTCTGATTTCAGTTCAATACACTTTTCCCTACATCATGCTACTTGGATATCATTATTTGATCACTTGGTAAGATACTGTCAGTCATTAGGTAATTGGACAAATATATCATATGGGTTCTATTTGTATTTGGAAGCTAAGTTAAATTTAAATTGAAGTTAGTGATGCGGAGAACATAGTTCAGGGTAGAAGAATGAAAGTGTTTTTCTCATAGTTTTTTTTTGTTTTGTTTTGTTTTTGTTTTTTGAGACGGAGTTTTGTTCTTGCTGCCCAGGCTGGAGTGCAATGGCAGGATCGCGCTCACCGCAACCTCTGCCTCCCAAGTTCAAGCAATTCTTCCGCTTCAGCCTCCGAGTAGCTGGGATTACAGGCATGTGCCACCATATCCGACTAATTTTTGTATTTTGAGTAGAGACGGGTTTCACCATGTTGATCAGGCTGGTCTTGAACTTCTGATCCTGTGGTCTGCCTGCCTCAACCTCCCAAAGTGCTAGGATCAGAGGTGTGAGCCACCGCGTCTGGCCTGAAAGTGTTTTTCTCTAGTGGAAGCACTGTTAAAAAGTGTGCGTTTGTTTCACTCTCGACTTTCCGTTTTCTCTTGCAAAATTAAAAACAAACAAGTACAATTTTTTGCCTACCTCAATAGCTGTTAATTAAAAATAATTTGGGAAGTGGCAAGGAGCTAGAAAAAATGTTATGATTTTTGCTATAATAATTATATGACATTTTATTTAACTGGTTATAAACTAATGTTTTGTAAAATTAGGAATAGAAGTAACTGGGGTCCTGGAAAGACATGAAATACATAATCATTAGAGCATTCTCTAATATACATGTATATATTAGAGAACTTTTATATAAATATTTACACTCATATAATATATGCACATTTATTCAATAAAATTGTTAATGAATTTTAACTAATTATATGTGATTCTCTACAGAAGTCTATAGCATAACATTTCTCACTGTGCACTTCCACTCTTATGGTATCCCATTTTCCTTCAGAATGAGTATTTTCCAAGAACTTGTAGATTAATTATTGTCAATCCTTGAAATCATATAAAATGACGTCTCATATAAATTTGACTTATTTTTCCAAGAAGCCAAGTTTCTTACCTGTCAAAATTTAAGTACCTTGAATTCTATTCTCCAAATGCTCATGTAGCATAAGCTCACTATGAAGATGAGGGATGACAACTCAATGAAATTAGCATTGGTTGACAATGGATTTATTTCTAACTCTTCCATATGTTGTAGTAATTTTGTAATTATTCCAAGAGTTGGATTTTAAATATAACCGTGGATATATTATTTCTTGACATTATTTTCTGTTGGTAGTGAAGAAATTCACTACCTTATATTGAAAGAATTGTAAACTTGTAAAATATCTGACTTCCCACTTCAGTTCATTTTCTACCAAATGTATGGCTAAACTTTAGTAAAAAATTTGACATTTCGATTGCAGTAGTAGTTTTAATACATACGTATGTCAAAACTTATAAAAATGAACATTTTAAATATGTGAGCATTATTTTATATCTTATTTTATATGTCTCAATAAATTTGTAAACTTAAAAAAAAATCTATAGCCACATGGAACCAAGTGAAGTTGAAGTTCTGACAGCAATGATTGTTGGAGAAAACGAACAAACAAAAACAAAACATAACTACATTTATTTTGTTTTAACCTAAATGATTTCTTTTAATTATTCATCTGTATATAATTTGAATGAGGACACACCAGTTCTCCTCTCCTAATAAATAAAATTATTATTTTTTGCCCTTAAAGAGTTTATTGGCTCATTTATTTAGTGAACCTGTGTAAGAGCACTTGGAGAATACAACAGTCAAGCTCAATCTATTTTAGTTGGAAAGAAAAAACTTTCTCCTTTTGATGTAGGAATAATAGAATTATTTCCTTAAAGCTCAACATAGGACACATTTTTACAGTATACTAATGTCTAAATACAGAATACAATAAAAGATACATTTTAATAGCTATGTTGATCTATGCCTACACTATGTAATATGATAGCCGCTAGTCACAAACATGACCATGTAAATTTATATCAATTAAAATTATATAATACTGAAAATTCAGTTTGTGGTTTGTACAATAGTTATATGTGACTCATGGCTGCTATATTGGAAAGCATGGATTATAGAAATTTCAAGTCTTGGTGAATATTTTATTGAATAATAATATGATACAGTATACATAAATTATCAGATAATTATTATATTTTTATTTTATTTTTTGCTATGTTACAATGTCAAGACATCTGAAGCTGTGGATTCAAAGAAGAAAATATTATTTTATCCATCAATGAAGAAGTGAAAGGAATAGAGCCTCTCTTTCTGTCAAAGTAGCATTCACAACTAATTGCAAAATCTAATAGGATAAAAATATTGCTGCAGGGTTAACCACATTTTGTAAAAAATAAAAACAAAAAACTGTTTAGAAAACAAAGAAAAATTGTGACAGTTGATTATATGCCTCCTTCAGTCATACAATGCCCCAAAAGTTATCTTTCTATGCATTATGATATAGAATTATCTGCCCATTAATTTTGATTGCTATAATTAGCTGTTGAAGATCATGTGCATGCAGAATTCAAACATGAATTGCCAAATGACCAATCCATAACCACGCAACATATACAAAATGTCTGAGAATTATTGTTTCTATTAAGAATAATACCTTCTTTTAATAGTAATACACTCAGAACTGTTTTCATAAAAGTACTTACTCATCCCCAGTAAACTTGAGTCTAGCAATACTACTAATCTATTTTTTCCATTAATAAATTGTTTCTAGATTTGCTCAGATGTTTTAGTTGGAAAATGAAATTATCTCAGACAAAGGCAGTTTTTTCTCTTCAATTCTTACTAGCTTTCTTTTCTTTTTTATCTGATCATACCCTCCGTATATTAGATAGGGGACTCAACAATGAGTGTCCCACTCGCTTTCCTAATAGAGTTCACAATTAAAATGAGAGTTCCTACCTTGATTTTTAGTGAAGAGGTTTTGTTATGTTATATCTTTTCTGTTACTGGTTTCCTGAGAGTTTTTCATTATGGAAGACTGCTGAAGTTCATAAAATTCTCCCTATATCTTTTTTGAGATCATCATGATTGTGCGTGTTTATGTATCTTTTCATAGCTTGGCCCTAAGGGAGCCAATATATTGGTTTCCTCTCATAATCTCTCTTATCTCTAGCCCCAAATAAGTTGAAGAGAAAGAAATTAAATGGATCAGCTGAGGTCTGCCTTATTGTAGCACTAGCAGAGGGCTAGGAAAATTTTTGTATTCTATTCTTTGTGTTTTCTAAGAACCAGGAGTAAAGATAAATAAAATTGTGAAATATCATATTAAGGCAGCCAACTGTCTTTACATTATAACTGATGAAAATTTGGTAACCAAAGACTGATGAAAATTTGATAACCAAAGACTCATGAAAATTTGGTAACCAAGTGAGATGTTCTTTAAGTGTAAAACATACAGCAAGTTTTAAAATTATAACAAAAATAAAATTGATAGCCTATTAATTTTTATATTGATTGCATATTGAAGTGATATTATTTTTGACATATTGTGTTAAATAAAATATATTATAAAATTACTTATTTCTGTTTCTCTTTACTGATTTTTAATGGAAAAATTACTCATTTTCCAATAAATGTATATGCTCACATTTATAAAATTATCTAATATCTTTTTTTCATATTGTATTTGTATTGGCTAGCTCTAGTATAAAGGAAGAACTAAGTATGATGCCTGAACCAAGAAATTTATTTTGAAGAGTCTATATTTGAATGTAAATGATTTTGATAATGTAAGAAAATGTAAACAGAATCACATACTATTAGAGCTACAAATCAATAACGAAAAGTACAACACAAGTAGATAAATTTAGAGGGTGGATAGTTACTATTAGTATCTCCAGATTAGTGACCTATGATACAAAACAGAAGTATCTACCACCTCAAAAAAAATTCAAAAGAATAGGAACGATGAATGAATAAGGGTTCCAACAACTCTTAAATGCTAGTCAAAATATTGATGTGATAAGAAAGAGAACAGATGCAAGAGAGAAACAGTTAAACAAATAGTGGAAGACAAGACCCACAAAATGGAGAAATGGCCCTTTAATTTGAGAAAGTGAAATTGGGAAAAACAATGAAAGCTTAGAAATTTTTCCTGAATTCAAGAAAAGTGGACAAGCTCTTAGAAAGAATGATTAATTAATGAAAACCTAAAAAAAAAAAGAAAATATCTAGTTTCACAATTTTCACCTAAATTATTAGAAACTGGAATTCAACAGATCACCCTTTAAGGTCATTAATGAGAAGAAAAACAGTATTTTTTTTTTATTATTATACAACCAGCTCTTTTAGATATATAAGACACCACATTTTTCGACACAAGACATTTTCTTGCATGTCCACACGCTATTTAAAAGAATGTTGATTGTATCATTTGTAGAGAGCTTTTTAAATATCAAAAATTAAAAAAATTATAATTCAACATAGTATAAGTGTAAAATTATAATAATAAAAATATGACGATTAAAATCTATCTCTTACAGTTCTGAAGGCTGGAAGTCCAAGATCAAATCACCAGCAGACTCAGTTTCCAATGTGAGACAGGTTTATGATTTATAGATAATACCTGTTCACTGGGTTCCAACATGGTGGAAGTAGCAAAGAAGCTCTCCAGGGCTTCTTTTATAAGTTCCATTCATGACAACTTTGCCCTCAGTACCTAATTATATCCCATCTGATAATACCATCATACTGGTGATTAAGTTTCAACATGTTAATTTTGGGTAACATAAACATTCAGACCATAATTTCTATAGCAAATATAAATGATACAAAACTCTGATGAATAAAATCAAAGATCTAAATAAATGGAGAGATTCTTTGTTTGTAAATTGGGAAACTCAATCTTTTTTGAAAATTTTAATTCTTGCCAAATTGATGCAGGAATTCAACAAAAGCTGCCCCCAGTCCTTGTAAACCATTCTGTAAATAATTACAAACTGATTCTAAAGTTTATATTAAAAACCAAAATGAAGATGAATCTTGACACAGGTCTATACCCATTACTAAGTTAACGCAAAATAAATCATAGGCCTAACTATAAAATGAAAAACTATAAATGAAAAAAAATTTAGAATAAGAGAAAATATTGGTTACTATGAATTTGACAATACATTTTTATATTAAAAAAAAAACACAAAAGCACAATCCATGAAAGAAAACACTAATAATCTGAACTTAGTTTTAGTTAATGCTCTGTGGACAGCATTGTGAACAAAATAAAAGGCACAGATTGGGTAAAATATTTGGAAAATATATATCTGATAAAGATTTGTATTTGAAACATTGAAAAGACCTTTAAAACTCAACAATAGGAAAACGACAACCCCATTGTAAAATATAGGCAAAATTTTGGACAGATATTTTACCAATGAATATACAAGAGGAAAATGAAAAACATGTAGAAAAGCACATGAAAAGATACTCAATGTCATTGTCATCGCAGAAATATAAATTGAAACAACAAGATACCATTACACACTTATATGAACAGCCAAAAATCAATCAGCAAACAAAATACACAATCTGTCCAGAATCAGGAGTAAGGGATCTCTCATTTATTTCTGGTCAGAATGTAAATTGCACGGCCACTTTGGAAGATAGTGACAGTTTGACAGCTAAACGTAATTTTCCAATGCAATCTAGCAATCTGGCTCCTAGATATTTGCCCAGCTGATTTGAAAACTTATGTCCACACAAAAACCTTAACGTAAATTCTTATGGCAGCTTTTATTCATAGTCTTCAGGCACTGGAATCAAATCAAATCCTATGATATGTGAACAAACAGCGCTATACCCATACAGTGAAATATTTGATTGGAGAAAGAAATGTGTTAACAAACCATGAAAAAATTCATGGAAAATATATTACTAGATAAAAGAATCCATTCTGAACAACCTCAATATTTTATCATTCCAATTATACAACATTCTGGAAAAGGCAAAACCACAGAGATAGGGAAAAAACTTCAGTGGTTGCCAGGGTTCCAGGGAGAGGTGTTTACTAGGTGAAACACAGTATTTTCAGCACAGTGAAACTATAATGTGTAATACTCTAATGGTAGGTATATGATACCACATATTTGTCAAAACCTGTAGAAGTTCACAGCACAAAGTGTGAATCTCAATAAGATGCTAATCACAAAATCCATTTACGAAGTTCAAGGAATACATGGATAGAATGTTGACTAGATAAACTACATGTATTTTAAATGTATGAAGCAACCTCACTGAGGCTTAACGGGATAGAATTTGCTGGCTGACCTAACTGTCTTGGGAAAGATTTGAGTTCTGTAAGACAAAAGGCAAAAGATTCTGCATTAAGCCTTGTACTCTGGATAATAAAGTTGTTTTCTACAGGGATAGATGTTAACAATCATGATATTGCTATTTCATGATATTGCAGTATACTGGGATTAAACTATTAAGGAAATGAATGGCTATGACGGAAGTCAGATTTCTCATTATCGGAAGGGGAGTTTACAGCTAAATAAGCTAGGAGGATAGACTGAGCCATGTGATGTTAGATTCGAGTTGAGAGAACAAAGTCAACTTATTTTTGCCTTACTATAGATAGTGACTGTTACATATACATATATTTATGTATGTATGTATATAAGTACATTATCATTTGCACATATTTTTTTTCCCCCTCTGACACTGGGAGGCTGTACAGCAATAGCATTACAGTAGGAAAGAGAATACATTGAGGCTGGGCACAGTGGCTCATGACTGTAATCCCGGCACTTTGGGGGCTGAAGGAGGCGGATCAATTGAGGTCAGGAGTTCAAGACCAGCCTGGCCATCATGGGGAACTCCCTTCTCTACTAAAAATACAAAAATTAGCCATGCGTGGTCATGTGCATCTGTAGTGCCAGCTGCTTAGGAGGCTGAGGCATTAGAATTTCTTGAACAGGGAAGAGGAGGTTGCAGTGAATGGATTTNAAAAAAAAAAAAAATAAGAATACCCATCACCCAAATCTTGGTTTCTAGTACTATTTTACAATAAAAGAGTCCTTGGAGAAAGTTCTAACGCTACTACAGAAATAGGATGTATATGATATATATGAGATGAGTCTGGAACATTCTGTAGAACCACAATAAAAATTTTTACTCAAAATTTCTTTACAACAAAAACAAACACACATCAATGGTGGAAGGCCAAAAGCACACAGGAGCCTGTTGACAGAGAACTGATGATCAAAGGTGGAACAATTTGAGGGACAAAATAAATAGTGTTGGATTATAACACAAATCATAAAGTAAATATCGTAAAACTTTGCTGATATAAATAAATGACTGAATATATAAATACATGGGAGAGAAGGGACGAATTCTCATAAAGAAGGATTCCAAATAATGTATGTATCTTCTTTATCTTCAAGAATGTAGAGTATAACTCCCTACTTCTTCAATATGGTTTTCCTTCCTAACAGTATAGTACAGAAAGGCATAAAAGAGAGTAAATTTGCAGCAGAAAAACCTGTTAAGCACTACGTCAGCCAGGCACTCAATGTCACTATTAACCATGGTTAAGTCATATACGTCCATGTAAGAGAGGAGACCCGCTCCCTTTGGCCTGTCTTCTGTTAGAAAAGGGAGAGGGAAGATAAAATAGCACAAAGCTGAAAAAAGCTGACACCACTGGCCTGACCACAGCGGGGACCAAGGACTGAGAAAATAACTCCCCTCTCTGTAACTGGTGCCTATGTTATCTATAAGCCTTAAAAATTTTGCAAAAACACAGTTTTCCTGCTGCCAAAAGATCTGCTCTGAGTCACATGCTCCACGTTTGTGCAATCCAGACCCCTCCGCCCTTGGAAGTACTGCTGTCACATAAATTCCATAAGTAATTTTTGCCTTTGTTCGACTTCTCTAATTCTTCCCCTTTCCTCCTTCCTGCACACGCCAAATGTAAATCAGCAAATCAATGAAAGCCAAAGACTGAGAGGTCAGATGTCCAGCCAATGCGCAATGGCACACTTTCACCTCCACTCCCTCTTTAGAGTTGTAAGCCCTTAAAAGAGGAAAGGAACTGCTCTTCAGGGAGCTTGGCTTTTGGACACAAGTCTACGGATCCTCCACAGCTAAATAAAGTCTCTTCCTTCCTCATTCCAGTGTCTGAGGGGTTCTGTCAGCGGCTCGTCCTGCAACATATGTAATACGATGTGAGTAAAATTCTTCATCTCTGTGGACTTCCTCTCCCAAATTCATAACCCAAGTCTATCCAAGAGAAAACATCAAACAAATACCAATAAGGGGCATTCTACAAGTTATCTGGCCAGTATTTCTAGCAACCATCCAAGCCCTCCACCTCCCCACACACACACAAAGTATGAAAAACTGTCACATCCCAAAGAAGCTTAAGGAGACTGATGACTTAATGTAATCCTGATTTTTTTAAAAAAGTGCATTAGGGGCCAGGCTGGTGGTTCACACCTGTAATCTCAGCACTTTGGGAGGCCAAGGCAGGAGGATCACAAGGTCAGGAGTTTGAGACCAGCCTGGCCAATATGGTGAAACCCCATCTCTACTAAAAATACAAAAAGTAGCCAAGTGTAATGGTGGATACCTATAGTCCCAGCTACTCAGGAGGCTGAGGCAGGAGAATCTCTTGAACCTGGGAGGCGGAGGTTGCAGTGAGCCAAGATTGTGCCACTGCACTCTAGCCTGGGTGAAAGAGT
>NW_016107350.1:4726606-4732736 GCF_001604975.1 Cebus imitator | reverse complement strand
AAAAAAAAAAAAAAAAAAAAAAAAAAAAAAAAAAAAACAAAAGAAGGTTAATTAGGTAGAAATTAAGAAAATGAGAGCAACATACAGACCTTAGCTCAATATAGTATACCAATATTTGCTCATCAATTATGACAAAGGAATCATATTACTATAAAATGCTAAGACAGGTTGAGCATTTCAAATTTAAAAATTTGAAATTCAAAATGCTTCCAGATCCAGAACTTTTGAGCACCCACATAATGCTACAGGTAATAAAATTCAAAACTGATTTTACATCATGGGTTACAGTAAAAATGCAGTTTACTCAGCATCCCCAAAAGAAAAAGAAAGCCCTCTGAGCTCCCTTCAGCTGTAATAACTTACCTTTTTGTGCACACACAGGTAGTCCCAGAAATGTGCAATCACAAAGGGCACATGTACAGGCCTGGGTGTGAAAGGCAGATTTTCCATAATGGGGCCAAGACCTATGTGCATTACTCACTGTATGGTTGTGGTGGAGGAATGTGTGTGTGTGTGTGTGTGTGTGTGTGTGTGTGTGTGTGTGTGTTTGTTTTGTTTTGTTTTGTTTTTCTTGCTCTCTGCTCTGTGGTATAGAAATACTGTTGAAAATGTTAAGAAAGCAAGCAGATACCCCTGTGTGTAACAGGGACAACAAAAAGTCAGCATTTATGTTTATAGCACAGAAAATCAAGCTGTGGGAGAAACGGGAAAATGGTGGCCATGTGAAATATCTTTCATGAGAGTTTGGTGTTGGAATGCCCACTGTGTATGACCTTGGGAAACAGAAAGATAAACTATGGCCTACATGAGTGACTGAGATAGTTACACCTTTGCTTTCTGATGGCCCAGTGTACACACACTTTGTTTCATGAACAAAATTATTTAAAATATTTTGTAAAATGACTTTCAGCCTATGTGTATAAGGTATATATGAAGCGTAAATTTATTTTATATTAGATTTGGATCCCCTCTCCAAAATATCTTATTATGTATAATGAAATATTTCAAAATAAGAAAAAAAATCTGGTATCTGAAAATCTCTGGTCCTAGCTGTTTCAGATAAAGAATTCTCAATCTGTAATAGGTGTATTAGTCAGCTTGGGTTGTCATAACAATATACCATAGACTGGATGGCTTAAAAAATATAGATTTATTTTCTTGCACATTTAGAGCCTAGAAGTCTAAGATTAAGATGTCAAAATTTAGTTCTTGGTGAGGACCTTCTTCCTGGCTTGGAAATGCCTGAGTTTTCATTAATGTATTCTCACATGGTAGAGAAAGAGAAAGAGCGGGGAGAGAGGGAGAGAGGAAAAGATGGTAGATGGTCTATCTCCTCTTTTATAAGGACGCTACTCCCTTCCTGGGGCTCTACCTGCATTAACTCATCTAAACTTAATTACCCCCAAATGCTTCATCTCCAAATAGCATCACTTGGGGCTTAGGGCTCCAGCATATGAATTTATGGAAGATACAGCATTCCATTTACATCAACAGAAGAACCAGACTGTGAGATATATGAGAACTCTTCATAATGTTTCACAAGTTTTCTGTAAATCTAAAAAGTGTTCTAAAAATAGTTTATTTAAATAAAATGACAAATCAACTGTGAGAATATTGTAAAGTCATTCTCAAAATAAACAATGCAGTAATACAAATGAGAACTCAAAGGATGGCTTTCAGAGAGGGTAAACAAAAATGGTTACCCTCACACATCAGTAGACATTAACGAACTAAGGGAAAAAATTGGAAAACATTATTAGGAATAAAGAACAGATAGATAAAATATAAACACAGTATTAAAGAGTAAAGACACTGGGATGTAAAAATGAAATCTAAAATACAAGAAGGTAAGACATAAGAAATATAAATAAGCCAATTTTGGAAAATATAATAGTCAATACTTTTATATAAATCAAAGTAATAAATTCTCAAATTCAAGAACCACGGCAGGTCCCCAAAGTTATAAATACAAAAACGTTTACAGGTAGATACATGATAATCAAAATTTGAAATTTATAATTCAGGAACACCAAAAACAAAAATAAAGAAGTTTAAAACTGCCAGAGAATAACAAGTTACTACAAAAAGAAAAAAAAAAAAAAAAAAAAAAAAAAAAAAAAAAAAAAAAGCAACTACAAAAAGAAAAAAAAAAAAAAAAAGCCAAGTTGAGTGCTAACTCACTTCTAGTCAGGAGCAATAGAAGCAAAAACACAGAAATATTATGTAAACATTTTGAGGTCAGTACATTGCCCTAGCTAGAAAAAAAGTAAAATTTTGTTTCTAAAATCACAGCAAAATTAAGACATATTGAACACGAGTCAAAGATAACTTATAAACAACAAAAATGTTCTCAGAAAATTGATCTCAGGAATATATTTAAGATTCAATGAACTCTTTGGTAAAGAAAATGGCCAACATAGTGTTAAATATAAGCTAAGTATTGTGAAAACTTAGACAATGCTTAAATATGAACAAATTAGCATTAAATATTGGCTACAGGAGAGTATAAGTTGTTAGAAGAATAATGTTCATAAAATGTTTTGAAATGTATTTCAATAATTTTTATTCATGTTTAAACTTCATTGAGGAAAGAGTACATGTTACATGGTGAAGAGTGCCGTTGTATATTTTTTATAAAGTTAAAGCTATGATTTCCAAATATGTCATATAAAACATTATAGCAAGAAATATCAAAACAAGGTAAGAAACAAAATGAAATTAAAATTATATTACTATCCTTAAAAATAATTTAAAAATTGATTGGTAAAATAAAATCAAAATGGACAAAAATCACAAAATGCTGCAAGATTCCTGAGAACTCTCAATAGCAGCAGATGACTAACACTAGTATATGAAATCCAGAAGCAAATGCTTCAAATAGAGACAAACCATTTGAGCATTCAAAAAAGATTAAGAAAAATAAAATCACGGAAGAATACCTCAATTATGATTGACTTGAAATACAGTGGAAAAATACATATTGCAGAAGTTGCAGGCAAAAGCAATAGTCAAAAGAGTGGCTACCTCTGGGAGAATAGAAGTTAATATAATTAAGAATATGATCAAAGGGAAATTCAAATATATTATTTTATTTTTCTTAATCCATACATGCATAAATAATTATTTATAAAATTTAAGAGTATTCTATGACTAAAGAATTAAACTGTTTAATCTGATTTTAGCAATGGTAGTGGTTTCTGTTTGTTTGTTTGTTTTTCATTTAAAGACAGTTTCTTCTTTTCTCCTTTCTCAGTGGAACTGTCTTCCTTTTTCTCTGGAACTCAATGGCTGCACTGACAATAAATCCAGCAGCAGCCAGGCTTTGGTATCATGCTTTATAATAATACATGCATCTGATAAACAATAATCCCAATTAAAGCTTGAGAGTTCATTGGAGGGATTGCAGGGACTCTATAATAACACCATGTTATTATACCATAACTAATCATGAACAACTAAATGTAATAAACACTCAAACACCACCCAGTGTGTGAAAATTCTTACATAGATTAAGTGTGATGCAGAACCTAGAAGAAAATCTGGCAATTCCTTCAGATCCTATGTTCTCCTCCATTCTACCCACAACCTATGGAAACCTGAGAGGTAATTTTTTTCATACCCTTTTAATTGTGATAGGGTTTATCTACTGCTATTTTTCTATTTTCTAGCTTAAAATATTTTGAAATATCTTAGGGTACTTATGACCCAGGGTTGAACTGTTTAACTGTCTTTTCCTGGGAAAGCTTAATGTTCTCAGGAATCATATATGTGTATGTGTATATATATATATATATATAAAATTTCATGGCAACTTCACACAGGATGCATCCAGTACTCATATGGGACTGGTAAACTTTGCTATTGTTTCTATGCTTGCCTTAGCATGCTTTCTAACAGAAGCTATGACCTGAGCTTCAGATCTAGCTGTATGTCCTCAGACTGATGATTTATTCTTCCTATACTACTTTGCTTTGATTCCTAAAACTTTTCCTCCATAGGGTAATTTTATTTCTCCTGCCAATTTTTTTTTTTTTTTTTTTGAGACAGAGTCTTGCTCTGTCACCCAGGTTGGAGTGCAGTGGCATGATCTTGGCTCACTGCAACCTCTGCCTCCCAGGTTCGAGAGATTCTCCTGCCTCAGCCTCCCAAGTAAGCTGGGATTACAGGTGCCTGCCATCCTGCCCAGCTAATTTTTACAGTTTTAGTAGAGACAGGGTTTCACCATGTTGGCCAGGATAGTCTCGATCTCATGATCTGCCTGCTTTGGCCTCCCAAAGTGTTGGGATTACAGGCATGAGCCACCATGCCCGGCCCCTCCTGCCAATTGATTTCGATCTGAAAAACCAATGACTGAACTTTCCCGAAAAGAAACCCACACTAAGTCTCTTCCTGTTACCAAGTGTTTGTTTTCTAAAGGTCATACAGTCAGTGACTGCTATTAGTCATTTAGTCTCAATTGACTCTTTGGTTGCAATACTTTGGCTAATACAGAAGCATTTATTTTCATGTTTCAGCTGTTTGGTCTTTTTATGCCTCTTTTCTCATCTGACTGGCCAAACTCGCCCCCGTTGGTCTCTGTTCATAGTGGTAGACATGTGTTCTTATTTAAAAGTGTCACTGACCGAAAGGAAATTAAGTGTCCCCAGTGCCATTTGAAAACCACCACCACCAAAACAAACCAAGCTGAAACAAGACAAAACTCTTCAACCTGAAAGTTTCTAACCTCCTTTTCTCTACCCATAGCTTTAAACTTCCAGGCACGGTCCCTGTAATGTTGACCGAAAGGATGAAGAGGCAGACCCAGGGTCAGACGGTTTAGCAAGTTTTTTTCAACCTGCCAGGCTGGCTGCTCACCACAAGCAGTGAAGGCAACAGCCTGGCTTATGGACTATGGGGATTACACAGGGGGCTTGCAGGTAGCTGGGTGCTAGCCTAAGAAAAACCACTTCTTGGTTCTTAGGGTCTAACATTCTGCTTAATTGGGTCACCATCCTGGGTTCAAGAGCCGGGCACGACCACATCCTGGAACCCAGGTATCCTGTTTGCAAGGCGTGAGGCTGTTTTTATTGTGAGCTCAGCTTAGAACAGGAGAAAGGGGAGGAGGGTTTATGGGCTTGCTTTGCTGTGACCCTGACAGTCCCTAGAGTTTTAGAAAACAATTATTTACTTCTCTATCTCTCTGCCATCATGGTCTATTTTATAGTAAATAATATTGTCTAAACTTTATGTTGAGGATAAAAATCCAATTACATTATTTTTAAATTTGTTCCTCAAGAAATTAAGTATAACCTAGCTAGACTGTTGGTCCTCTTTAAGAAACCACTGGTAAAACTAAGTTATTAAATACACCAGGGAGTGATTCTCTTAAAAAACTGTGGAATGTCACCAATACTCCAATTTTTTTCTAAGTCAGGTTTTTTTTTAAAAAAAAACATCTTCAGCAGTCTTCTTTGGATAAAAGCTGAATAAGAATTTGTCAGAACAATTCTTTAACTAAAAATGTAGCTAGTGAAGCAGACTTCAGTGGGATCTAGGAAGACGTGTAGACTTCAAAGTTGTTCATTGAAACAAAGTAAGATTTGAAAAGGTTAAAGGCAAAGATGTGAAATTCTGTTATTTTACTTAACCTAGTGATTTCTGCCTTTTTCGTAAACAAGGTTACACTGTCATTTATCAGAGAGGGGCTGGTGTATAGTTTAGATATAGAGAAAAACCAGAATTTTCTTCAAAAAGTATAATCTTATTTCTGATAAGACCTGCCTTAAGTCACTTTGTGCTAACAAAATGTACTTCATCAAAACAAAGCTATGTTCTATGAAAACAAATGATTTCTTTTTCAATATGTTCAATATGAAGCTTTACTGCTTGGCAGGTGAAGAAATGTATCGGAAACCATTTTTACTGTGTCCAAATGCTGTTTAAAATAGAAACATATTTATTTGATTAAAACTGAAGAACAGACATAAATGATATAGAATTTTTTCCTTGAACATGCAAAATGTACTTCATGGCTATGCTAGTGAGTTTTCTCTTTAATATTTAGAGTTTTAATATATCCCCAAATATTATTGCTGTAAACATTTCAATTATATTTTTCATTTTTTCCTTTTTTTTTTTTTTTTTTTTTTTT
>NW_016107350.1:4692242-4726596 GCF_001604975.1 Cebus imitator | reverse complement strand
GTGCGGTGGTGCAATCGTGGCTCACTGCAGCCTTGAACTCCTGGGCTGAAGCCACCCTCCTGCCTCAGGCTTCTGTGTAGCTGGGACTACAGGCATGCACCATAACACTTGACTACTTTAAAAGAAAATTTGAAGAAATAGGGTCTTACTATGTTGCTCAGTCTGGTCTCATATTCCTATGCTCAAGAAATCCTTCCACCTCAGCTTCCCAATGTGCTGGGGTTACAAGCATGAGCTGCTTAGCCCAGCTCAATTATATTTTTTTCTGAAAGAGTTGCAAGAATAAATTTTCATTTGCTTTTAAATAATTATCTCAAGAGGAACTGATTTTTATATAGATGCTAAAAAATGATGAAATGTAAAGAGGGTAATTCACAACACAGTTCTAATTTGTCTAATTTTATATTTAGATTTTTCTGACTTTGAGGGACATCCACTACATATAATTATAAAATTTATACTTTCCTTTGTCCTTTGCATGGTGAAAAGATAAATCAAATGACCTAATCCTGGAATGGCTTGTTTTCCTTGCTTACCTGTATAGAAAATGCTTAGTCTGTGTTCAAATTTTTCAGAAAATTGATTACTTGTTAAATATTACCAAGGTAACAATTTTTTAGGCTGGGAAATATTAAGGGAGCAATAAAGAAACCATAATAATATAGTTACTTAATTTTCCAAAACCTTTACTTTTTTCTGTGTTTTACACAGACAATTCTGAATATATCTGATATTCATAACAACATTGTGAGGTCAATATAAAGATGATCTTTCTATCTTAAATTGAAGGGGAGTGTATACAATGTTTAAACTAACATTTAAATGTATGCAATTAGTTACAGTCACAGATTCCAGACTACAAGCTCTGAAGCTCAGACTCCTATACCTGTGTTTCCCTACCTTCCCATTCAGTTAGGTAGAAATTATTTCTATTAATATTGTCCCATTCCATATTTTAATTCAAGATGCTGATTGGAATCAAGAAGCTGAATCATAACCTGGTTTTTTCCAAACTGTTTGTCCTAGTAAAGCATTTCACTTTTTGGTATTCATTCATTCTCTCAAACTGAAACTGAGACAACCAACGGCAGGGCGGGGCACTAACTTAAGACTTGGCTAGTGAGAGGAGATAGTGATGAAGATACATGGGAAGGCACAGGTGAGAGGAGATTTCTTTCCACAGCCTGAAAATAATATTCTGGGGAGAATTTACCTCTACACAAATTAGAAGAAGGTTTTGCATTGTACCTCAATCAAAACTAAATACAGTTTTTGTTGTTGCTTTGGTTTTGGTTATCTTTTTGGAGACAGGGTCTTACTCTGTTGCCCAGGCTGGAGTGCAGTGCCATGATCACTGCTCACTGCAGCCTCAGTATCCGAGTCTCAAGCGTCCCTGCTGCCTCAGTCTGCCAAGTAGCTGGGATTACAGGCCTGCACCACCAAAGTAGCTGGGATTACAGGCATGCATCACCACATTCAGCTAATTTGTAAATCTTTTCTCACTTTGTTGCCCAGGCTGGTCTTGAACTCCTGAAATCAATATACAGTTTTAAAGTTATTTTTAAATTGTGGTATTTTATTGGTGTATCAAAAGTCATCTACTAATAATTGTGTGCTCAGTGTTGTAAAATTTATGTGCAATGGAAAAGAGAAAATATCACTTAGGTGATAAAACTTGGGAAATGTATTCAGTGTTAGTACTCCTGAAGAAGCAAGTTTCCAAATTTTCTTCTACATAAAGAAAAGGGTATCTTTAAACTTAAATACTTTTTGAAATTATAGTTGTAAATTAAACTTTTTATAACGTAGTATTCAAAATACTTTATAAAGAGTAAAAGACTACTTTAATTTCAGTGATATCTTAAATGGCTTACGAAATGGATCATCAAAGCCATTTTGATTTTTAAAATTTCATGCAAAATATAATAAATTTCATATGAACAAAAATTCCCCACAGTTATCTTTGGAAGACTAAAAGCAGAATGATTTACAGAAGATTAGAAATACACATTGTTGCAAAATCTGCAAAGCCAAACTACATCATGAAAGAAAATATCAGGCTCACAGGAAAGTGACTGTCACAGAGCATTTTTGTGAATGGAAATATTTTATTACTTTTTGGTGAGGAAGAACATGATTAGTGACAAAGGGTAAGAAACTGAGTTGAAAAATAAAAACTCTGAAAACAACATGATGACTACTTTCTATTTCTGAAAAACATTTTCTTGAAATTATTTTGAAAAATACATGAAATATAGAAAATGTTCAAACATAGCTTTCAAAGGTTGTAAAATCAAGCATGTAAAAATGAAAGAAGAAAAAGTGAGAAAAAAACATATAAAAGTTGGAATTTCAAGCTAATTATACGTGTATCATTGCATCTTCATGTTGTATGACTGATGCTTTTTGAAAATAAATCTGAATGCAAATTATTATATAATCAAACATTAGAGTAGTTGATATTTGTGTTGATATGCATTAAACATAATTTATTAAAAATAACATATAGTTACACTAAGGCATCAATTTGGTCTTTGGTGTATGAATTTTTTTTTTTGTTCAAAAATATGTTTATATCTAAAACAATGATTATAGAAAATAGACACGTTTATCCAGTTAAGAATAAATTTATAGGAATAAATGTTGTTCTTAAAAATATCTCTCTTGTCTTCATTTTATTTTTGTTAGGATGAATAAATTAATAAAATTCTGTGAATCCAACAGTCTAACCTGAAATGTATAATAACTGCCTATACCAGGAGAAGTTAAAAACACTTCTCTAAGTGTGTTTCTAAAATAGGTAATTATTTTTTAGAAATAATTAAAATAGTCTAATATTTCCTCTGTAGGTACACATAACTCTAGACTCTTTCTTTAATATAATATTTCCTCTGTAGGTACACATAACTCTAGACTCTTTCTTTAATATATTGTTACTGACAGGTAGACATTAATGAAAAATTTAGTTCTCTAAAAGAGACATCCATGTTCACCTTCCTGATTGGTGATAAAATCAACCCAATGACATTGGTTAAAGAATTAGTTTTATTCTGTCTAAAATCTCAATCCAACTTCACTTAACATCTCACATAATTTCCATGCATGAATCGTCTAGTCCATATCAAATAATCTACATTTGAATATTTGATTAAACTGTCCCCTCAGCTTTGACCTCCTCCTGCCATTTCCTCCTGCCATCTCTCCCTAGTCCTACAGAATAGAAGAGTAACACATTACTCACACAGTTTTAATATGTTCCTGCAACTTTTCATTTCATTGTACCTATCTGTTTTAGAATATGTTTTGCCACTTTTTGCTTCATATTGCATTATTCAGAGCTTTTGGCATGCAGGTTATAAATTTATACATTCTATCATTTTTTTATTCATACATTCTATCATTTCTCTTAAATGACACTTTAATTTCATTGATGATGGCAACTGTCACCAGGACTCTTTGTTTTTTTAGATATTTTTCTGAATGTCTCAAACAGTATCTTCCATCTGGTTCATGTTTAGAATACCTTGCTCCTTTAATAAATGTTAGGTTGTATTAATTTCTGCTTGAAACTAAGATGTTTCAGATGACACTTTGAAATTGCCAGGAGATAATTTAGGATAAGAATTTGATGGTTTTTGACATAAGAAAAATGGCCTTGATACAATTATTAGAGTAATACTAACTATTATGACCCATTTTAAAATTTTCAAAGTTAGTACTGATCAGCAATAACACTAACCCATCTGATGAACACATTATAATCCATAAATGTTACATGCCTTTCTCATAGGATAGAATTCCAAGAGCCCTTCAATGCCCATTTTCTCTATTCATTTTCACCTCAGAGTTTCAGAAATGAATTATTACTAAAATAGTTTTTGATGTCTTTGAAGTGTTGAAGGGCAAAAATCTTTCATTTTCATGAACTTAGCAAATGTATAAAGCAATCAGTCCTCCCTCAGCTAAGACCTTCTTCCCATTTTTTCATCAGTGCTTCAAAGGCTATGTTATTTTTTTTCTGATTTCTTCTTTTAGTAAAAAATTGCATCACTACATCTTTCACTGGCACAAGCCAGAGTAGGATATATGTATTTAAAAGAGTAGAAACATGGTAAAAAGTACTGTATTAAATATTTTCATTTTAAATTTATGTATTTAGAAACTGAAAAACTGATTGGGTTCTGGGAGTGCTGGTTTTATCTCCAAATGGTTGTGAGTTACTTTTGGCTGTAAGGTTTATGAGATTTCTAATCCCATATTGTAAAAAGATTTAACTTCTGCAGATGAGGTAGAAAATAAAAATTTCAGTGGTTTTGTTTTCTCCATATAATGTTTAATTTGGCTTTAATCCTAAAGGATAAAAGAGAGAGAGAGAGAATTCAAATTTGGGTCATATATGTCCCAAGAACTATCCTGAGATTTTAGCTATTCATGAAATTGAAAGCCAAGTAAGTCAGTGGCATAACATACATAGAGGCTAAGTACAATTTGACCTTGAGACATGGGAGTTTTCCCTCTTTCAGTAATACTCAACTCTAGAGTCCCAGTTTGTTGAACAGCTGATCAAGCACTGTCCACATTAATAGACAAGTAAAGGCTTACACCAAAAGGTTTGCATTCAAACATGTTCCATTAACATGTTCAGTTAAATGGCACTTCTTGATGACTCTGATGAGTCCAGATAAATTTTTATATCCAAAATATATATTCAGTTAAACTCAAAAGAAGACATCAGTTCAGACTTATGGGTAGAGCTCTGTAAGAAGATGATGATTAATTTTGATTAAGGTTGCTGTATTGCTGAAAAAGATGAACTTAATATTCTTCCTTTCTTCTACCCAGATTTCTGATCATTTTGCCTGCTTTCTGTGCAGTAAATACATCTGAGCTGCATTCAACTGACATCCCCAAAGATTAGACTGATGCTGGATACAAAATAAAAGCCAAAGGTCATTAACTCCTATCTGGGTGTTCCATATACTGGGCACTACAATTTTGTATACATCAGATATTTGGATCACTTCAATATCTAAATCTCTGTTTTGAATATCATTTTACCCTCCAAATATTCTTCAAGAAGATACGTGCACATAAGTGTCTTCACCTATGTGGTTAAATGAATTCAGTCCCTCTCAGAATATTTTCCTTCTTGTACCATGTTGTGGTAGAGTCACACTCTAACTCTATATAGAAACTTATCTTTTTCCTCAATTTCTTCTTCACATCTGTGTTTGTACAGATTCATCATAGGAAGACAGAGCTTATACAGAGCTTTAGTAATTCCTGCAAAAATTATTAATTTATCGATGTTTGTACAAGGAGTATTTTCAATTAATAAATTCTGCTAAGAAACACCTTGGATAAAAATACTATCATGCTATTAATTTTTTTTTAATTTAGCATCCAAAATTTTGTACAAGGTCTGTATGTAGCAAAGTATCTTATTCAAAGGAAGTAAATTTATGTCAAAGCGATGTGTTATTTGTAGCTGCAAATAGCTACTAAAGCTTACAGAATGTGCTAGAACATATTAACAACGTGCAATTTCATATCTGATTATTTGTGGCCAGTGACACTAAAAGTCAGCTTATGAACTCTTGGCTCACTTCACTCTAAGGGAACTATTTTCTAACACTGATAAAAGCAGAGATTTAAAAATAAGATATTGAATGTTCAATGACTCTGGTCAATTTGCACAGCATTTATAAGTCATTACTGTTTTTTGGCTCAAAGAAGCAAAACAAAAAATATGAGAAGATATCCACACTTATAATAATGATATAATTACTTAGTTTTAGAGTTCAGATAAAAATAGTACTTGGAATGCTTTCATTAAAATTAAAAAAAAAAAATCTACATGAACTGCAGATGCTCCATTTTGCATTCTTATTTAGATTTGATATAGGGGCACTTAGAAGCAACCTGTTATTTTAATGTGTGATTAAAAGAAGATAGATCTGAAGTGCTTAGTTTTACAAAATCAGAGATATATTTTGATATTCAGATCCATGCAGAGGCCCTTAATGTTTACCTGAACTGTTAAATATACATATACATTTTATTTTTCAAATCCTCATCTGTAAATATGTTTTATAAATTTATTTTTTAAATATGTGCTGAAACATATTAGTGATAAGTGATTCCATAGTTTTCTTCTGTCAATAGTTTATCCAGCCTCATGAACTTCCAAAACCATTCCTGATCCTCTTTGCAGAGAAAATTCAAAACACCCAGACCCACAATACTTGTCCATGCATTACCCTCCTTCCAGGGTGAATGTAATCCAGAACTAGCATCATCAGAGCATGTATATCCAGAGGTTACTCCCCATACCCCTCAGTGTCTCTTCAGATTTAGCTTCACGCTGGAACACACACCATTATGAGATTAAAAAAGGATAAAGCAGCATCTGGAAAACTAAAATGTTGTAAAAGGCTTAAATTACATTTTATTCCTCAGGCTTAAAACACAAATTGAGAATTATTCAAATTAAACTTACTTACTTCCCATACCTCAAAATTATAATATGATAGCACAAGGCAATTGCAAACAGAGGTAAAATCCAAAATTTTGCACATGGGTAGAAACAGACAGAAAATGTCATGTAACTTTTGGGGACACTAGATAATGATAAATTTAAAGAGCAAAGGAAAAACTCCCCTTTCAAATAATTATTTCATGTATTTATGAATTCCAATATTTCTGAAATATATAGATGTGGTCCGTTTTAGAAAAGAGGACAATTATGCTATAAATTCTTACTTCAAGACCAATACCAACAACAACAAAATATTATCTAAAACAATTTGAAAAAAAAAGCTCCACCCAAATTCTCAGAAATTAGCTTATGAAAATATTAAAATAACTGGAATTGTGTACTATATATTTAAACAGTAGCTCATGAAATTCTGATAATATATTTTATGTGAGATGCATGTAAATATATATTTATGTGATAATGAAACTAGAAAATTAGATAAGCATCTGCAAGCTTTTAGGTAATTGAATACTTTGCAGTTGGCAAAGCATTTTACAGATGCTCATTGAATCCTCACAACAACCCTGTGAGGTGGACAGGGAAGTCATTGCCATCTCTACTTTGTGGTTTACACCCTGAACACAGAGACTTTTGGGGATATATCTGAGGATAACAAGTGTAAATCTCCTCTTATTTTTTTTTTCTTTCTTTGCTCCTAGTCCTACACATTTTCCTTGTTGATACCAAACTAATTATGAGTAAGAAGGAGAAAATCTGAACCCGTGTAAAAAAATAACAGTAAGTCAACTACGATTCTATGACATTTACGTTCATTGGAGGATACTCTTTCAGACTACATTGTTATTGTGTGAGGTACCTATTTTTGATGACTGCTCATGATGAAAATAAGTGAATTAGACTGAAGTATAAAGCAGCCAGCAAAATGTTTGACAATTAATTTTAAATACAGAGGACAAAATGTTTGACAATTAATTTTAAATACAGAGGACAGGGGTTGGAGGTTTTAAATACATAAATGATCAAAATTGCTGATTTAAATATAATAAAATGAGTGGAAAAAAGGAAAAAAAATATTCCCCAACATTTAGTAAAAGATAAGGTGTGTGGCTAGTTTTAAAATTAAATAATTCCCTGACATAGCAGATATTTGTAACATACCTTAAACTATTCTTTCTATCCATTTAAAAATAGGAGTCTCCCATTAAAATAAAAGGGGGTGTACAGGATAGAGACCATAGTCTCGTGCTCAGTACAGCACACAACCAGTGCACTGAAGTTGCATACATTATAGTGCAGGCAGCAAATCCCCATGCTCCATCAGTTTCGTATGGAGAAAATAACTGGGGAGGGCAAAGGGAAATGACACATACAAGTCCATGATAGAGTGGAAATACCTCATGTAATTTAAACACAAGACAAGGCTAATGAGATCTGTCACAATAACGGTGTGGTTCCTAAGGGTTCACACAAAGAAGTGATAAAAGAGGTTGTGATTACCTTTGCAAGTTTCCTGTTATAGTGTTACCACCCTTACAAGTCATAGTCATCAGTGATCTTGAGCCTTTTTGTTTAGTTTTGCTTTTGAAAATAATAAATCACAAAATATTGAAACAAATATCATTGTTTGGCTTAATTCAGGTATTCTTAATAAACAGTACCACAGACTTTATTGAGCAATTGAAAATATACACAAGGAACAATAACTTTTTCTTTGTATTGTCTTTTTTTTTTCTTTCAGATTTGACTTTCTTCCAATTAAATAACCCAGTTTCGATCATGAAAAGGGCACTTGTTTCTACAGGAGCTGTGTCCAGTTTGCTCAGTTCCAAGTACTGTTTCCATACGTCTTCCTTGTCATTGCTGAGGTTGTATCTCCACTTACTCAGGAAGCAAATTCCACAAAGTTGCAAGAATTTACCCCCTAAGTTGTTCTTTCAGATTCTATTTCTCCATAGAGTTCAGCTAACTTTTTAAACTCAGGTCCCCAGTCTCCAAGGTAGTGATAATCCTGGTCTGATTGTGTCGTTGCTGAATCCAGTGAGCTGATAGACCCAGCTTCTGATCTCTGACCCTCATAGGCATAAGTCTGAAGAGAGTCATAAGGGGGAACGCTAGGGTCTAGGTCAGCTTCTGCCAGTCTTTGCTTAATAAATTCCTGAACATCTATACTTTCCAGGGTGGACAATGTCTGGTGTCTGGGAGTGAGCTTCACTTCAGGTCTGATATCTCTCCGGTATTTGAGCTCCTCAGCAGCAGAAGGATTCCTCAAGGCTATGATGTCAAAGGCCTCTGTGTCTTCCTCTCCACCTCCCTCGTCATCGTAGGTGACCACGTTCTCCCGTACATCCTCCTCTGAAATGATCAAGGGTTCTTTTTTGCTGCGCCTCAGGGTGATAAAAAGTACCACAATTGCTGAGGAAAAATAGAAAGAGGATGAAGAATTAAGAAAACCGGGAGGAAATTCTTAGAGATTTTACATCCGCAGTTTCCCATTTTCCCATCTGTCATTAACTACATTCCAGAGTTAGGCTGGCATTGAAGCAAAATCCCCTCTGTGCCCTCTGAATGACACCGCAAGATATTTTAATGCCTCAAAGAATGTAAAAGATGATTACCCCAGGAGACACTGTGAATCACTGATCTTCTATAGAAAATCATAATACTCTCAATTTACCAGGATTCAGGTTTTTTTACTCATATTTCAGTATAACCATTTAGTGATTAAAGTGAGGTAAACACATGATAAAAAATATGAAATTTTAACTAGAAAAGTAATGTGGTGAACTGGTCTTTCTATAGATATTTAATCCTTCTAGGTGGATACACTAAAGGAAACATGTAAGAAGGAGCCTTAACGTTAAACCCTTTAAATTTTGATGCTTTGTGGAAAATGACAGCAGAAATATTTTAATGGTTGATCTCTTTTGTCTATTATCCTTTAAAATTATATTATCACGCATTAATAACTGCATGTTCCCATTCAGCTGCAAAATAATTTTACATTATTTGTACACAACTTGTTTCATAGGAATTTTTTGGTTAATGAATTTTCTTTAAATAACTTATTTATTTAATCCTCACAGCAGAGCTGTGGCTTTAGTCAATTTTTAACCCATTTATGCCTGAGGTTGCAATGTTTTTTGTGTGTGAAAAATCAGACCTTGGCGATGACCTTGAGCAGTAGAATATAAATAAGTCCCACAAGACTAGTGTTCCAATAATGGAACACTAGATATAAATTAGAATGAGGAATCTGAGACTCAGGAAAGAGTATCTGAATAACTAAGATCAAAAGATAATAGCAAGTAGAAGAGCTTGTACCATAGCATATGATTTCTCTCATCACAGATAATGTTATTTCTACTAAAATAATATTCAACTTCAGTATTTCAAAGACATGAAATAATAAACTAGGTGGCCAATTGGACATGTGGCTTAGGGTAGCTCTTGCTAAATATGGTGGATTTGTCTTTATTTCCAATAATGCTGCCAACATTAGAAAATATGATAGAAATGTGTCTTGGGAACTGGGCTTTGGCCATTTATCAGTATTTTCCACTGTTTCTATTTGACGATATTAAAGTATTACTAAAGAGAAATAGTTCCCTCACATCAACTTTGTTACAGACTGTGCTATTAGGATGAGTATTATTTACTTCAGCTCTATGGACTGTTCTTTTCTTGCTCAGCTGACAGTCTAGGCTTTATGATAGTGATAATGATGTCCATTTATATTTTAAACATTCTTTATTTCATAATAATTGGGGAGGTGCATTCAATTGACATCTAAGGTTGTTAGATTTAGCAAATAAAAATAAATGACAGGATTCTTAATTAAACGTGAATGAGACCAATAACAGCACACATGCACACACACACACACACACACACACACACACACAGGCTTCTTAACCTACATTGAGCTTACATCCCTATTAAACCCATTGGAAATTTAATATATCTTAAATCAAAAATGCATTTAACACGCCTAATTTATTGAACATTATAGCTTAGCCTGACCTACCTTAAGTGTGCTCAGAACTCATTAGCCTACAGTTGGGCAAACTTATCTAACACGAAGCATATTTATAATAAAGGTGTTATAAAGAATTTTGAATCAGAATTCAAAATACAGTTTGTATTGAATGCATATTACTTTCACATCCCTGTAAAGTCAAAAAATCTTAAGTCAAACTATTGTACGTTGGAGACCATCTGCAACACAGACACACACATAGACATTCACCCCCCTCACACACACACACACACACACACACAAACACACACATAAAGATATTAAGTATGTCCCATATAATATTTGGAATACACACACACAGTCAAATATTGTGCTAGCATACACACATATGTTCCAAATACTATTATTCTATGTGACATATTTCTATTATATATACATATATACCTATATATAGATATAGATATATTTCTTATTTATCTGAAACTCACAGTTTTCTGGGTATACTGCATTGTGTCTGGCAAACCTGATTGTAAGTGAACTTCAACGAATGGTTGTGAAGCAAACAGCAGTTATCTAACCTCTAATAAAGAACGTACTTTCCCCCCAGGAACTGCCCTTTTACAGCTTACCTCTGCAAAGTGACTTTTATCTTTACTTTTATCATTATTGTTACTTTGTTCTTCTTTATAGCTTTACCAGTTTAATGTATCCCTCTAATCGATATGAACTGCTTTATCTGTTATAAAACTAGAGGAAACTTCAGGAAGAGGAGTAGATTTTCGAGGCAGAGGCGGAAAGGATAATGAGAGAGAGGGATGGTCACCATGCCCTGGGAGGTGTCCAGTTGTGCAGAGGAAGGGCGAAAGAGAGACTATGAAGGAATCAAAAAGACAGCAAAAGAAATCCGTAGAGAAGGTCATAGAACCATCCAGAAAACTGTGAAATGAAAGGATATTAGCATTGGGAAGGTAATGAGAAAATTCAATGAGGGTCGCTACAGCAGACATGGGGAGCATTGCCTGAGTCCCTTGTTGTTTGAAATGAAGTGGGTACAGTGCTGAAAACGAAATGCTGATGCTACACATGCCTTGATCTACAAGATTATACACAGAAAAACAGATTTGCCCATATACGTTTCCTATACCTCAAAAACATTAGTTTATATACCACTTTACTTTGGGGTAAAAGGGCTTTTGCTGAACACAGTAAATATGCATTTCATAACTCCCCGTGTATTTTAGCATAAATCCACCTTACAGCGTTCTAATTCAAAGCCCTAAACAACATCCTCCAGTAACTCACTCCACTGTGTTCAGATGTTTTGATTTATCATGCACTATGTATCTCTGTTCATCTTTATAATTAAATAAGGAGGCTGGTCGAGATCCAAAGACCTATTTATACAGACTGCCTAATTTATTATAGTACAATTTCTTACTTTCACCAATAAATCAAGTTATTTTATTTTATATTGAATTGGTTGGTGGTTGATGTCAAGGGAATTTATGTGCAGGCACATCAGGGAATATGTAATCAATACTGCTATAGAGGTATGGAGGTAATTTGCATCCTTTGATAGTTGTGAAACTTTTCAGTCTTTGTATAGGTATCATATTCACTTAATGAAATGCAAGGATAATCCTGGCTTTTTAATTATCATAGCATATAGTTTCTTATTTCTCAAAAGTTAAGAAAATATTCTGATATATTTTAATTCAAAATATAGAGACCATTTACATGTCAACTTTGAAGGTTTACAGCTACCTTTTCCCCAGAGAAGGTAGTATTTGCTGTCTTTCTGGGTATTATTTGCTTGTATTCAGTGATTCCTAGACTTGTTACACACTTATTTAATGATAGGATCAATATAAAAAAATAATCAAAATCGGAGACACTTTTGAGTGAGAGGGGATGTTGTTTATAATTATGTCAGGACATCAGGGCATATGCAGACATAGGATCCCTCTAGTTAAAGGTAAATTCAGATCAACTCAGTGAAGAATGTTGAAACATGAATGATATGCTGTGTTCCTGATGAAGTTATTTTCACACCTGTTGGTTCACCAGGTATTTCTGGAGCAGACGGCACCAGGTAGATACTCCATAAACAATTATCATGTGGACAAACAAAAAACTAATCTCTGTGAAAGTGGTAATGTGACATTGTGTTAAGTGAATTCTCCTGAACAGTAATAGCCTCACTAGGAAAATAGTTTTAAAATATTTTTTAAAAATTAGCTTATGGTTACTAATAACATCAAACTCCTAATTGTACTGGAGAATATTTCTGAATGTTTGAAAAACAAATGAAATGTTTCAAAAAAAATCCTAAGACCAGAGGATATTTTAAAAGAATGAGTGTAGATAATAATTGCACATATAAATAGAGAGTCAAATCCTTATTTAAAAACTGACAGTCAAAAGAATGAATTCAAATGACCCTGCTAATCTACCAAACCATACAAGTGGGCAAGGTACCTATTCTTATAGTGGGCCATCTGGCAAAATACAATATAAAAGAACCAAGGTATTGTTAGTATCTATCTATTGATAGACAGATAGATAGATAGATAGACAGACAGATAAATTGTTTTTCTTTGTACAAAATCATAAATAACTTCTGACACATTTCAAAGTCAATTTTAGTTGCATAACTTGGATTGAAACTTGAATAAGCTGTAGTTTTTTTGAGATGTCTTTAATCTAAATAAATATTTCATCCTTGGTTAGTAAATTTCTTTTTCTTCTGCTCTAGTTTAGGCAGAATTTTAAACGCCCTTGAAATTATCATTTTATATTATAAATTAGAGTAAATTTGTGGAGCTTTATGAATTAATGTTATTATCAAGTAATTCAAAGTTGGGGAAACATTTCTGTATTTGTTTTCTCATACTGTGTATTTATTCCTGTATATTATGTTTCATCCCTGTGCTTGGCATTCTAAGTGGCTTTCAGTTCCCATAATTTAAACTGTCATATAGCTTGCATTTGAACCCATTACATACTGAATCTCAACATACTCCTCCCTAAGAAGCTTTCATAGCAGAATTTTTTAACCCTCAAATATCATTTGATTCTTTGTCATACCATTATATGTTGGCACTAAATTTGGTAGAATTGATGTTTCCTGAGTTGAGGAGGTTATTTTGATTAGCTTAAAGAGTGCGACTTGCCACACTTGGTAGTGGCATCTCTTTCTGAAACCTTAGATTTTTAAAGAAACAGTAGCACACAAAACCATTGAAATAGCTCAGATGAAAAGCAGGCTGACCTTTATCTCCTCACCAATTCCATCTTCTTCTCTTATTCCACCATGTGTTCACACCAAATCCACTCTCATCGCCATTTATCAGGAAATTGATATGCAAGACAGGGATCAATCTATGGCTGACTTACGGTGGCCTCACTCAGGTCACCTGCTTATACACGGGGTCTGGACTGAAAGCGTAGCTGGGAGAGGTCCCAGTCAGATCCTGACTCAATGACTTATGCCAAGTTTGATCAAGGGTTACCTTGCCAACTACTCTAGTCCCTCTGGCAAGAGATAGGGTAATGTTGAGAAATAAAATCAGGCCTCAAAGGAATAGAGAACTTCTGCTACCTCTACTGTTATGGCAAATTCTGATTGCATCATGAAGACTCACTCTAAATTATCTTCCATCTATCATATAAAACAGACATAAAAATGGTAATCTCAACAGAAAATAACCCAACTCATGTTCATATCTATAATTTAAGTTAGGCTCTTAGATTCATAAGCACCATTCAACATATAGATAGATGGATTCTGACCATGTTGTAAAATGTTGAACCGTATGTAATCTTTAATAAAACAAAAATAAGTATTACAAAATACTACAGATGACTCTAAGGGCCTTTCAACTGAAATGCCATTTTCACAGGTTTGGAAATAGAAATAAGAAAGACTGAATGTGTGGCCTGAGATCATGCAGTTATTGGAAAAACTAGGGCTGGGTTTGTATAATCGCAGCCATTTTCACAAATAAGAAGCTGAGAGGGAAAATATTTTTAATATTAAAATATTAATTTCACAATTTACTTAGCTATGAGGGTTTAACATTATTTCAGAATTACAAGCTCAAAAATAAAGTTTTGCTACCTTTGGTTTTGTAAATATTTTAGTTGCAAATCATAATCTTACAAATTAACATTATTTTAAAATTACAGATAACTATATCCTATATGCCTTGGCTAGATACTTTCTGAGAAACAATAAAAACTTATCAATGCTGTGAAAAGCATACACTGCTTTATAATATATAACTGTAGTTACAATGCATATTTTCACTAATTTTATTAGTTGAAACTCAAATATGCTTTTACAGCATCTTCTCACCAATTCCATCTTCTTCTCTTAGTCCACCACACATTCCCACCAAATCCACTGTGATCCTCATTTATCCAGAAATGTATATCCAAGATTAGGGAACAAGCCTCACCTAGGTCACCTGCTTATACATGACATATGGACTGAACGGGTGGCAGGAAGAGGCTCCAGTCAGATATTGGCTCAAATATGCTTTTACTGCATATTTGAGTTTCACCCAATAAAAATTAAAAAAAAACATATAGTAAATTTATTAGTCTAGAGGAATATCACAAAATTTACAAATTGTTCTTTTACTTATCCCAAATGAAAAAACATTTTCATAAAAACCAATTAAAAGTAAGTATCATTTCATGAAAACATAAAATATTCTTTCAAATAATGCACCTCAAAATGTACCTAGACATTTAACATGTTAATTGCATTTTTGGTATTTATCCTAGTAAATGAAAATAGTTTTATGATGATAAATGAGCATGATATCTGAAGACAACAAGCCTCACCCAAGTGATCTATTTTTAAGAGTAAGAAGGCTAGAAGAACTCTCGTTAACATCCCTGCGTTCTATTCTCTGTGACTTCAATTAGGACTCCAGAAAGTTACAGGGTAATTGTTGTTGTGCAGCTTTGTTTTGTCTTTCTGGAGTGTTTGTGCTCTTTTTCTTTTTCTTTTCAAATATCAAAAAAGCCGAAGCATGTTTATATCTAAAGAAAATAGCCGTTCTGACCAATAAATACATAAAGTTCCTAAAGACTCTTTTCCAGACTTTCCTCTCCACCACACATCTACTCTACATATTTATTTGTTTTTATATATTTATTTATTTTTGAGACAGGGTCTCACTCTGTCACCCGGGCGGAAGTGCAGTAGTGTGATCACAGCTCACTGCAGCCTCCAACTCCCAGGCTCAAGGGATTCTCTCACCTCAGCCTCCCAAGTAGCTGGGACTACAGGTACATGCCACCATGCCTAGCTAGAAAAGACTTGAATGTAATGAAATAGATCTTGCCATGGTGCACCAAACTCCCATGCTTTATGTGCAATTGATCATTTTGGTGCTCAATTTATTGAACCTGTAAGCATCTTTTGACTTTGTGGACAAGATCTACTACACAGTGTAATGCTCTATGATACCCTATTCTCCCTCACCTTTGTGACATTATACTTTCCTTCCTTCTACTCTGACTTCACTGACTTCTGCTATCTCATCCTTTTTACTTAGCATTCATCTTGTAGTTTTCACTGCTCTCTCTACAATCCACTGTCTCTCTACATATATTCTCTTGCTGGGTAACTTCAATGAAGCGCACTTCCAATGTCCCCTAGCTCATGGCAGTTCAGGATCTACATTCAGCAAGATAAAAGAAATTGTATTTGATGCCATTCTAACTCATGCAGATATCTACATTATCAAAGATCATTTCTGAGTCCATTTAAAGTAGCTTGATAGTATTCACTTTTCCTCAGGTCCGTTATGAGTATGCTACTCCAATACATGCTATGTCTAAGGGAGACAAGGGCAGAGTTTTCCTGAGTGGTTTTCCTACATGCCTTCTTGCCACCAGGAGTTCTAATCTCCATTTCATTTTTGTAAATTGAAGGTTTTACAATGGGACCCTCTGGCTTAAAATCTTTCTTTATACTCCTAAAACAAAACTCACCAGCTTTGCCATGTCCCACAAGGCTCCGGACACTCTCACCCTTTCCTACAAATCCCTTCTCCTTTCCAGGCTAATTATGCTTTAGTCTCCACTCCATCTATACATGTTATTTGTCTTCAACTCCAGGAACAAAACAAGAAACATATTTTTGCAAGAATACCTCTTTCTCAGGAAAACAGCCAATTATTTTTTCATGTATGCACAGTACCATAAAAAGAATAAAAAACAGACTGCTGAGGGAAAGAAAAAAGGGTTAGGACACAGGTGCTCACTTTATAAAGCAGAAAGATTCCTTACAGCCATCTTCCTTGTTATTACAATATGGATTTGCTACCTTGTTTCAAAGAACAATCTAAAGAGTTTATAATTATATAAGCTCCTTATGCAGTAGTAAAAAGATGCAGATTATTACAACAGATAATGTAAAATTAGAGAAAGTGTTTTATTTTTTAATAAACTGTAATGAAAATTTCAAGTTAAAAAGTATATTGTTTTTAAGGTAATATAATTGAATTTAATAAAATTTAATATCTAAGGTCAAAAAATATTTAGTCAGTATGTTAACAACCCAGTTAACATTAATGATGAACTATTTTGAACTAGAAGTTTCTACAAGATGTCTATTTTTTATTTGATTTTTGGATTAGTTTTATGATTTATTCATTTATATATTTAAGGTGTACAACACAATGGTGTTTTCCCAATAATAGTTTTCACTCTTAGGACATAGTGAGATGCTTAGTACAGTCAAGCAAATTAATGCATCTGTCATCACATAGTTACACCCTCTTTTTCATGGGAAGGGGAGAAAAAACCTAAAGTTTATTGTCTTTGCAAATTTCCAATACATCACAATAGTGTTATTAACTAAAGTCCTTTTGTTGTATATTAGATCTCCACATTTACTCATCCTATGACCATGTGACCCTTACCCTCATTCTGAATGAACGGCTCACCTCCTCTGATCTCAGAAGATAAGCGGGCTGGGTTCCTGGTTGGATTCATTTAGCATGATGCCACTTAGGTTCTTGAAAAAAAATTTTAAAGTTTCTTTCAAGATTGGATTCTGAATATTTTAATATTGTTTCTTAAGTATACACTTTAAAAAGCTATTCCTTCATCTATTAGTTCAGTTCTTTCAACGCTTCAGTTCCTTCAGAAGGACAGAACTGAATAACTCGCAACACTGAAAGAACTGAAATAACGGAAGAGTCTAATTATTTTGAGATTAATGATAGTATTTAGAAAATTAATTCAAAGAAAATTGGTGCAGCTGTTTCCTTACCCACATTATGGTTGCCTTATGCATGCCTAATCCTTAAGTTTGTCAAAATGATTCCCTCTCATTCAGAATTGCCATCATACAAACTTGGGTTTAGAATGACTTACCCAGGAGAATGAGAACACACAGAAGAATAGCGATTAAGGCTCCTGTACTCAAACCAGCCGAGGACAGGAAGGCGTCTGCATGGCAGGTCCGCACGCGCCCATCTCTCTCGCATGCACAAACCCTGATGGTGAGGGTGCTGCTGCTGCTGAGAGAGGGGATTCCACCATCAGAGATCATAATGGGCAGATAATACACATCCTGAACAGTTCGACTAAATCTCCTCCGCCTTGTCAGAATGCTGGCTGTGTTATCTATGATAGACATAAGCAAAACAAAATAAACTTAGTCAAGCCGCCATTCAAGATTCACATTTGCTTTAATGGATAAAATGGGGATGTGTGACTTTCGTGTTTCAGTTTATGAAATGGACAAGGAAACATGAAGGGGCAATTATTAAAGAGAAGCTAATATTGGTTCTCCAATTGAGAAGCCTATTTAGAAAAATTAATACAGCCACACTAAAGATAAAGGAAAATAGGAGAAAGACAAAGGAGGGAGGGAGCCATGAACCTTTTGGACACGGACCTAACAGCTACAAGATTTAAAGGTACACAGATGGCCTGAAGTCACATACTTAGGGTCCTATACTTTGAGGAGAGCCAAGGAGAATTTCCCCAAACCTAGTGACTCTGACTATATGTTATAGGAGCACAAATCTGTATTTTTAGCAAACTATTCAGGTGATATTGATGCATAAAAGAGATAGAAGAACTACTGGTTTAGATAACATTTCTACGGAGACAGTAGATCAAGCAATAAACTATTTTAGACTTAGCTGTAATTTGAAGCACTATTGTTTGACCATGGGGAAGTTAAGGTGAATAAAGTAGCTAATCATCTTTTTAAGAATGTGTTCATTAAATGCAATGTACTATAGCAAATGCCTGCATGATATATTGTGTTCAGTCCATAACACCTTATGAGGGACAGGGTGCTAAATTCTTTAATTTATAACTGAAAATAATTTTTATTATAAATATTAATTTAAAAATAGATAACCCTAGTCTCAGAGTGTTAGTTGCCCCAAATCACAAAGCTGGTAAACGATAGGGATAAAACCTCTATTCTAGAACCCTGCTGAACACTACAGTGTCACATTGCCTCATCTCCAATTCGCTGCCAAATGGTATTGATGTCCTCAGTGCATATGTTTCGTTGCACTGTTATTCCTCGTCCCTCAATTCATATTAGCTGAGAACCCATGTGGTCCATACTTGGATGTACTGTTCAGATCCCTTCATAAAATTACCTGTCGCCCTAGCTATAGATTGCCACCTGCCCCCAGGTCACACTCTTCTGAAATAGCATATAACTGATGACTCACTGATGAAAGGTTACAAAGGTTGGGACATCCACCTTCTATACTACTAACAATACTGAGAGACAACTTTAGCTACAGAGCTTTTCCAGGGGGTCAGCCATTAAGAGTCATTAAACCTGAATGGCAGCTCCACGTGTCACTCTACCCAGTCCTTCTTCCTTCTGTGATCTACTGATGTTGATCCGAAAGGCGTATTCCACTAACACCTGCACTCCAAATGCCAATTCAGCTGTGGGGAACTCAGCATGCAGCTATATCTGTGAGTTAATTATTTTGCATTGCAAAGTAAGTGGGTCATTAGATAATCACAATTAGGGCTTCTTTTTCTCATATCTATGTCTTTTATTCTGAAAACTGAAATTGAATTTCATCTAGGTACATTTATAACAGTCACAGTGCAATACCCTACAATATTATTTATTGTACATTACTAAATTAATATATTAAAAAACTATTTTTCAAATATTCAATGTACTACATATAATAAAACAGGAAAATATACATACATATATGATTGAGTTCCTGAAAATCAGAAATTAAATAATTTAATGAGAAACTGGAAAAATTTTCTAACTTAGTGAAGGAGGAATTTTTTAAAACTACATCAGCTATCTATTCTTAAACATGGTATAGGATAGAGAAAAAAGCAGCAGAGGAATGACATCATGTGTATTATATAATAATTCATCAGTCATGGGTACTTTACCCAGAAAACCTGACCTTTGTGGAATCATATCTATCAGCTGTAGGATGTTGAATTATAATTGATGTAAGTTTTTAGTCTATGGGATATGTATGAAATAAGTACTCATGGGCACAAATATATCTGAGAATATCACAGCTGCTCCTCTGAAGAAGAGATGTGAGGCACTGAATGTTATTCCATTTCACATTTTATTATTCATGTTTCCCTGAATCTCCAGAAAACATGAATAATAACATGTAAAATGACATAACATGCCGTGTAGATGGTGATTCTTTCATGGCTCAGGCCTATCATATGCCCTACATTAATACTCTTGAAGCATGCTATTTTTCAGGATAACTATTGGAAAAGCAATCAGAAACAAGTCAAATGCCAGAATATGCTTCTAGAGCATTTTAAGTCCTGAAACAGAAATCTCTAAGACATAAAGACATAAAAATAGTCCTTCTTTTTTTTCCAGTTAAAGTTTTCATTTTTGAAAAGAAAAGAGGATTCAGGAGGCAACTAGAAAGGCTTAGCACAGCAGAATAATGAGCATTTGACAAGGGATATTCTGTACCTCACCAGAACAGCAAAATATGTACTTGGCAGAAGGCTCACTAAACTTGAAAAAGAAAACTTTGAACACTGAGGAAGAATGTGCAAGGAAGAAGATATCTATCTATCTATTTATCTATATATATATATACACACACGCAAAACACAGCACACAAAAATACACATAAGTACATATATATATATATACATATATACATATTAGACACAATAAATTACATTTTGCTGAAACTGCAAAATTAGGCAACAAGACTGATAACAATTCCCTAACATGATATACAATGGTTAAAAAATAAATAAGATACTATAGAAAGTCTCAAAAGGAATCCAAATGAATAAGAAAAATTAATATGCACTGAATAAAGAGAAAACATAGCAGGATGGGACATCTGTGGATGAGACGAGCTGTCAATGTCAATCTCTAATAATGTGCACCATTGCTGGGTTCTTAATTCTCACTCTCTATAACTTGAATGAAGACATCAGATTATAAAACACTTGAAAGCCCAGCTAGTAAAGCTAATGTATTAGATTAAGATTCAAAGAGATTTTGTATAGTTAGAACAAAGAAATTTAACAATAAGACACAAAATAAAAATGCATATTAGAGGGTAGACTTTGGAAACTATAAATAGGAAGGATCTTGAATAGCAGCTATTATTTCAAAATATAGATAGATGATTGAGAGGTAAATAGGTAAATAGGTAAATGATAGATTAGATAGATAAGTCTAGATATATAGCAGTAAGTCTATAGCACTGTCGAACAAAATAAACAATCTGAAAGCATTCAATAAAGATAAGAAATTTCTGCTTCTCATTATTGAAAGGACTGCAGCATTGGAGTACTGTGTGTAGTTTTGGGTTTACTACGTGAAAAGCAAAATTTTAACCCAATAATATGTGTTTAGAAGACTTTGAGACAGTAAAAAAGTTTGAAAAATATTTCAAAATAAGAATTAACAGAATGTTTACATGTCATATATAAATTTTGTTAAAAAAAGGTCCCCTGAAAATGTCCGGAACATTTTGGTAAACTTTTTAATGTGTTTTTTATTATCATCAATACGTTTCTTGTGTTTGTAGGAGCTAAGTAAAACTTTAAACTAAACACAACTTTAAACTAAGTACAACTTTAAACTAAGTACTTTAACTAACTTTAAGTACAACTTTAAACTAAGTAGACCCTTAGTTTAAATCAGAAATAGTTTTGCACATATTTTGTTTCTTTTTTTTTTTTTAAGACAGATTTCTTGTCACCCAGGCTGGAGTGCAATGGTGCAATCTCGGCCCACTTTAACCTCTGTCTCCTGGGTTCATGTGATTCTCCTGCCTCAGCCTCCCCAGTAGATGAGATTACAGGTGTGTGCCACCGTGCCCGGCTAATTTTTGTATTTTCAGTAGTGACAGCATTTTACCCTGTTGTCCAGGCTGGTCTCAAACTCCTTACCTCAGATGATCCACCCACCTTGGCCTCCCAAAGACCTGGGATTACAAGTGTGAGCCACCGTGCCCAGCCCCATTTTGCATATATTTTAATATTTCAAAATAGATGACAATGCATTATTTATTGTTATACGATCCCACTTCCTGTTCAAAAAGGATGTGTACACAAACAGGAGGGAGCAGGGACATTGTCACACAAACATATATAATATCAGGCTCATGCCTACACTCTAATAATATCCTGTGATAACTGAACTAATTGAAATGTAATTCCTTTGAAAAACAATCATAGCAATATACATAATTGCTTCATCTTTGTAGCAATAAATATTCCAAAGATGTTTATAATTGATAACAATTTTGTGGGGATCTTTCACAAAAATATTTGTCATAAAATATATTGTTAGGTAGTGATGCATTCAACTTCTGTATTTCCACAGGGATAGAAGGTCACAGAATATGGTAGTGGAATAAAAGTCATATGCTCCCAGAGATCAGATATAGTTTTCTTGAGCTGCTACTGTGTGTCTCATTTTTTTGGTTCAATATTTTGAAAGACCTTGCAGGATAGACTTTATATGCCACCTTTTAAAGTATAATACAGTTTAAGTTAAAATAAAGCATGGTTTTAAAATAGGTTTGGGGCCAAAAATAGATCATATTTTTAATCAAAAATTACCTTATAGCTTAGAAAATATTAAAAACTATGCTTTTTCTGAAACAGAAATTATTAGGCATCTATGTACTCTCAGCTATTTCAGCAAATTCCATTTTTGATAATGAAGGCAGAAAGATGTATTTTCTCTCAAGCATAGCCCGACCATTAAAATAATATTTCCAAATCTATCAGAACAACAGAAACATTTGAAATCCTAAGAAATGCACCTCAACTTCCACCAGACAAATAAATAGGCACGGTTTTTGATTTTTTTTTCATTCTTGCACCAGCAATAGAATCTATTCATAATTTAACCATTATTAGAGAGCACGCATCAGACAACAGTGTTCTGCTTTCCCACAAACCACCCTTTGCATAATAAGTACTTGATTAACAATGATTTGAACTATACTCAGCAGGAACTTGTCTTCTGTTCCGATTTTCTTATTATATTGACCAATAGAAAGAAATTAAAAGCAAAATGAACTAATACATTGCGTAACACTTCAGCAGCATGATCCCTTTATGCTTTCCAATGAAGGTTTATTTCTTTATATTTCCTGACTTTTCCTTTTTTGAATCCTCCGGTGGCTTCATCTCCATTTTCGGGCTCTGGATTCTGCTTGTTCATCTGAGCTTGCAAACATCCTTGTGGCCTCAATTGTCTTACTGCCAAATCAGAAACATATGATCCGATATGCCATTATGTTCTGATTTGCAACCTGGAATGTCATTCCTTTGACCATCTGCCACACTCCTTCTTGATAATCTTCAAATCCTGGGTAAATACAACCATCCATTGTCTATTTCTGTTTTTCGATTTACAAATAATGCTGATACAAATTATAACCATCTTAATTGATTCCACCAAGTATACAGAAAAATTTAAAATATGTTCTCCGAGGACATTAGTTAATGTTAGATCTGTTAATGTTCATTCTTTTTTTTCTTCTTTTAAGACAGAGTCTCACTTTCTCACCCAGGCTGGAGTGCAGTGGCGCAATCTCACTTCACTGCAACCTCTGCCTCCCGGGTTTATGCAATTCTCCTGCCTCAGCCTCCGGAGTAGCTGAGACTACAGGCGCCTGCCAACAGGCCTGGCTAAATTTTGTATTTTTAGTATAGACAGGTTTCACCATATTGGGCAGGCTGGCCTTGAATCCTGACTTTTTGATCTGTACTCCTTGGCCTCCTAAAGTGCTGGGATTATAGGCGTGAGCCACCATGCCCAGCCAACATTCATTCTTTATCAGATGCTATACAGTAGCTCTTGTAAATTTCCTTTGTCCTTTTTCTTCTGAGCCTTGCTTTTCCAGTCTCAGCACAAAAACATCTCTTTCTGCAAAGAAGCTACCATCTCGTACCAAGATTTCAAAGATGTATTTTAAACTGTTCAATCTTTCTTTGCCATTATATCTACATATTCAAGACTTTATATCAGATTTTACAATATAAACACAAATACACATGAAACAACTATGTGATTCTTGAAGAATATCAGCAAATCTGCTCATGAATAACACATGAATTTGTCTAAGTGTTAATTTAGAAAGGAGGGAAATAAAGAAGAAAAAAGGAGATTTTAAATTGAAGTCCAAGCCAAAAGATAAAAAAATTCATAAACATATAACAATAATATAATATTTGCAACAGTAGAGATAAGAGCAGCTGTTCTTTTTTTTTTTTAAATAAGAGTATGAAATCCAAGCTAAACCTTGTACCAGTTATTTATCACACACTTTTAATAAACAGTATTTTTTTTTTTTTAGTAGAGAATGAATGAGTTAAAGCAAAAAAAAGCTGTGTTTGGAGTCACTAGATTTATAAACATTAAAAAAAATTAAGTATAAATCTTTGGAGACCTTTAACAAGTGAACATATAATTCTATTTTCAAAATGATTTTCTTCACCTGCATTAATGCACAGGGTGGAGCAAATTACTCCTGTAGCACCATGTGGTTCTTAGCAAGGACAGAATTAAAGCATAAGAGTGGAACCTACATTTTCACAAAAGGAAAGCAAAACAGAGTGACATGTTATGATAAAATGTGCCACTTATTTATTTATTTATGAGACAGAGTCTTGCTCTGTTGCCAGGCTGGAGTGCAGTGATGCGATCTCAGCTCACTGCAACCTCCACTTCCTGGGTTTAAGCGATTTTCCTGCCTCAGCCTCCCAAGTGGCTGGGACTACAGGCTTGTGCCACCGTGTCCAGTTAATTTTTGTATTTTTACAAAAGAGACGGGCCTTTACCATGTTGACCAGGATGGTCTGGATCTCTTGGCCTTGTGATCCACCCACCTCGACCTCCCAAAATGCTGGGATTACAGGCGTGAGCCACCGCATCTGGCCAAAATTAGTAATAGTTTTGGTTTATTCTTCTACTTCTATTTTTTTGTTAGGTGAATATGAGTCAGGTTTCCTTCATTGGGAGTAGAAGTAAAATGTGAGAGGTGGTGTGGGCTAGCAAATCCATAAGGGGAAAAATAATTTTATCTATATATTATATATATATTATCTATACTACATATATATTTTATCTGTACATATATAATTTTATCTCTACCTATATACACATATTTGTAAAACAACAATCAATGTTTATATGTTTTACACATATATGTAAAACAACAACAATAATCAATAGAATTTGAAGTAACAAAAGCATATCTTTCTACCTAAAGCAAAAGAGCCACTAAAATGGATCACTGCAGTTATCCACACTTTTACATTTTAGGGTCAAGATTGTATAATGCTGTTTAAGTTCTCACTAGCTAAGCTTGAGCGTGTGCATTCAGGTAAAGGATGGTGTAATTCTCTCAAGGTGAAGCTGGATAAATGGATAAATGTTAGTATTTGGCTGGTAGGAGAAAGGAGAGCCACCGTAGAATAAAAAACCGTGTGTTCCAACCTCGTCCCTGACCTTATATAAGTGACTCAGCAGGACATAGTTGCAGCCACATCCCTTAGAGGATATTTGAGGTATGATTTGCAACTCAGGGCAGATTATATGTGCATTATTTTGTTTAGGAATGGGAGGAATCGCTAAATGGTCTCCTGAAACCCTGTGGATAAAAACAAAATTTTAAATGGTTATACTCTGTAGAGAAATTAAGCATATTACCACACCAGCTGTGAGTTCTTATTTGAAGGACAGAAATAAACTATGGGAATACGGATTGCTACAAATCTGACAATGCCAAAGAAATATAAGATAAACACTTAAAAATTCCCATGATTTCCAATATATATCAAACTAAATACCTGCATTTCCCTACCAATGGAGTATGAAATTTGAAAGGAATCCAATAGACCAATTTCTAACAGTTACGTAGTCAACGTTGAAAATATCCCTCATTGTAAGTTCTATGCAATATAAGCTTAAAGTTATGTCTTCTTTCACCAATCCCAAATAGCCACAAGAGAAAAAAAGTTTTCCTGTTTCCTTTTAAGTGTTATGTCAAAAGCTATAAAGCAACTTATAAATTATTTGATCACTTTTTAGAAGAATGAATGCTGCACAAAATAATAAAAAGTAATAAAGCCAAGGGAAACACTAAATCTTCAGAATGCCACAACAAAGTAAAAATGACGGCCCAAGAAATCTTTTGTGGCATATGGTTAAAAAATTTAATTTTCAGGCCAGGTGCAGTGGCTCACACCTGTAATCTCAGCATGTTGGGAGGCTGGTATGGGTGGATCATGAGGTCAAAAGATTGAGACCATCCTGGCCAACACAGTGAAACCTACACTGTTGGTGGGAGTGTAAATTAGTTCAATCTTTGTGGAAGACAGTGTGGCGATTCCTCAAGGACCTAGAAATAGAAATTCCATTTGACCCAGAAATCCCATTACTGGGTATATATCCAAAGGATTATAAATCGTCCTATTATAAGGACATGTGCACACGAATGTTTATTGCGGCACTGTCTACAGTAGCAAAGACCTGGAACCAACCCAAATGCCCATGGAGGATAGACTGGACAGGGAAAATGTAGCACATATACACCATGGAATACTATGCAGCCATAAAAAACGATGAGTTCATGTCCTTTGTAGGGACATGGATGAACCTGGAAACCATCATTCTCAGCAAACTGATACCAGAACAGAAAACCAACACCACATGTTCTCACTCATAGGTGGGTGTTGAACAATGAAAACACATGGACACAGGGAGGGGAGCATCACACACTGGGGTCTGTGGGGGGATCTAGGGGAGGGACAGTGGAGGATGGGAAGTTAGGGAGGGATAACATGGGAGAAATGCCATGTATAGGTGATGGGGAGGAAGGCAGCAAACCACACTACCATGTATGTACCTATGCAACAATCTTACATGTTCTTCACATGTACCCCAAAACCTAAAATACAATAAAAAAAGGAATCATCTTCACCTGAAAAAAAAACATATATATATATATATACATATATATATATATATATCCAGGCATGGTGGCATGTGCCTGTAGTCCCAGCTACTCGGGAGGCCGAGGTAGGAGAATCTCTTGAATCTAGGAGGCAGAGGTTGCAGGGGAGGTTGTGCCACTGCACTCCAGCCTGGGCACAGAGTGAGACTTGGTCTCAAAAAAAAAAAAAGATTATTTTCAATTTCCAGTGCATTTTTCCAGTTTTAAAAACAATGTTATTTTCATTCATTTATTTTTAAAGAATTCAAGAGGCTAGGAAAATGGAAATCACATACCAAAAAAGAGAACTTAATATGAGTAGTAGATATTCTTGATAACAAATCATCAAAAAAAAAAAAAGTATTTTCAAATTTAAAGGAAAAATTAAATGTTATTTAGAAACCTGTAAACAGAGATAGAAATGCACATATAATTACTATTAATCTCTTGCCGTAATAAAATCTGTAAGATTTACAAATGTACCCTCCAGTTAGAATTAAGCCTATGAATTAGGCTGGCAAATCTCTTTACATCAAATAAAGCACAGTCCCTCAAGAAGCAGGATGAAGATCATGAAACAGAACACATTTATCTTTGTAGACTAATGATGGTTTCACATTGGGGGATTTGGTTAAACTTGCATATTACAAATAAATGAACGTAGTTATTGTATTCCAGGAAGTCTAGCTCAAGCTTATATTCATAAATTTAGTAATAATATGGCCATAATTTATTTGCTATAGATGAGAAGTTAAGCAGTTAAAATCGTGCAATGAAATTATTTTATGCTAAAATTAAAAGTTGACATCACAATTTAAAGAGGAGGTGAAAGTAAGTAAAAAACTACATTTTAATCAGGTAACATTTCATACTTTTTTGTTGTTTTAGGAAAATACAGTTTTAAAAGGCTCCAACTTAAAAATTATCTTTAAATTCTGGTTTTTGAATTTTAAGTAAAATGTTAGCAGCATATTAATGACAAAAATAAGGTCAATATTAAACAAAATTTATATTTTACTGTATATTTTAAAAGAAAAACCCTTCACTTGATTATTCTCTGAATCAGTGTTTAATACTTAATAAATAGGGAAAAATAACTTTCCAGGTAAATATGGAATATTTCTTGGCGTAATTTTTTCTAGCCAACAACAATTGGGTACTAGAGCAACTAAACAGTGAATGGCAGAGTACCTTATATTGGAGTAGAGAATATAGCACAGTGCTTAGTCATTAGTGTGTTCTTATGGGTGCATTAAAATGCCACTGAGTCTCTGCTTTGCTACATTTCTCTCTCTAGATTTTTCCCACCAATATAAATGACACTGCATTCTGTCAACTTTATGTTGTCTTAATCCACCGTTTACTGAAAAGCATTCTCTGATTCATTCTCCCTTGTGGAATGAACTCTATCTTTGAAGTCAAGCCATGTTCCACAGCTTTTAACAATATAATTTTTAGTGATCTCTCTAAAGTAACCCATTTCACCTCCATCAATTGCAAGTTACATTTCATATCATCCTTATTTCCCCAACTAGACAGCAAGCCCCTTGAAAGTGGAATCTGTGTCTTTGAATACCTTGAATATGGATAGTTTAGATAACTGCTGTATACCCAGCAGACAGTACATAACACTGGAAAGATGAACTAGCAGAAGGAAACAATGTTAAGAACTATCTACGGAATTTCTCTTAGAGGAAAAACATTCTTTCCAGATAAATATGGAATATTTCTTGGCATAATTTCTTGGTCAAGTGTGATACACGCTGGATAGATAGCTTAACATGTCAGCCTGAGGGAATAGGGATTTTGTGTGTGTGTGTGTGTGTGTGTGTGTGTATGTGTGTGTATGTGTATGTGTGTGTGTAAATTGTGTCTTCACTTTGAATTAGATCCAATAAGTGAATATATTCATATTAACAATATGCAAAGTGCATTTAATGACATTTCATAAGAAGTACTGTATTTTCTATTAATTATCATTATTGTTTTTCTATGTGATTATATTAAACACTCCATTGTTTCTGGTAAATCTTTAATCATATTAGTTTAGATAAAGTTCATTTTACACTTTTCTTTTGAAAAATATTTATTCTTATTTCATCTAATTTTCATTTGGCTGTGATAGCTCCAAATATTTTGCCAAAGGAATTTTATTATAAATAATACAGTTGTTGTTTTCTGTTACATTCGGTGTTTTAAAATACCATTTCTTAATTGTCACATGACTGTTATCTCAGATAGAAAAGGATTCTTTTATTGTAGTTCTTTCTTTCAAATATCATTAAAAGAAGATCAATTGGCTGTTCACTCCTAATTTTGCAAGTGAGTATTTTGACAATATCTACGGCCTTAACAATTTAAATTCACTGTACGGAAATTTGTAAAATTATTTCATCATCTGTCAAGGTAGAAGATTTTCAATCTTAAATCTATACCTTTCTTCACTCAGGATAATTTCTTTGGTTATTCCATTATTGTTTTTCCATCCATTTATTTATATTTTAGTTACCTTCAACGTGACCATCGGGACTCATTACATTTCATGTGTGGTTTCAAATTCTTTAAATTTTTATCTCTATTTGCACCAATAGAATAATAATTACCTATATATCTCCATTTTACAAAAGAAAAAAACGGAGATACCGTGAACATAACGACATGGCCATGATTTAATCTATAATTTGTAGAGAAGCCAGGTTTCAAACAGAAGCAAGCTGTTTCTTGAGTCCAACTCTGAAACATTTTATGTGCTACCCCTTTTGAGCTTGCTGCTCACTGATATAGTTTTTAATAGTATCAATTTAAATTGTATTATTGTACCAGGTTTTTAAAATTGACAGTGTTTTCATGTTAGCTTAAAAAGTCTCACTTAGATATATAACTAAGTTTAAATATGTTTTAATACATAATACCTGCCTGTCCTTCAAGTAACTTGACCCCCTGCCATGTCCTCTGATCTTCCTCTAAGAAAGGTGTTTTGAGCTCTGATTACCAGAGATTCCTCCAACATAGTAAGGGGTAGTAGGTAAAATTGAGCCAGCATCTAAATATCTTCATGTAAATTTCAAAGTCTCTCCACCTTGGAGGTCACTTTTGGAACACACCCATAGGTCAGGTTTATTAACTTTCCATGTTATCCCAGTTAAGATTTGGAAGAAAGAATTAGCTTAAAATCGATTCTTAGGCTATAATTTCTGTCCTCTGATATCTTTTTCAGATGGCTACTAAGCTGGCCTATTCTTCTCCTGCAGTCTGTACACCCAATCTTTCAGAACTAGTTCGTATGGTAAGAACACAGTTCTTTGGGAAGGGGGGATGTGTAGCAGGCATGTAAAAGTAACAGAGGCAACAAGTTCCTGAGAAACAGAAAATTGGTTGAAATGGTGACTAATCCTTCAGAAATTTTGGAGAGAAACCTGGATTAGCTCAGTACAGGAGATGGAGTTCTAGCCCAATTTTAATTAAATTTGAAACAGCAAATATCTGTAGCATTCAAGGGAATATCAAGGCAGCAATCATCTTCCTGATAATTAGATTATAATTGAACAGCATCCTTTCTTTAAGTTCCGTTTATGTCCCAATTATTTAATGAAACTATTCCCAAATGGCTCTTCATTTATAAAATGTAGGTCTAGGTAAAAAATGCAGTTTTTGACCGACCAATTCTCCCACTAAAAACAAAGAGAGAAGCTTAAAATTTCAAGAAAATCTCTACTTTCAGCCATCAGAAAACTGCTGAAGCAAGGTAACTAGAGGAGTTAATATTCCAGAGAAGGAAAAACTGTGGAGATGGTTGCAAAACATCCTTTATTCTACAGGAACTAACAAGAGGGTGGGATTCTAAGCTGGGGACAGAGAAACTAGAGGAGCTTTTGGGATTTTCTTGGGTCTGCAATTAAATTGGAAATTGAGGGACATGGTTGATTTTCCCTAGACATTTGCTAAGTTGAAAATTTAAATTGAAAGTTAAATTGGAAGTTTAACAGAATGCTCAAACTCTAAGCTGAAAAGTCCTGGAAGACAAAAGCTTTTTTGTTATATCCTGGTGTTGAACAGAGATTAAAGTTAAGGACCACTGTGAGAGCACAGGCAGGCTGTCAGTGTAGAGCCCTAGAGGGTCATGCTCTAGAAACGAGACAAATCAGAGACAAACTGAAACTAAACAAAACTGCAAATCAGCCATGACTCAGTTCAGACTCCGAATGGATTCAAGTGAATATAATCCTAATTGCTTACCAGAGAAATGGTGAACACGCTGTGGAGAAATACATTATCGTTTTATCTTCTGTTGGTGCTATGTCTTGAATGTTTTTGTCTCAGCCAAAATTCATGTATTGGAATCTTAGTCACCAGTACAATAATGTTGGGAGGTGGGGTGTAAAGGGTGGTGTTTAGGTCCTGAAAGTTTGTGGACCTAATTAATTTATTCAGTCCCATGAATAAATTAATGCCACCATAAAAAGCTTTCAGGCCGGGTACACTGACTCACGCCTGTAATTCCAGCATTTTGGGAGGCCAAGGTAGGTGGATCACTTGAGGTCAGGAGTTTGAGACAAGTCTGGCTAACATGGTAAAACCCTGTCGCCACTAAAAATGCAAAAATTAGCTGGGTGTGCTGATGTGCACCTGTAGCCCCAGGTACTCGGGAGACTGAGGCAGGAGAATTGCTTGAATCTAGGAGGCAGAGGTTGCAGTGAGCTGAGATTGCGCCACTGCATTCCAGCCTGAGTGATAGAGTGAGACTCTATCTCAACAACAACAAAAAAGGCTTTCGGGAGTAAGATTTTTTCTTCCACTGTACTGCCACATAAGGAAAAGTATTCCTTCCCTCCAAAGGTGTCATCTTGTAAGCAGAGACCAGGCCCTTACAGAGAACAACTGATCTTGGACTTCCCAGCTCCAGAACTGGGAGAAATATATTTTTCTTCTATACAAATTCTCAGTCTCAGGCATTCCACTGTATCAGTACAAAACATGTGACACTCAATTAAAACATTCTTGATCTATCAAGAAAGAAAACCATATGTCCCAGTCCTGTCTCCCCTTTCCCCTACCCGCATAAAGACAAATTAAAAAAAAAGGCAAACAAACAAAAAACTGGCATTTGTTCTAGATATTAGAAAAGGCTGACAGTGATTGTAAAATCATTGAGATTAAAATGGTAAAGAAAATTTTAAAAATAAACAATTTCACTAGTGATTTACATGTCTGTAAAATAATCAAGTAGATATCAGCCAAAGCCATATGTATTTAGACCACATTTTCTTTGAATGCATATATTTGTTCTCTTAGGACTCTTGCTTCCTTAAGCAGTTCATTAGCTCCATGCTAGTATTTCTACCAATACATTCCCAGCACATGTCACAATGAGTAATAAAAACTAGGTCCAAAATAAGGAAACTTTTAAATTAAACATGATAGAACATTAAAGAAGATATTTATTCTGCAATGTTCAGACAAATTATCAGATTCCAAAATCAAGAGGGTTAGAACATATGGCAGGAAAGATCCCATGGGAATGGAGAAAATCTCACAAAAACATAACACCATGTTAAATTTGGATATTTAGCAAAGCCGATTTAGATATTAAATAGGAGAATTTCATCAGAGTGTAGATGGAAGAAGGTCTTCTTAGTTGGTATGAGGAAATTAGCTACCTTATGGTGATTCTAGGTGTAAACACTGCTAAAGTATTTTCTGGTACAAACTGAGAATGTATGCAAGCATTAGTAAGTTATCATAAGCACAGGTGTTTTCACAATAGTTGCTAGTACCAGTGAATTCCACAAAGTGTCAAGAAATGTGAAGAGTGGGATCTGATATTGACCGACTTACATGCTACTCACTTAGCCTGACACAATGTTACAGATGCTAGAAGAAAACACAAGCCTTCTGAATCAAAGACAAAAGATCTTTTACTTACATCACAGCGAGCAGCATAAACTCTCCTTCAGATCTGTTCAATTCTACTTTAAGGTGAAGAGGAGTGATGGGGAGGCCCCAGGTGCATGTGGAGCACACAGTGGGTTTGTACCTCAGCTAGGGAGTCTTAAATTTAGGGAGCCTGGATCTTCGATAATGAATTGTAAAAAATACATGCCCAATCTCTGTATCAAAGAGTATCATTATCCTTATTATCCTTATTACACCATTATTGTCATTATCCTTATTACATTACCATTATTACATCAAATAGATAAGTCTTTTGAACCTAAGGAAGACACCGTATCTTCCAAGTCTGATTGTTATACAAACATTGCATAAGAGATATTCTGGAAGAAAATAAAAATTAATGCCTCTGCTTGCAACACATAAAGAAATGCAAGAGTTTCATGAGAAATTGTTCCCCAGCATAAATATCCTGAGGAGAAGAGTTAAAGATCTGAAGAAGTGCTGGTATTGTTGCTCACAAAGGGAAACTGTTCCAGAGCCTTAGAGTATTTTACAAAAATTACAGTTAAAGATGATTGATACCACTGCACTTGCCTGCTCACAATCCATTTATCTACATATCAACCAAAATAGTCCTTTAGAAACTGTACTCCATCACTCTTATTAAAAAGTCAGTTTCCATATCTTCCTTTAAAATTATGATTATTTGTAAAGAAAAGAAAAAAAAAAGGAGATTGACTTCTCATGGTCTAAGAAATCAAGCTGCTATAGATTGCCTCTTCAGCCAACACTAAATTTAATTTCCACTTTCAATACCTATGTTGAATTTATATGGAAATTTAGCCAGTCCCTTAAGCTTACTGTGCTGCTCTTCCCTATACCTTAGGGCCTTTCAGCTTGCTCAATTTCCTGCATATAAATTTTAACCCTTCCCTCTTTTCTTGCTAAGCTTCATTCATCATTCAGTTGTCAGTTTAGATTCCTCCCTTTTTAGGAATGAATCCTAATTCCCTATTCCAGGACAGGCATGCCTCTTACATGCTGGTTGAACCACATGTTTATTCCTTGTTCCATTTCAGTGTATGCAAGATATCTTTGAGAACAAGAAATAGGTCCTGACTACACCTGTGGTGCGATCATCACTTGCCATAGAAAGCTACAGGAATAGTGTTTAAATGTACGTTGGTTGAATAAATATGTGAGTTACAATTTTGTGCCTGGAAACATGATAAACTTGTTTTAGTGAACTCTTTCACTCATGTAGAAATTAAAAGAACATATAACCACTTGGATTTGAAACACAGTATCATGCCACATTTGTTTCAGATGCCTTTTTAAGACTTAAGACATTACACTTACAGTTTTTCCTTTCTATCCAATCCCACTTCTTTTCTACATAAACTTGGCAACTCTTTTGCATTTGACGTACTTCTTTCCCAACTATAGATTTCAATTGTACTAAACATTTTTTTTTTTTTTTTTTTTTTTTTTTTT
>NW_016107350.1:4620452-4692172 GCF_001604975.1 Cebus imitator | reverse complement strand
CACCATGCCCAGCTAATTTTTTGTAGTTTTAGTAGAGACGGGGTTTCACCATGTTGACCAGGATGGTCTCGATCTCTTGACCTCGTGATCCACCCGCCTCGGCCTCCCACAGTGTACTAAACATTTATAAAATTTAATGTATTTTCTAGGTGTTCAACAGCTATAATTATATATATATATATAATATATGCTATATATACACATATTGCGCATATATGTAATTAAAATTAAAATGTCTAAAGTATATATAGCTATATATATTATTAAATTTCTGTATATATTTATATGGTTCTATATTGTTATCTATATATGCCAAAACTATAGTTTTATTTTGATATGAATTTCTTATTTTCACACATATTTTTCTATTACTTTTGCCTCATTTTGTCTAACCAATTTTTGATCTTTTTTTTGTAAATGTGTTATTATTTCCGTATTTTGTAATTACAAAAGTATTTTTGTCATCATTTATGCATTTTTCATTAATAAATTCATTTCTTGGATTTCTTTCTCAATTAATTCACTCTCTTTTACATTTTTGGTTCTTAGGCTTATTGTGAACAACAATATGCATCTCTTTGTCTCTCTCTTTTTCTGAAAAATCTCTGTTTCTGTGTACTTGCTCTTTGCCGTAGTGCAATTTGGGAGATGTCACTGAACCAATGGCTTCCTGATGGCTTATCCTGGTTTGGGGTCTGTGTCTGATTTCTGTTGTTTCTCTCAATATGGACTTTCATGTGGGAAGTAGGCACAGAAAGTAATAATTTTTCTTCTAGGTTTATTTGTTTATATTCTGGGGGTTATAAATATCAATTAACTTACAAAGGCACAGAAAATAATAATTTTTCTTCTAGATTTCTTTTAATGTTCTGGGGGCATATAAATGTCAATTAATTTACATAATACAAAGCCCAAGCACTCAAGACCCAGCAGCCCAGCATTCTTTGACTCTTATTCCATTGTATTTTCATTCTGGTTGATCTCCAGAGTACATAAATCAATATATGTATGTAAGCATGTATGTATACAGTTTGGTAGGGCTATTTTATTTTTAATTTCATCTTTATGACATTATTATCTATCATTGCTTTGTCTCTGGAGGCAAGACCCTCTGATTCTAATGTGTATATATATATATATATGGTATTATTAATTCAACGAAGGCTACTAAGTCAGTGATTCTAATAATGAAAAATGGACTTAAAAACTGAGGCTCAGAAGGTTTAGGGGCTGAATTTATGGAGCACAACCAAGTCTGTTAACTTAAGCACATATTTTCAGCCGTGTTTTCATATCTCCACCCAAATGAATCGCTGTTTTTTTCTATCCAAGAGAAATTATTTCTGTGTTATTTATAATTTTAATACTCAAAAATTGTAAATGTATTCTTACAAAAATTTTAAACATTTTTCCCACTATACAACCATCCACAGACTTCTCACACTCAAGCTGGTATAGCTGATGTAAGCTTCATTTGTGTTGTTAAAAAAATGTACACACAAACTCCTTTAAAAGTGTGCATATATTTTTAGAAGAAAACCTATATGTGAGTTCTAGCACTAGTAACATCAAATCAATTAGTAAGACATTTCAAATATAATAGGGAATAAGTGGCCAGGCACAGTGGCTCACACTTGTAATCCCAGCATTTTGGGAGGCTGAAGCTGGTGGATCACCTGTGGTCAGGAGGTCAAGACCAACCTGGCCAACATAGTGAAACCCTGTCTCTACTAAAAATACAAAAAATTAGCCATGTGTGGTGGTGGGCACCTGTAATCCCAGCTACTTGGGCTGAGGTAGGAGAATCACTTGAACCCGGGAGGCTGAGGTTGCAGTGAGCGGAGATCGGGCTATTGCACTCTAGCCTAGGCAACAAGAGCAAAACTCCATATCAAAAAAAAAAAAAAAAAAAAAAAAAAAAAAAAAAAAAAAAAAAAAAAAAAAAAAAAAAGGAAAGAAAAAGAAAATATATATATATGTAAAATTGTTAATTTAATTCACAAATTCCAGATATAATAAACCTTGTATGAAGAACTTTTCATTAAGAATGTGAGATTCAACAGCAGCAAAATTATTCTGTTTTTCTAAAATACATTGAGACTTATGTGTATGTAGGTTAAATAGCTCGAATTAAACACATCTTCAAATTTAAGTCAAATTTTCATTGTAATGTCATTAAATTCAAATTATTTTAAAAACATAAAATTTTTGCTGGAATAGGAAAACATCTAACTGAAACATTAAGTACCTGGATTGACATATGATTTCAATCTCCTAAGGAAGCAAGTTAAGTAACCTCTGCCAAATTATATAATTCTTTAGAATATGGAAAAATATGATTTTTTGCAAGTTTCACATGTTTAATCATACTGACTATATTTGAATTATAAGACATCCTGTTCTAATGCAGGTAAATGTACAATAGTCAGTTAAATGCAATTTGTCATGCACAAACATACACAAATATTTATTCCCATAAGTAGAGCTGACATAGGGCAACTTAAAATGTGAGAGACAATTAAGCTTTGAATGTTCTTATAAATCTGATGGCTGTATGCACATTTTGATACTTTGTTATATTTAAAGATGTTTAGGGAAAATGGGAAAAATGCTTTTGGCAGTTTGTTATTTAGTGACTTGCATTTGAAAATCTTCTCCTGGAAGTGAAGAGAGAGGAAATCCAATATTTACTTCAAAGTGTGTGTGTCATTGTTTCCTGCATGTGATTCTGAGGCAAGTGTTAAATTCCAAATAGCAGAATATTCAGATAAACATAATCAATTGAGAAAGTTGCGCCTAATCAGAAAATTGCACATACTCTGCGGCTTAATGTTTCCCTAAGGTATGAAGAATGGCTTCTATGAAACCTTGAGAAATGTATAAAAGAGGACATCAAATAATGAAGAAACTTCCATAGTTACTAAATTATGGGATTATTTTTAACAGCACAATACAAAGAACTAAATAAAAATGATTCAAAAATTTCCAGAATGCTCTGCATACTTCTGCATATCTTTCTACTCATATTTTGGACAATGTTCATAATAACAAGAGGAAACATAATTTGTACAGCACATCTTGATAGCCTTGTTCATACAAGATGATTGCAAGCACTGCATTTCCTATAGTAACTGTCTCTAGGATATATTTTTCATTTTTCCTAATTTGAATATTTTCTACCTCCAAGCAGTGGCAGCAGCTCTCATAAACAAGTTTGTCAGCTAAGATTTCTTTTAAAATTTGCCCAAGAGCATATTACATATACGTTTCTTGTTTAAAGATATGCTTCTGAATAAATTCAGTGAAAGTTATTTGTACATATGGCTCAATTTTAAATACAAGCTATTCACAGATCAAAACACAGCAACATCAAACTGACTTTGAATGCTGATTTGCAAGATGTTTGCGGGTATATAAGAATAAAGTCTATTACATATATGGTCAAAGAAGAAACCACAGAGAGTAACAAATATATGTATATATGTTCACCTTCATTGTCCTTCAGAGTGAAGTTTGGATTTACAGGCAGGTGTTCATCAAGAAAGAAGTTAAACCTTGGTCCATTGGCAAAATCATCTTTATCAGTGGCACTGATGGTGTGAATAACCTAAAGAAAAGACACACGCTAAATTGTAAATTTTATTTTGCTTGTTCCCTTGATTTTAATTACATTGTATTCTGTTTAAAAATTACTTTTAAAATACCATTTATTGCAACTTGAGTTATTTCTTCAAATTCAGCTCATAAAATGATCAACTAAATTGCCCTGTCTTAGATTAGAGTTTAGGAAAAGCAGGGTATATAATTTCTAACAATTCATCACACTTTATTTTCTAGCATAGCACACACAATAAATTTTTTCTTAATCACCCATTGTACTGTGGGGCCAACTAGGTGCAATGTTTTCACATGAACACCTCTTGGAGAAGACATCAAGTATTGTTTGGACAAATATAAATATCCCAATGTTGATTCAAAACAGCTTATGAGTGTATGTTGGTCTACGTAGTAACTGCAAGAACAGTGGAATCTTGGTTTTATTATTTTTTAGGAGGCCTTTAAGATCATGATCCAGTCCCTGTATTTTACAGTTGAGGAGCCTGAATCCTGGAAAGATGGTGATGTGCCCCAAATCTCTAAAATAATGGTAGAGGCAAAACAACACCCTCAGTGATTTATAAATAACTTCTCTCCAGTGCTCAGGAGAAAGCAATTCTTTAAAATCGGGACTTACTGTACACTAAAAAGCAGAATAAGTTAGAATTTATGGTGGCCCAAGAGAAGAACATGCATTTCAATAACTATGGCCAGTCTGCTCCTAAAACATAAGTATCAAAATAAACAGACAAAAACATAGTTTCCTCTTTTGAAAATTATTGTTGTAATGCTTAGGTGTCTTCATTCAACCCTTTCCTTAGAAAAATGAGAAACAAAGAGAGGGTAGGTAGAGCTGTGACAATAGTATTTCCTGCTTCTGAAATACATTGTATCATGTTAGAAACTAACATAATTTCTTAGAACATTATATTTAATTTCACCCAATTCAGTATTTTACAAGGGAGGTAATTCACCAAAGGATATCACAGTTAAAACCTAAATGTTCTCTCCATGGTCTGAGCCCATTAGTTCGTCAGAAAGATGAGAAGGAAAAGAAAAGTGCTGAGAAGTGGGGGTGAGTGAGGGTAAAACCAGAAAAGCGTGTGTTTTCGTGAAGTGACAGTGAAGAAAGCGCTTCAGGATACATAAGAGATCAACTTCCTCATTGTGTTTACTGAACTCACTCTCACCTCCTTTCCGTGCTACTTAAAAGATACACGCTAAGCAAGATCCTATGTGCTTCTTACCCCTGCCTCCGCCTCCAGAGAAGTCTCTAGCCTTTGTTTCCCTCCATATCTATTTACAAGCTGAAAACCTTACTGTTTTCTTTGCCCATTTAAACTACAACTAGTGTCTGGATAGATTGCTTTTCCTTTTGTTTGACTTGGAGTAGGGGAATACATTGATGGATAATCAAAAACATTATGGCAATTCCAGTGATGCCTCATGTGAGGAACATACCTACACTGGCTCCACATCAGTTACTTAATATAAAATTGAACTGCATGTCAATATTTTAAGTTTTTTAAGGGTTAAATAAGTATTTATGCAGGTATCACATACTCCCTCACTTCCTCTAACACCTACAAGTATTTAATGTTACCTCTGTTTTTTCCCCTTCCATGTAAAACAAATGTTCTATCCCCTTTGTCTTGAATTTTAGTGATTCTCCAGTGTTTGACCCTATTTTCTCTAGGATACCTTATAACATTCTGATACATTTGAAAGTTTACTTTTTATCTGAGGATAGAAGTTTGGAGGAGATTGGTGAAGAAGATTTCGTTTGAGTTAACTGAGCTAGTTTATGTTTTCTGTTATCACTGCTGTGGGATTATTATTTTCATTCCTAGCCATTTTAAAGTAAGTACATAAATTATTTTAATATTTTCTTAATATTTTACAAAAATGAGCTCATATCTGTTAAACTCTGATATAATTCATATTCTATTTTGTCAGGCATCTTTTTCACTTTTATGCAGATAATTTCAAATGCAAATTAAACAGGAAGCTCATGTATGACAAACGTGATTTTTTAGGAGAGAAACTCCTAGTCTCCACATAAAAATGAGGATTTGATTATCCTGTTTTGTTTAACAATGTCCCAAGCGTCTTGAACTCTTATAGAATTGTTGATCGTGTATCTAAGCTTAAATTTTTATTAATCGTATTTCTGAAAAAAAATTTTCCAAAAACTAGAAATGTTAGTCGGACTTTGTCCAAAATTCTGTCATATTTGCTCAGCCTGTGTTCCGTGTTGGCATATTAAATTTTTCTGTTTTACAAATCACCTCATCTCTTTCATCAGATAACAGAATTTACACTCATTGTTACCTTAGACTTTCATTAGAAAATATACCGGAGAAGTTAACATGTTTGCAGTTTTTAGAAGTTGTAAACTTCTGGCAGATATCTAGATAATTAACAGGTTCCCATCATCAATAGTTTCTATCCCTTTGTCAGAATTGTGATTTATACACACTGTGTTACCTTGCTATCTTTCTGTGTAATTGCTTTAGTAATGTAAAATCCCTAACAATATTTTTTGGTTCCTGTTTTTTCTAATTCAATGCAAGTGTTAGTTCTCATATATATATATGTGATCTAATTAGCACATAGAATGCTTATTTTTTTTGAAAGATATCAAATAAATGATGTTACAAATTTAGTCTTAAAAAACCAAAGGGTGAAAAAAAATGGAGAGTTGCTATTTATAAATAATTACCAGGGAGTTTTTTATGATATCTTCAAATAAATGTATCCACTTTAAAAATATACCTTCTATTGTCTATTAATACTAGAGCACTTTATTAGGGAAAAATCAGTATCACAAATATATAAAATCTGTCTAATCTACTACCATAGTATTAGATTTGGCAAATAAACTTGATTGGCTTAAATATTTTAAAAAGAAAGGTTTTTTTGTTTGTTTGTGTATTTGTTTGTTGAGGCAGAAGCTTACTGTGTCACCCAGGATGGAATGACAGTGGCATAGTCTCTCAGTCTTAGCTCACCTTTGCCTCCTTCAGTTCAAGTGATTCTCGTGCCTCAGTGACCAAGTAGTTGGGACTACAGGCGTGCAACACCATGCCTGGCTGATTTTTTAATTTTTGGTAGAGATGATGGGTTTTTACCATGTTGGCTAGGTTGATCTAGAACCCCTAGCCTCAAGTGCTCTGCCCACCTAGAACTCCCAAAGTGCTGGGATTACATGTGTGAGCCACAATGCTTGGCCAAGAAAGTTCTTAACTCAGAAATAGAAAATCAAATACCACACGTTCTCACTTATAAATGGAAGCGAAACAGTGGCGACAGATCAACATAACGATGAAAATGACAGACACCAGGGACTCCAAAAGGGCAGAGACTAGGAATGGGGAGGGTTGAAAAATAAACTGTTAGGCACAGTGTTCACTATTTGGGTAACGGGTACACTATAGGCCCAGTCCCAACCTGAACACAGCATACCCATGTATAAAAATACCCATGTAACCTCGCAACCTAAAAGAATATTTTTTTAAAAGACATAGTATGCTGTTTAAATTAATCAATGCATCTGCTTCAAAATATAATCCTTAATAGTGTCTGCTTACATATATTAGATAACATCAACTTTTACTATTTAAATGAACTTGATTTTTGACAGTAAAGAATCTCTATTGACCTAGTTAATTTTTTCATGCAAAATTATATAGTTAGTAATTGTATGTGGTGGAGGCAGAGAATAGTGTTATGTAATAAAATTTATTTTATGTGTTATTTTTTATATTTATTTCTAGTGAAAGAATGAACACAGAAGAAATTTAATATGCATAAAATAGAATAGATTCCCTCTATTTTTTCAATGTTTCTACTTTAGACATATCTAAATTTTTCTGAATTCATTTTACTTTAAGAACTGTCTTTAAATTTCATACATGCATGCCTTTCTTTTTAATACTTTTCTTAGGCAATATACTTAAAATATATATTTTTTCAGAATAGTAAAATATATTAACTAAGGGAACTATATTTTTGTGGTTTACATTAGTATCACAATTTACCTGAAGTCTCCTGTTATATGGGGCTTAAACTTTCACAAAAGGCCAATCTCTTTGCCATAGCTACATTCTGATACAGTTAGATGTGCAGCCTCCATAATAGAAATACCCTTAATTCTAAAAGCAATTGTCATTAAAATAGGAACTGTCACACAGCTTGGTAATACAAATATACTTCAGAAAACTGATTTCTCCAATTGTTGTTTAAATAGAGTTTCGTATTCCAACTCTGCATCATAATGCATCAGATTTCTTCAGAAGAGTTTTCAATATATGGTTAAAGGAGTCAAAGGCTATAAAACAAAAGAATACAGATTGGGGCCACTTCACTCTGCAATGGGTTAATCACACGAGTAGAGCACATACATTGGTAATGATTCCTCTAAATGTGGATGCCACAAGCAATACTTAAAAACAATCTTTTCTTCCGTCAATTAAGGATTAAATTTATTTTGGTGGAAGAGTTGAAAATCAATACACAAGAAACCACATAAAAAGTTCAATTATCTTATAATCATGTCTAAAATTGTTAATGTTAAAGGCAACAATGGTAGCTAAATATATAGTGTTTTAAAGAGCAAAAGGAGTAACCACATAATCAACTTACAAAACTTAAAATGTTAGAATGTAGGGGTACTAAGTATAGTAATTACCTTTTTGACAGCATTAGGTTTTGTGTCCACACATAAATCATGTTGAATTATAATCTCCATAATCCCCACATGTCAAGGGAGGTAATTGGACCATGAGGGCAGCTTCCCCCCATGCTGTTCTGATAGTGAGTGGGTTCTCAGGAGATCTAATGTTTTTTTTTTTTGAGACCAAGTTTCCCTCTTGTCACACAGGCTGGAGTGCAGTAGTGTGATCTTGGCTCTCTGCTACCTCTGCCTCTCAGGTTCAAGCAATTCTCCTACCTCAGCCTCCTGAGTAGCTAGGATTACGGGCAGCCACCACAACATCTGACTCTTTTTTTTTATTATTTTTTTATTTTTAGAATAGCCAGGATTTCACCATGTTGGGTAGGCTGGTCTCAAACTCCGGATCTCAGGTGATCCACCCACCTCAGCCTCCTAAAGTGCTGGGATTACAGGAATGAGCCACCATGCCTGGCTGATCTGATGGTTTTATAAGGGGCTCATCACCCATCTCTCAGCACTTCTCTTTCCTGCAGGCTTGTGAAGAAGATGCCTTGCTTCCCCTTGGCTTTTCCCTGATTGTAAGTTTCCTGAGGCCTCCCCAACAAGGCTGAACTGTGAGTCAATTAAACCTCTTTCCTTTATATATTACCAGGTCTCAAGCAGTTCTTTATAGCAATATGAAAACAGACTAATACAGTAAATTGGTACCATGGAGAGTGGGGCACTGACATAAAGATAATGAAAAATGTGGAACTGATTTTGGAACTGGATAACAGGCAGAGGTTGGAACAGTTTGGAGGGCTTAGAAGACAGGAAGATGTGGGAAACTTTGGAAAATTTTAGGGACTTGTTGAATGGCTTTGACCAAAGTGCTGACAGTGATATGGACAATGAAGTCCAGTCTGAGGATGGAGATGAGGAACTTGCTGAAAACTGGAATAAAAGTGACTCGTGCTACATTTTAGCAAAGAGACTGGTAGCATTTCACCCCTGCCCTAAAGATCTGTGAAATTTTTAATTTGAGAGAGAAGATTTAGGGTATCTAGTAGAGGGAATTTTTAATAGCAAAGTGTTCAAGACGTAACCTGGGTGCTCTTAAAAGCATTCAGTTTTATGCATTTCTAATGGATGGTATGAAATCAAAACTTATGCTTTAAAGGGAAGCAGAACATAAAAGTTTGGAAAATTTGAAGCCTGATAATGCAATAAAACAAAAAAACAAAAAACATTTTTTTAGGAGAAATTCAAGGTGGCTGTAGAAAGTTGCATAAGTAGCAAGGAGCCAAATGTTGATCACCAAGACAATGGAGAAAATGTCTGCAGGGCATGTCAGAGGACTTCACAGCAGCCCCTCCCATCACCAGCCTAGAGGCCTAGGAGGATAAAATGGTGATGGGGGCCAGCCCAGGAGCTTGCTGTTTTGTGCAGGACTTGGTTACCTGCATCCAAGCCATAGTTAAAAGGGGCCAATATACAGTTCAGGTCATTGCTTCACAGGGTACAAGCCCCAAGCCTTGGTGGCTTACATGTGGTGTTGGGCCTGCAAGTGCACAGAATTGAGGCTTGGGAGGTTTCGGAACCTCCACTTAGATTTCAGAGGGTCTAAGTGAATGCCTGGATGACCAGCAGAAGTCTGTTGCAGTGGTGAGCCTTCATGGAGAATGTCTACTAAGGCACTGCAGAGGGCAAATGTGGGGTTGGAGCCCCCACAACAGAGTTCCCAATGCGGCACTGCCTAGTGGAGCTGTGAGAAGAGGGCCACTGTTCTTCAGACCCCAGAATGGTAGATCCACCAACAGCTTACACTGTGTGCCTGCAAAAGCTGCGGACACTCAACGTCAGCCTAATACAACAGCCAGGAAAAGGGCTGTACCCTGCAAAGCCACAGGAGCTGAGGTGACTAAGGCTGTGGGAGGCCACCTCTTGCATCAGTGTGACCTGAATGTGAGACATAGAGTCAAAGGAGATCATTTTGGAGCTTTAATATTTGACTGCACTGCTAGATTTTGGATAATCCTGGGGCCACAGTCCCTTCCTTTTGGCCAATGTCTCCCATTTGGAATGAGTGTATTTACCCAATGCCTGTAGTCACATTGTACCTAGGAAGTAACTAACTTGTTTTTGATTTTATAGGTTCATAGGCAAAAGGGACTTGCCTTGTCTCAGATGAAACTTTGGACTTGGACTTTTGGGCTAATGCTGGAATGAGTTAAAACTCTGGGGACTGTTGGGAAGGCATGATTGTTTTAGAAACGTGAAAAGGACATGAGATTTGGGAGGAGCCAGAGTGGAATGATATGGTCAGGCTTTGTGTTCCCACCCAAGTCTTGTCTGGATTTATAATCCCCACCTATCAAGGGAGAGATCAGTTGGAGGTAATTAAATCATGGGGGAGGTTTCCCTCATACTGTTCATGTGATAGTGAGTTCCAAGGAGATTTGATGGTTTTTTAAGGGGCTCTTTCCCCATTGCTCAGCATTTCTCCTTCCTGCCACCTCGTAAATAAGATTCCTTGCTTCCATTTTACCTTCCACTATGAGTGTAAGTTTCCTGAGGCCTCCCCAGTCATGATGAACTGTGAGTTAATTAAACCTCTTTCCTTTATAAATCACCCAGACTCAGGCAGTCCTTTATAGCAGTATGAAAATGAACTAATACACTTTAGGAAATAAGTAACAAATATATAAAGAAAGGAGGAATATTATGCAAATAAATAATGAGACTTATCAAAGAAGAAAACAACTTGTCAGAGACATATACCTCTCCAAATAGTATAGAATATAAGAAGAATATGGTAATTGCATTTATAGAATAAGGGAAATCATATTTAAAGGACAGAATAAGATATGCATAGAATAAGGTAACACATGCATAGACTAAAGTAAATCATATTTAAAGGAGTTTGAAGCTTATTTAGTCCTATATTTATAGAATTTCAGTCTCAGAAGGGCCCTGAAATTCTGACATTTATCTTTATTTTGGAGATGAAGAAAGCACCTGTTAATGTCAAATAATATCATTTCTTGGAAATGCTGTAGAGCTTTTGCAGTCAATGCAGAGGATAAAACAGATGACCCATACCAGCAATGTCACATTGAGAAGGGAGCAAGTCCTATGGAGAATGGACAACTGAATCTATATCATGAGAAACTGGTGGAAAATATAAAAGGTCAATAGAAAAATTCAAGGTTATAGGCCAGAAAACTGAGACCAGTGTTTTAAATTTGAGAGCAGATGTTCACATACAGAGAAAAAAAGTATCAATTGAGCCAAGAGCAAGGGCTAGGTGTTATCTACCCAAATTTTCAGCAAACTACATAGGTAGCATTGGACTAGCAACCATTGTTGTGCCACATGACGAGAATATATTTTATCCTTAAAGCTTTGAAATGATCTTGAAATTTAAACATATCATTTACTTGCTTATTTAAATGAATTTTTAAAATTATAGTTAGTTGAGAAACAATAATGTCTGATGCAAACATAAGCTCATACTTGATTCTTTACCTCATATTTCAAATGATATTTTCAATTTACCAATTTTTAGATCTTTGTGTAATCTGAAAATCATAAAGATTGAGGCAAAGGACCTAAGTTTTAAGAGCTGCCTTCTAAGGCCGGGCGCGGTGGCTCAAGCCTGTAATCCCAGCACTGTGGGAGGCCGAGGCGGGTGGATCACGAGGTCAAGAGATCGAGACCATCCTGGTCAACATGGTGAAACCCCGTCTCTACTAAAAATACAAAAAATCAGCTGGGCATGGTGGCGCGTGCCTGTAATCCCAGCTACTCAGGAGGCTGAGGCAGGAGAATTGCCTGAACCCAGGAGGCGGAGGTTGCGGTGAGCCGAGATCGTGCCATTGCACTCCAGCCGGGGTAACAAGAGCAAAACTCTGTCTCAAAAAAAAAAAAAAAAAAAAAAAGAGCTGCCTTCTAGAGAGACAGTAGTTGAGTCCTAACAAGGTTGACATTTATCCTTAGGAGTCTTATTTTAAATGTGATGGTAAATGGTCTAGTGTTTCAATTTAATTTTCTAACTGTGGTATGAGAAGTCTAAGTAACATGTTTACATTGACCTGATATTTACCAAATTTGTTAATTACATTCAAAAATTCTACATGTGTATAGTAGCATTGTCACTGTTGCTGTTATTATTGAGTGTTGAATTTTCACAAATGCTTTGGATTCTCCTGATTAAGTAGGTTTTTATTTTTCATCACCTCAATTTAAAATATTATTCTTTTTGCTTTATATGGTTTGCAAATATTTTATTTATGACATTTACATCTATGATCATGGAGAGAATAGTTCTAATTTCACTTACACCTTTTGACGTTAAGATTACGCTGGCATAATAAAATGTGCACAAAGATGATCCTGCCATCCTTTTTCTGAACTCTTGAATACCTTTTACAATTACTCTCATGATTTCCCTTAAATTTTTAGTAGAATTCACCATTAAAGCCATGAGAAGAGACTTTATTTGTGGAAAGGAGAGGTTTTTATTTCTATATTTAATGAATTTAATAAATACAAGTTTTTAATCAGTCCTTATTCTTTTTTCTTTCTTTCTTTTTTTTTGAGACAGAGTCTTGCCTTGTCACCCAGGCTGGAGTCCAGTGGCATGATCCCAGCTCACTCAGCTCAATGCAGACTTGACCTCCAGGGCTCAAGGGATCCTCCCACTTAAGCCTCCCAAGTAGCTGAGATTACAGGCATGAGCCTCTGAGCCCAGATAAATCTATTCTTGTGTCAGCTTTGATAAATTTTACTTTTCTAAAAATATATGCGTTATGTTTAAACTTTCAAATTTTAGTACAATATGACAATGAAATATACAATTGGCTTTTTATATCTGTAAGGTCTATCATTATCACTTCTTGATTTTTCCCAGTATTCTTTACTTGCTCTATTTCTCTCTCCTTTGTCTTTAGCAGTTTACTAGGGACTTCTCTGGGTTTTCAAATAACTAAGCTGTGAACTTTTTAATGTTTTCTTTTGGATTTTTCGATTTCATTGAATTCACCTCATAAATATGTTATTCTATTTTATTTGGATTAAATTGACTTATTTTCCTAACTTCTTAAGAGTGAATGTTTTGGCGTTTAATTTGCATTACTTTATCTTCCTTCCTATATGCATTTAAAATTATAAATTTTCCATTAATTAGGGTTGAACTGTTTCCTAGAAATTTTGATATGGACTTATTTACATTATCATTTCATTTAACTAGTTATTTCATTTAAATTTGTTTGTCTGAATAGACTCTTAGGTTACTTAGAAGTACATTCCTTTATTTGCAATATGACTTTTTAAGAAATAGAAATAGTTTTTATTGCCATCTAGCTATACTTATTGTAATAAAAAATAACTAGGACAAACTTGCTCATTATTAAACCTTGCATTGTGGCCCAGCAGACGGTAAAATTTTGGTCAACATTTTGTATAAATTTTGAAGGAATGCATCATCTGAAGTTGGTACATTAGTCAATCAGTAAAGTTTTATAACAGTAATGTTTCATTTTTAATGTTACTCAAATTTTATGTGAATATTCTTTCACTTACTTGGAAAAGTGTATAAAATCTCTCAATTCAATAATAGTTTGATTTATTTACTTAGAGGCAAGGTTGACAAGTATACAGAAATTTAAAGTAGTTATTTCTACCCAGTGTACAGACTATGTACAAATTTTTGTCTCACGTTTTGTTTATTTTTAGGTACCATTAATACTATCCATTCAAATTTTAAGTACTAAAGTCTTTATTTTTATTGTATGTGTAATGAGATAAAACTACATTTCTACAGCAAACATGAAAAACTGTCATTTTAACTTTGAGTTTTACAAACTTCAGGCAAATTTCAAGATTATTTTAGCACTATTACATTAGTTATAATCTTTATATTTTGTTAAAATTTACATTTAGCTTGGAAATGCATCATTCTAGAATCCTTGAACATAGATCCTATGTGAAACACTTTTTAAAAAATCTTTGTACTGTAACGTATAGAATCTCATGCACAGGAATTTTTCAAGTAATTGAATTATTCTAATGTTAATGAACATTTTATAAACATAATTAATGTCAGGAATTAGAACTTTAAACACTGCCTTCTTTGGGATTTTTTTTTTTAAATTCTAATTTCTATTAGCTTGTTAGTTATATGTTCGTTTACTATTTTTATTAGTTAACTTATAAATTACAAAATAAATTTTCAACTTATAAATTTTATTTTAAATTAATAGCTTATCAATTTCCTCAAAAGTTAAGAATTTAAAATATTTTGACTTCCCCTTACCTCCTTCCTTTCTTATGATTTCTTAGCCCACATATACTCAGTTTATCTTAAACCCTAGGAAACTTTCATTTGATTGCTTATTAATAATTTAGTTCTGCCAATGATTGCTTTGTTCTTTAATGTATCTTGCCAATTGAGTTATTTTCATTTTTACTCAAAAAAGCTTTAATGGCATTTCTGACTTATGCTAAATAATTTTCACATTTTTGTTTGCCTATGAGCTTTTCTTGACTTGACTTTTGAGGAATATTTTTGGGAGAAAAATAATTTATGGCTGTCAGTTATTTTCTAGCACCTGTTGTGTGTTATCCTTTTATTGTTTTCCAGCTTTAATTGTTCCTCATGAGAACCTCATTTATTATTTTCCTTTGGAAGTTATTTTTTTAAATTTTTAATTAGAACTTCTATTTTTAGGTAATTGAAGATTCATAGGTAGTTGTAAGAAATAATACTGGAGACCTCGTGTACTTTTATCTAGTTTCTCTCATGGGTAGCATCTTGCAAAACAATGTCACAACCAGGATATTGACAATAATAAGAACAACATACAGAACATCTCCGTCACCATAAGGATCTCTCCTGCTGCCATTTTACAGCCACACCCACTCTTCTTCATCTTAACCCTCTCACCTAACCTCCAGCAACTAATAACTTGTTCTCTATTTCTATAATTTTGTTATGGAAAATATGCTATTTCAATGAAATTATGCTTTATGGAAACTTTGGACATTGACTCTTTTATTCACTCAGAACAATTTTCTAGAGATTCATCCAGGTTATTGCGTGTATTAATTGCCTATTCCTTTTCATTGCTCAGCTGTATTATTATTATTATTATTATTATTATAGTATTTTAAGTTCTGGGGTACATGTGCAGAACATGCAGGTTTGTTACATCATTATACATGTGCCATGGTGGTTTGCTGCATCCATCACCCCATCGTCTACATTAGGTATTTCTCCTAATGTTATCCCTCCTATCCCCCACCCCCTGTTATCCCTCCCCTAGCCCCCCTCCCCGCTGACAGGCCCAATGTGTGATGTTCCCCTCCCTGTGTCCTCATTGTTCAACACCCACTTTTGAATTAGAACATGCAGAGTTTGATTTTCTGTTCTTGTGTCAGTTTGCTGAGAATGATGGTTTCCAGCTTTATCCACGTCCCTGCAAAGGACATGAACTCATCCTTTTTTATGGCTGCGTAGTATTCACAAAGTGGCACATTTTCTTTATTCAGTCTAGCATTGATGGGTATTTGGGTTGGTTCCAAGTCTTTGCTATTGTGAACAGTGCCACAATAAACATATGTGTGCATGTGTCTTTATAACAGAATGATTTATAATCCTTTGAATATATACCAGTAATGGGATTGCCGGGTCAAATGGTATTTCTATTTCTAGATCCTTGAAGAATTGTCGCACTGTCTTCCAGAATGGTTGAACTAATTTACACTCCCACCAACAGTGTAAAACTATATTTCACGCTATGAATTTACCACAGTTTGCTTAAACATTCACCTAATGAAGGGTGTCTGTGCTGGTTACAGTCTGGGTTTATTATAAATAAAACTGCTATAAATAATTCTGTACTTTTTGTTGTATAAACATAAAATTTCATATCTCTGGGGGAAATGCCCAAGAATGCAGTTCTGAATTTTATGGTAGTTGCATATCTATTTTATTTATGAAACTGTCAACATATATTTCCCAGAAGCAGTGCCATTTTACACTCTCACCAAAGATGTAGAAATGACAAAAATTCTCCATAATTTACCACAAAGTTTAGCCCTTATGAGATGCCTGCAGTGATATCACATTGTAGTTTTAATTTCTATATACCCAATGTGAATAGAAATAAAGTAAAAAAAGATGTGGAATATCTTTTCATATGCTGATTGGCTCTTCCTAAGTCTTTGTCAGCAAATGTCTGTTCTTGTATTTTGCCATTTCCAAATTGGATTCTATCTTCTGTGTTTATTGTTGAGTTCTGAAAACTTTTAATAAAAGCAAACTATAGGACTATAAGTAGAAACTCTGTAGTTTGTCTTTTTATCATCTTAACAGGCTTTCCAAAGAGCAAAACTTATATTTTGATGAAATTCAATTGATCACTGTTTCCTTTTATAGATTATGCTTTTTGGTGTCAAGTCAAAGAATGCTTTGCCTCAGCTTAGGTCCTATGATTTTGATTGTGGTATCCTATGTTTTTTCACCTTTTGCTTTTAATTTGCTAAAGTTTTACTTTAATGCACTGAGTGGTTTTTTTTCTCCTACGTTTCTTGAATGTTTGGCTTGATATTTTCATCAGTTTGGAATAACTTTCAGCTATAATCATCTTAAATATGATTTCAGTCCCATTCTCTTTCTCATATGTCTCTGAGAATTGAATAACTTGCATGCCCCATATGTCTCTGATGCTCTTATTTATATTTTCTTTTTCTTTTCATGCTTCAACATGGGTTTTTTATTCTGACCTACTTTCCGGTTCCCTTTATTTTTCTTCCACTGTGTCTAAGCTGCTGGTATTACCAATAATTCAGATACTGCATTTTCTTAAATTTAAATTTTCCATCAGAATATTTAACATTTTTCTCATCAATTATGCTTTTATAATGTATTTCAAGAAAATGATGTTAGGATGTATGCATCCATTTTTGATAGAATTGAAATAAAATTTGCCAAATATTTTATAATATATTTATACTGTAAAATTATTTACTGGTTTTGAAATCATTGTACAGAAAACTATGCATATAAAATAATAATCTTAATATATTAAGTGAATAAAACATATAAACTGTACAATGCTTTCAAATATAACTTTGTCCTCATTCATATTTCTAATTTTCTCATGGGAAATGTTAAATTAAATAAGCAGGAGGTCATATTATCCTGAGGCTATCACTGTAGTTTTAGTTTCTGTGTAACAAAATGCTACCTAACTTTGTTTGTTTGATGGTTAATATTGAGTGTCAACTTGATTGGATTGAATGATAGGGAGTATTGGTCCTGGGTATGTCTGTGAGGGTGTTGCCAAAGGAGATTAACATTTGAGTCAATGGACTGGGAGAGGCAGACCCATCCTCAATTTGGGTGGTCACAATCTAATCAGCTGCCACAGTGGCTAGAATAAAGCAGAAAGAAGAGGGAAGAGAAGACTTGCTGAGTCTTGTGGCCTTCATCTTTCTCCCATGCTGGATGCTTCTTGCCCTTGAACATCAGACTCCATGCTCTTCAGCTTTTGGGTCCTTGGACCTACAGCATTAGTTTTCCAGGGTATCTAGGTCCTTTGGCCACAGATTGAAAGCTGCACTGTTGGACTCCCTACTTTTGAGGTATAGGTACCAGGAGTGGCTTCCTTGTCACTCCACTTGTATACAGCCTACTGTGGGATTTCACCTTGTGATGGTGTGAGTCAATACTCTTTAATAAAATCCCCTTCAAATATACATCTATTCTATTAGCTCTGTCCCTCTAGAAAACTCTGATGAAACATTATTTTAACTAAAAGAAACCAACCTTAGGCATATAATTTTAGTAACAAATAGCTGGGTTTCAGCCAATGACAAGACAGCCAACTGGTCATCTGATGTCCAAATAAAGCAAACCTCTAGCTGCAGCCAATCAAGTAATTTTGCTACTTGGCTTCTGTGTTCAGCCTATGAAAGTCTGTAGCTCATACTGCTGGATGCAACTCTAAACTTTTTCTAATTCTGAGTGCAGCCCAACTTGACTCATTATTTGCTTAAATAAACTTTTTAAAATTTATTATGTCTAGAGTATTTTATTTTAACAACAGTGAACATGATAAAAGCTTTATGTTAAAAAGCCAGCCATTCAGTTTTATATGCATATATTTTTCCCCTGACAGTATTAAAAATAAATAGGTAATGATTACTTTAGCAAGCCTCTATTAATAATCCCTTATACACAAATACCCAAAGGTATGTTTTTCAGGAGTATAATTTCAGCAGCAGTTTCAAAATGACTTGGGATGATTTTGGAAGGTGTACTCATTCTGATTAGCTAAAGACAATAACAGAGTACTTTTTGACTCAAAAAGGGTATATTTTGACAGATACCCTTCTCACTTCTGGATTCATTCACAGCAGATAGATTTTAAGGTGCTGCTCCTGGAATGCACACTTTCCCATAATCCTTTTCGCTTCAGTGTGAGTATGACCCGTGTCTTGCCATATGACCAGAATATAGCAAACGTGTTGATGCGTCACTCGCTTGATTACATTTTATGAGACTGTTTTGCCTGCAGGCTTGCTTCTCTTATTTACTTGATGAAATAAGTGGACACATTGAGGAGGCCTAAATGGCAAGCAACTACTGGTGGCATCTCAGAGACATGGGCAGCCTTGAGGAGTGAAGGAAAGTCTTGACTCACTCAGGTCTATATCTGAAAGAAACTGAATGCTGCCAACAGTCCTGTGAGCTTAGACGAGATCCCCAAGGGAGAAGACAGCCCTAGCAGATACTTGACTGTAGTCTTGCAAGACCCCTGCAAAGACCCAACTAAGCCATGCACAAATTTTTGACCTATAGAAACTGTGAGATAATAAATACATTATGTTTGAACTTGCATATGTTATGTAATATCTTATACAGCAGAAAAACAAATACACTTCCCTGCTCAGTCTCCTACTTGCTGTATTTGCTATGGGCATCCAGTCTTTCAAATTGTCATGGTTCTTTAACTAGAAGCCACATGACATCCAGTCTCTTGTGCTATGTTCCAGTTCCTTCTTCATTCTCACCACCCTATTAATACATATATACTCTTCATGTTTTTAAAATGAACCATAATTTAGTATCACCATCTCTCAATCATCATTCCTGTGTCACTCCTGTAGATCCTCCAAAATAGACCAAGCTAGTCCCTCTGCCCCAATCAAGTCTCTCAGCTTCCTCACTTAAAGTAAGGCTGGACATAAAGCATTCAATATAATTGTATTGATATAATTTGTGCATCATTCATGAATGAATTCATTTTTTTGAGTTACATTTTGGAGCCAAAGAAAATTCAATTGCTATGACTCTCAAAAATTGCTTGGTACTTAAAGCTTTATTAAATTATTTTGACTGAGTACAAAATTACACTGTGGGCTTTGGAGGATTATACCAAAGAATAATAAAAATAAAGCTGCTTGCATTTCTTCCATTCAAATGAGGAGGAAGGAAACAATTAACTTACCTGACCAGGCTTAGAATTTTCACAGACAACAATATCATATTCCCTGGCAAGTTCAGGTGGATTGTCATTGACATCCAGAACTCTAATACCGACTGTGACATGGCTCAGCAAATCAGGATTATCTGCAAAATACACAGGAATGTATTTAGTGTTTCCATGCACAATTTAGAGGCTAGGTTTAAAAAAAATCCCTTTAATACTGTAGCCTGTCACTAGTTTCATATGCTGTACCAGGACTTTTAGCAAAAGACAACTTTATGAAGGCGCTCTTTGCTAGAACTCATTAACTTACAGGAAAATGAAAAATGAACACCAAGGCATGACATGACTGCCAAAATGATATTTTGTAATATCAAGGAAATTACATGTTATCAGGAACTTGAGTGGGAGAAAGTTGTCAGAACTCATTGTATGCTGTCAGGGTCTACAGGATGAACAATTGGTTTCATCATTAATCTAAGAAAAACACAGCAGTTGGTAAAAAATAACTACATAATCTTTAAAAATTTTAATGTTCAAATCTAAATACACTCAGAGAAAACAAAAAATAAATTTCTTTACACAAAGAATCATTTTCTGATGACAGAATATACGCAGTGTGAGGTGGTAAGTCACACTTGGGGGAAAAATAAAGAATAACTGAAATCAAAATTTAGCATGAGATTCACACATGCAATTTACATGCAACTCTGGTAGATAGCAAAATATATTCAATAGTTTCAAATATATCTTAAACTATGTCTTTTCATTTTTTCAGTGGCTTTATTAATTCTGAGATGTAACAAGAATGTAAATGTCTGGTTTATTTTACAAGTCAACTCTAGAGATTCAGAATACATAATGAGTAAATTAAATCACTCTTTCTGGATTTCTCTCTGCTAATATACCTGTCATTCTCTGAAACAATTCGAAATTTAAATTATAACAACATAGTAATACATTAATAATAAGATTAATAATAAGACTAGTAAAAAAGACACAACCATACTAGGAAAAAGGGAATAAATATAGAGAAGTTATTCACAATAGTAAGAAAATAGATGGGTTAAAAAGCATAAGAAGAAGCTCTAAAATAAATAGAAAATCTAAGTAGCACTTTGTTAAAATAACTAGAAAAAATAAATTCTTCAGTCAAAAATTAATTTTTGCAAAGAGAGAAAAAAGTCATTCTAGATGTTTTTACTTAAAGAAACAGGTAATTACAGTCTACACATTTTCCCCCTAGAAAATATAAGAAAGAGGAAATATTTCACAACTTTTATATATTTATTTCTTTAGCTTGTAAAACTTTGAAACCAATACTAGACACTGTCACTCAGGAGACATATTAGGTGTCAACTGTCTAAACAAAATAATATAAATACACTCCACTGAATTGTTAAAATCATTCTTTATCAATTTTGTTCCAGGGATGTTTGTTTAGTTCAAACAATAAAAGAAGAAAACAAGCAAAAAACAAACAAGAAAGGCAGAGCTGAAGAATGGAAGTAAATTTTCATAAAGATGAAAGTTATTCACAAATTAGTGAATTAAAGAAAGGAAAAAAGCATATATATATATTCACTCAAGAACATACTAAGAAATGCAAAAAATAAAATGCAATATGTGTATATTCTAAAAAGCAGCCAATAAAACATAACAAATGACAATAAAAATTATATAACACATTATTCTTTATGGTGAAAATCTAAGAAGAATTAATTAACATAAGCTAAAGGGACCTGTGAGTAAATTTAACAAAGTATATAAAATACCTGTATACAGCATACTTTACTGAATTTCATTTAAAAATATGTAAGTAAATTAAGAGCCCCTATGTCTGTGGTTAAAGAGACAAAATATCACAAATAAGGCCAGGCCATCCAGGTTGATGGTATTTTCAATGCAATCTAATATAAATCCAATGAGAGTTGTTCATAGCAACTGAAAACTGCTTCTATGATTTACAATCACTAAGATAATTCAGACTTGTATGAAGAAGAGGAATAAAGCAGAGTTATGGGTCAGGCACAGTGGCTCATGATGGTAATCCCAGCACTTTGGAAGGCTGAGGCAGGAGGATCATCTGAGGTCAGGTATTCCACACCAGCCTGGCCAGTGTGACAAAACCATGTCTCTATTAAAAATACAAAAATTAGCCAGGTGTGGTTGTGCACACCTGTAATCCCAGTTACTGGGGAGGCAAAGGTAGGAGAATCACTTGAACCTGGAGGCAGAGGTTGCAGTGAGCCAAGATCCTGTCACTGCACTGCAGCCTGGGTGACACAGCAATACTCCTTCCCCCCCACAAAAAAAAAAACAACAGAAAAGCAGAATTGCTCTACAATTTATCAAAGCTTACTAAACTTAACACTTTATGACTGTGTCACAGGGAAAGACAAACAGAACGGAAACACAAAACAGAACCCAGCAAAGGATCCACTATACAAAGAAATTTAACATATGGTGATGAGGGTATTGTCGATCAATGTTGAAAGTATGGATTAATCAATAAATAGTACAACTTGTTATTCATATAACAATAATAGTAGTAGTGAGCATAAGTATAATGACAGTGACCTTATGCTACACTTATACAAAAATATATTTAAAATAACTAAATACATAAATATGTAAGGCAAAATTATACATATTTTGGGGAAAAAAGCTAGCATTAATATGTGCACTTAAGTTATATGGACAATTTCAAAACACAAAATTCACTAAAACATGAAAGAAGCATTGATACATTTGATTGCACTAAAGTATGATTTCTTAGTTTCTCCAAATATATCATGAAGAAGAAAAAATTGCAATATGAATGAATACATTTGTGGCACTTGTGTCTATAATACAAAATATAATATACTGAAACAATTCTAAAAGCCAACAAAATATAAAAATGGGAAAATGTTAATGGCAAACATTTAATAGAAGAGATAACATAAATAGCAAATAAACATGAAAATATTCAGTCTCATTAGTATGGAAAAATGTGTGTTAATCAAAATAAGTTAACATTTAACTGATACAATATTACAAAGTTTGACAAGATTTCTCCTGGTATGGGATTGAATATAGTCAAAGAAAAAATCCATCAATTAAAGTAACCCATAAAGAATAACCTGTATATTCTCATGCCCTTGATCCAGTAATTTTCCTGATTTATATTTATAGGAAAACTCTAGAATACATATAATATCAGTCCAATTAATGGCAACAACAAAAATAGGAAAATAAAAATATTCAACAACTCCTGAATAGATACAAAGCTTTGACACCTTTACATCATACAGAAAATAAATAAATAAATAACAACATAGCCTCTATGTAAAGCAATCTTAGAAACTTATGGTTGTTCTTAGAAATGTTTCAAAAGACTTCAGTCAGGTATTGTGACATTGTAAAAACAGAAAACAAACAACATGTAAAACTAAATAACACATTGTAAAATTAATAAGGTAATGTTTAAGATAATTCTTTTGTAACAATAATTCTTCAGTACAGAGATGTGTTGAAATCTGTTTATTATTGCATTTTACAACATCTTTGTAGATATTAAATATTACATTAAATATACATTAAAAAGTTAAAAGACATCTTGAAAGTAATACATTCTATTATACCTTCATATACAATCATAATATTAGCATAGTTAATATTCGATGATTTATAGCAAAAGATAATGTGCTGCTTGTATATTATATTAATTATATATTACATTGATAAATGAAAATAAACATTAAATGAAATTACTTACTTTAAATATATGTTTACTTATGAAAATGTTTAAACTTCTTTTAGAAACTAATACTATTACTTTATCTTTTTATTACACTATTTCGAAACTAGCAGATAATTAGCCAAAATGCTTACTTTATAAATTATAAGAAATTGAAATTGACATAGTTTAAATGACTTACCTTGGCAAAGTAAGGTTTATAGTCTACTTCTTTTGCCTATTACCACTGTATATATGTATATATGTATATCCACACACACACACACACACACACACACACACACATTTTTTTCCTTGTCTAATTATCATAAATGATTTTCTTATGTATTCCAATATCTCCCAATTTTAAGCAGACAAAAGAAATCTGTTTTAAAAATCTGGGGTAAGAATAATTTTGTAAGCTCCAGTCATAGGTATCATCAACTTTACTTTTTCCTGAGTAAATAACTCTGTTCTTTTCAGAGAAAGCAGGATTAAAGGCAACTCCAGTGAAGTAAGAAACTGTGTTTTATAGGAAAGGATTCTGGAAAAGCCGCAGCCTGAGGAGGAATTTGAATAAAAGAACAAGTAAACAGTTGACTGTTACCTGCTGTCACCTCTCACTCTCCTACCTCTTCTTTGTCACAGCTTTCCCCTGGAACTGGAAGGTCTTTTCACGCATTCCACGCTTAGGCACAGGGAACTAAATCCTTCTACTTCAAAGTAGACTCTTTTCATTATGACCTGATATGATTTTACATTCTTAATATACAATCACTATTCTGCAACAATGATTAAAAAGCATAGCATTTGGGATCAGGCAAATATCAGTATTTTCTGTAGACCTACTACCATTCTGTGTCCTGTAGGAGACCAAATTTAATCTTATCTTATTGATCATGTAACTCATGATACTGCCTGCCCAATCAGGGGCAACCATAGGAGTTACGAAAAACAAAATGTTAGAATAAGTTTAATGTAATTTCTGGTGCAAATTCAATACTGCTCTCTGTTACTAAAAGTAGGATGATGTATAAAATTGTGGCTGTGATATCAATCAGGGCTGAAAACTCACTATAGTTTTATAGCCACTTGTAGCCTTCTTGTGAACATTCTGGTGTTTTGTGTTATTAGATATTTCTATATTTGTGAATAGAAAAGTACCCATGGGTGTCTATATATTATTTCTCATGTCCTTGGGTTAATATTTTACACTTTCAATGTCAATCACTCTACCTATACAATGTATTCATGGGATTTACGAACATTTTGCTAAAGCTAAAATTGAATCATTCCCTAAGGTCTTAAAACACTATTTCTATTGTTGTTATTATTATTTTTAATTTGTGCTTCATTTCTAGAAAACAATTCTCATACTCTTTTGACAGAAGGGTAAATAAAATATATTGAAATAATACAAACTTAAATATAAATTCTATTCTCAGTACTCTTCAGGAGCAAGAGCTTTGATAAGTAATTTGCGATTTATTGATGTGCCTTAATTATTTCATCTTTATGCCTATAATAAGATTTATTTGACTTGCCAAGTTGTGTTTTTGAGAGACAACTATGGTAGCTATGTCAACTTTATAATATTGAGCCTGGGAAAGAGTAGAATGTACATCTTAATTGTTTCTGAATATTGAAACAGAAACAAAGCCAAAATACATGCATGTAATTTCCAACACAAACTATGCTATATAAAAATCATCTGTGCTTTATACAACATTAATACAACAGGGACTCACATCATCAGAGTGCCCCCTCTAGAAGCAGTGATACAGAGGAATTGTTATTCACTGCAAGGGCAAGCTGTATGCTACAATATTTAGAGTATCTTTTATAACTTGAGAAACAATAAATTTTATTCAGTGATTACTTCTGGAAAGACTGATACGTGTGCAGCACTATGATAGGTTCTAGAGAACACAGAACAACAAAATACGCCATTCTTCCAGATTTCCCACTATCGACATTGAATGGAAAAAATAAATACTGTTTTTTTCTCAAATTTAATAACTTAAATGTTTAATTTACTTTTAGCCCAAAGCCATTATTATTTAAATATGTATTGCCTCAACAATCTAAAACATATTTATTAGTATATGCCTACTAGGGAATTTGGTAGATTTCTAATCTGATTATTCATATTCTAAAATTAGCATTAAATATATTTGTCAGATACATAAATAGGTTAGTATATTTCCTATTATTTTGCAGTTTATTTTTCTAAAAATATGCTTTTATTGCTTTTGTTATGAAAATTCACTTAAAATGAAAAGCTTTATCTACTGCTGTAATAACAATTTACAGGGAATATGAATTTAAATAATCATATTTATAGCTGTCTAAGTTTCATAAATATCCATGAGAATAAAGATGGCTTATAAATTATATTTTTGGTCTCTCTGATTTAATTTATATAAAATGATTTTCTTATAGGGAAATTTATAACTAAAATTATCCTCACTCTTTAGTATACTTACTGTGGGCTGATGCTGGAACATTTTAACATGCTTGGTAAATGTTTTGTTTGTTAACAAATATGTTTGGATTATTTTCTTTAATGAATATATAAAAATAAGTTTTGCAAACAGGTGCTCAAATGAAAACTTAAACTTTCCACTTAAGTGCATTTGTTTGATTTGAAATGAGAGCAGTTTTTCCATTTTAAAATCTTGTATTTGAAAGTCATATTTAAGTTTTAGGTAGAAAAAGTTTTAGGAAAAAAAACAATTAATACATATTATAAATTGCTTTATAATATTATTAAATCTTTTTAAACAATAATTTACATGCAAAGCTCTAACAATGCCTGGTACATTCTGGTGCCACTAATATACCTCTTTCCTCTTTATTTCTTTGTATATTATTTAAATATTAGTTTAAAAACAAATCATATAATGTATTCAAAATAATTTGCTTTAATTGACATGTAATTGATATGTATATCCTATATAATAAATTATTCCTTAAATATCTCTTTACTATAGTCACTTAAAAAGTTTTAAAATAGAGAATTCTGGGGATTTTATGTGATAGAAAGTGAAACCAACTCTAAGTGTTTTAGGTCTCTTATTTCATAGTAAAGGAGCATAACATATGTGTAGAAATATTTCAAAAATTACAAAGCATATAGAAACACATTATACAAAATTTGTCCCATATATTTATTCAACTGTTGTCAGTTTATGATCAGTGATCTCATTAATTACACGGCTATCATACACATTCTAGATGGAAGTGAATTACTTAAAATGAATCTTGACTTTTTTCAAGACATTGTGTTGTTCCAGTTGCCTATAAGTCCTCCAATAATTCCTTATACATCATTAATATTATTGCCTGAGAGCAACATGAGTTGGAAGCTTTAAAACGTAAGCTGCGCCGTTGCTGTTGGGAATGAACGCTTTGTTCCATTAATCAGAAGTATAAAGTCAAAGTTATTTATTTCTACTTGAAAGTAATTACATTGAGATGATGTAAGGAATTTTGTTGATTATAAAATAAATGAAAAGTATGTATTCTATTCTTGTAAAAATGTCACAACTGGCCCACTCAATTATACAAGAGAATTAAACAAATATAACATTTGTTTTCTACTTTTTATAATAATTCCGTTTTAACATTTTTTTAATCTTTGCCTATTCATCTATAATGGCTGTGAACATTTCTATGTTTCATCTTTGTAGATTATACAGGATTTATCTTGTGATCCACTCTTATGCTGTCTTTTGCACTTGTAATTACAATCATGTTTTTAATGCTGTTTAGAACTTTACTAACAATTAGCTGGGCATGGTGGTGGGTGCCTGTAATCCCAGCTACTCAGGAGGCTGAGGCAGGAGAATTGCCTGAACCCAGGAGACGGAGGTTGCGGTGAGCCGAGATCACGCCATTGCACTCCAGCCTGGGTAACAAGAGTGAGACTCCGTCTCAAAAAAAAAAAAAGAACTTTACTAACAAAGTAGATTATAAGTTTATTCTTTCTTTTTCTGGGTGTGCCAGCTAATTATAATAAAAATTTTCTTATCAGATAGCATTAACATCAGAAAATAATAATGTTAATTAAAGCAAAACAGCTACTATGTAAAAGAATTAATAAAAATAATGATCCATATATATTTTAAATGTTTGTACGAAAACACTGAAATGCATAATTATTCACCAAACTGCAAGCTCTCAAGGTAGGAGTATGGCCGTAACTCTGAGAACAGATCTGTTGCTGCTCAGGGTTAAGGCCACCATTCTTGTAAAGATAACACACATTGAGTAATTTATGAAGATATTTATGAAGCTATTTATGAAGCCCAACACTGATTGATTCTAAGTGAAGGAAGAACTTGAAGATTCTTTCAAGATATTAAGTGTAGCAACACTTCTGACTCTACAAAATTACCAGAGATTTTATAATTGCCTAATTGTTCTCCTTAATTGCAACATAATTTTAGCAAATCACTTTTAATAAGTCATGGGAAACTTTGAACTTAAAGTACATTACACAAATTCTGAATCCATTAGGTGCATATATCCCATTATTTTGTTTAATATTTAAATAAATTACCTAATAAGAAGTTTGACTGGTTTGGAAATAAAACTAAAGAAAAATCTACTCTGGTTAGGAAAGAGCAACTGATTAAAATTGGCCTGCCATCGCAAGGTACTAAAATGGAATAAAATATATAAAGTGGAAAATAGATAATGTGAGGAATACTTTCTGGGAGAAGAGAGCTACAAAAGCATAACCCCAGGACTTTCTTGGGCTTTGATAATACATTCATTATGACCAGGTGAGGGATATCCTAGGAAGAGAAGACTGATTGTTTAACATTTAAAGATCAGTGAATATAATTCACTGCACACATTCAGTACACACAAAATAAAAGTTAACAAATACGACTTGTTTAACAAGAAATAAAGAACACTTAGCACATTACAAATAGAAGGGACTTTCTCAACCTGAATGAGTCTATTCACTAAAAACCTATAACTATGATCACCGTTATCAATGAATATTGAATGCTTTATCTCAATCAATCAGAAATAAACAGAAATGTAAAGATACATGCTCTCAGAAATTCTCCTGAATACTATCTTTAGGGTTAAAGTAAGTAGTAAAAGAGGTAAAAGTTATGTAAATTGTAAAATGAAAAACAAATTTATCTTCGTTCAGAGCCAGAATGATTATCTATGAAGAAAATATCATATAATGTACAAAAAATTATAAGAATTATTAAAACAGTTTAGCAGTGTCACAGGATATAATTTCAGTATTTATATGTATTTCTATAAGAATGAAAATAAAGATTTTAATATCTAATTTATGTAACAGGAATAAACATGAAAACAAATATGTGAAATATTTGTATGCTGAATTCTACATATATTGCTATGAGAAATGTTTAAAAGACCTAGATAACTGGAAACATACACCGTGTTTATTCATGGATAAAATGTTCAATAATGTTCATTGAGGTATCCATTCTCCCAAATGGAAAATTAGTTTCAATGTGATACCAATCAAAAATCCAATATTACTGAATAATTTGATAAGCTGATTCTAAAAGTTTTATGCAATATAAAGTGTTGTAAAATAACCCATACTATTTCAAAATGAGAGAAGAAAAATGTGGGAGAACTCACGCTATCTGATTTTGTGTCATTATAAAACTGTAGTAATCATAACACTGTAGGATTAGTATGCACATTGTCGGTGGTACCAACGAGAGTTTAGAAATTGATAAATAGGTAAATGCTCAAGTGTTTCTGGACAAAGTAGCCACAACAATTATTGAGAAAATGGTAGCATTTAGACAAATGGTGGAGCCATTGTAAATTCATATTAAAGAAAATTAATCTTGACCCTTACCACTCATTGTGTATAAGATATGGCCCAAAAGAAACCATAGATCTAAATAGAAAACCTCAAAGTTTAAATATATAAAACTAATAAAGGAAATTTTTGTTACCTTGTGTTTGGCAAAGAATTATTAGAAACACACACACACACACACAAAACATAAAAAAAGACAATAAATAGTAATTTTCAAGAAAATATTATTTGAAAAACTCTTTAAATACAGCATTTATTAAAATAAAAAGGTAAGACCCAAATATATGAATATATTCAAAAAATGAACATCTGATTAACTCAGATATCCACATATGTGAAAACTTCAAACTACAACAATAAAAATCTAGACAACTTTACAGAATTTTGCAAAATCCTGAACAGAAAATCCACCAAAGAAGAAAAGACAGATGGCACATGAAAATATTTTCAACATCACTTCTCTGTGGTGAAATGCAAATAAAAACAATAAGATGTCATTACATACTTATTAGAATGAGGGGAAAAAATACCCTGGCAACATATGTGAAGGACGTGAAGCAACTGCTGATGATAATGCAAAGTTGTATAGTCACTTTGGAAAGAAATTTGGCATGTTTTCATAAACTCAAACATGATATTTTGTTTAACAACCCTGCACCTAGCTATTTATCCAAGACAAGTTAAAATGTATGTTTTCTCACACAAACACACTCACACAAATTGAACTGGGCATGGTGACTCATGCCTGTAATCCAGCACTTTGAGAGGCCGATGTGGGTGGATGACCTGAGGTCAGGAGTTCAAGACCAGTCTGGCCAACATGGTGAAACCCCATCTCTACTAAAGAAATACAAAAATGAGCTGGGTGTCGTGATGGATGGCTGTAATCCCAGCTACTTGGAAGGCTGAGGCAGGAGAATCACTTGAACCTGGAAGGTGGAGGTTGCAGTGAGACGAGATCATGCCATTGCACTCCAGCCTGGGTGACAGGGTGAGACTCCAACTAAAAAAAAAAAAAAAAAGATTGAAAATACTAATGGCAGTTTTATTCAGGACAGTTAAAAACTGGAAACAAGACATCATTCTATCAACTGTCTTATAAATTTACAAAAAGAATGGTTCATGTATGTATACGAGGGGCTGATAATTCATAAGTACCTATGGATACAGAGTCGTGAACAAGTACCTAACACATAAGCTACCTGAAAAGAATGACTCAAAGGAGTCCACAGCATCTACGTGTCATTCTCATTACACTTGAAAAAGGCAAAACTGTAGGTAGTTTCCAGGACTTGCAGTTGAGGGAAGAGAAATCACTTCAAATTTAACTTTTGTGGATGGTTATGGTAAGTGACTAGATGCCTCTGCAAAATTCATTATCCTTTACATGTAAAAATGGTAATTTTACCATGTAAATCGCTCCCCATGAAATTTGACTTGTTAACAAAGAGTGATGTATTCTGAGGCATTAAATTTGTAGCCAGTGTATCTCTTTTTTTCTGCCATTTAAAAAAAAAAAATCTTATACTTTCCTTTGACAAAATTTTTCTAATGCATCATACTAACAAACTTTTTTTCAATGAACTTCTGATAACAACACAACTTTATCAATGTATTGCTTCTCTTGAAATACTAAACATTATAAATTATTAAAAATATTTCGGCCGGGCGCGGTGGCTCAAGCCTGTAATCCCAGCACTTTGGGAGGCCGAGGCGGGTGGATCACGAGGTCAAGAGATCGAGGCCATCGTGGTCAACATGGTGAAACCCCGTCTCTACTAAAAATACAAAAAATTAGCTGGGCATGGTGGCGCGTGCCTGTAATCCCAGCTACTCAGGAGGCTGGAGCAGGAGAATTGCCTGAACCCAGGAGGCGGAGGTTGCGGTGAGCCGAGATCGCGCCACTGCACTCCAGCCTGGGTAACAAGAGTGAAACTCCGTCAAAAAAAAAAAAAAAAGAAAAAAAAAAGAAAAGGGGCTTATTTGGCTTATGATTCTGCAGGGTGTACAGGCAGGGCACCAGCATCTCCTGGCTTCTGNAAAAAAAAAAAAAAAAAAAGAAAGAAAATATTTCTCATTTATGCTTGTCACTGGGTTGTTGACACCCAGATGATTTGAAGTGATAGTTAAGAAGGGCCTTAGACATAATTTCTGATGATTAACGTTTTTATACTTTCATTTTCTCTACCTAGAACTAAGGTAAAAACAGAAGCTATTCCTTATCTTTAACCTTTTGTTGAGACAATATTTGTATATGTGTGAGTGTGTGTGTTTGTATCTTGGTTCATTCATTATAAGTGTTATATTTTCATTTATTTGGTACTATTTGATTTGACTTAGCAGTATGTGGTATCACTTATGATTTAAAAGGCACATTATGACAGCTAGCTGAATAGCAGGTTAAAGAAGCCTAAAGTTAGAACCTAAAGTGTCCAAAGGAAGCTAAGGTTAAGACTCAAAGAAAGCTATTAAAATACCCAGGTAAGGGGTGGAGGTTGTTCAAAGTGGGGGGTGGAAATGAGACCAATGATAAGAAATGGTTGACTTATAAATAGTTTTTAAAGGTATAGCTGACAAAAGTTTCCAATGGATTGGATGTGGAATATGAGACGAGACAAATTACTGCATGGTCATTTTATATAAGCAATTGGAAGACTCTAGTAATCATTCCAAAGACAGATAAGACATCTCAAGAAGATTGAGGGATAAATCAGATTTTACAGAGATTTACTTGCACCATGTCAAGTTTTAGACCTCCAGGAAGAGATATTAAAGCAGCTATTATGGAATTCAGGGGGAAGAATACCATTACAGCTGCAGACTAAAATTTGAGAGTTATTAAATCCTTAAGAATGAATGAAATCACCTTTGCAACAACCCAAGATACATTTGAAGTCTAAAAACTGGTACCCCACAATTCAATAAATAGAGAAGTGAGAAGGAACTATACAACACGCAGAAAGAAGTCAATGAAGGATGGAGTTAATCAAAGGGATGTTATGTCCTTAAGCCAAAGAAAGATGCTTTTTCTTGAAAGAGCTGTTAATCGTACCAAATGTTGTTGCTTTGCTGAGTAGAGGAATGAGAATTAGGCATTGGATTTTGTGATATGGAGGATGAGAATGATTGTGTTGAAGTAGCAAAGTCAGGAGTCTTGTTAGAGTGGATGCAAAACAGCATGGAGGAAAAGAAAGTACAAACTGTCAATAGAGTAAATTATCTCAAAAAGTTTTTCAGTAAAAGGAATGAGATAATAGTTTTACCTGGAGGACACTATTAGATCAAGAGATGTTTTCAGGTTTTGTTTGCTTGGTATGAATTAATTTTATTTACAGATAGGAAATAAAGCATGTTTTTGAGGGAAGGGAATCATGCATTAGACAGTGAAATTTGAGAATTCAGAAAAAAGGATGAAATAGAACATTGTCTCACAGCAGACAAAAACAGGATAAGGTCATGTGAAGGACTGGTCATGGACTTGGCATGGACAGTATATTTCAGGAACCTGAAGGAAGCCATGTTTATAGATATCAATATCCACTGGTTAGGTTGGTAGATAAGATGGCAGAGGAATATGGAAATCCTTTTCTGATTGTCCTTATTTTATAAGTCTTTGGAGAATCAATGTTATCTGATAAAATACATGTAAGGAAACTGGGAGAGGTTTTGGAAATTTAAAGAGAGGAAACCTATAAAATAAATATCTAGCAATGTTGCATAAAATTGAGCAATTAGAAGTTTTTTTTTTTTGTATAAAGAAACTTGTTCTAATTGTCTTACAATATGATACACTGGGATTTTGCAATTAATAAGGCATCAACTGTATTGGCATATTAAGTAAACGTGGTGGCTATTGTGATTGTCTCAACAAATTACTCCTTATTGTGTAGAACCTAAAAAGTTTGAAAGGAGCTAACTATGAGTAATAATAAAAATATAGGCCTGACGGTCCTGGGTCAATGTCCATAGGCCTTATATTTTGCCACAGTAATTTATCCCTTATAGGAAAGTTTCATGTATTAAATAAATGTTTTAAGGCAGTGAAAGGAGATTAATACAAAAAATAACCTAAAGCAGCAACATTTTTAACAGCTATGTAAAATGACAATCTGTCTCCCAGGTTGTGAATGAGGAAGCATGAACGCCAACTTTGGCATGACTCATCTTATTACCAAGTTACAAGTTAACGTAGTATTTGTTACTTGTTACTATAATATAGCAACACAAAGGAAAAAGATGACATTAAAAAAATCAGAAAATAAAAAATCAGAGAGAAATGGAGACAGAGACTTGATTAAAGCAAACTCAAAGCCTAATTTACCTATGAACTTTACAAATACATGAGCCAATAATTCTCTTAAATTTGAGAACAAATTGAAATATTTTTACTTGTGTGCTTTTTATATATAAATGAAAACATTCTAACAAATTATGTAGCCACCTCCAAGATGACACCAATTATTCCATCCTGGTATTCATATCCTTATATAATGGCTTTCTATATTTAATAAGGTTGGCCAATTTACATAGAATATTGCAGAAGTAACAATGTGTAATTTCTGAGGTTAGGTAATAAAGAAGATGATTACCTCCAGGTCACTCATTCTTGGATAACTGACTCTGAGTTGGCCAGCTGCCATGACAATGAAGACACTCAGCAATCCTACGAAGGAATCCATGACGAGAAAAACTGACTTTTTTTGCCAAAACTCGGCACCAACTTGCTAGCTGTGTGAGACATGTAGGAAGCGTCTCCCCCAGGCCCAGTCACATTTTGAAATGATTACAGCCCTAATCAAAATCTTGGTGGCAACCTCTTGAATACCTCTGAACCTGAATCACCCATGTAAGCTGTTCCTTTATTGCTGACCCAAAGTAACTGCATAACACACTATTGTCTATTGATGTTTTCTGTTATTACATTATGAAGTAATCTGTTACATGGCAATAGGTAACTAATGCATTGATACATATATGTGTTCACAGCATTTCTGAAAAGTATCTTTTGATGACTTTTGACCATTGGTTAAGGCAATAACGAATTCTTTCTGTGCTATTCCCTTTGTGTGCTAAGAAAAAGTGCCAAGTAGGATCTCTTTGTGTGCTAAGGGAAATTGCTAATACAAACACATTTGTGGAAGACAAATTACACACATCAGAATAAGCACACTGATAATAACAAAATAATGTTTAGAAGCTACAGGGACTTAAAAATACTCACTCTGAGGTAATGGGTTTTTATATTGTTAGATACAGCTGCTAACAGAAAATAATTTCAAATTAAAAGGCAACAAGGAATACTCTCACAAAGTCTAAATTTCATGTGTATCATCTGACATTAACAGTTGGGTTACAATCAAAATTTGTGGATTCTAATCTTTGCATATGTTTCCAAGAGAGTTGAGAAAAAATAAATGAGTCAATGAATAAAGAAGATACAAACATTAGTTTGTGGACAACTGTTACGTATACAACCTTTATAAAGAAAAAGTGAAACAGTGAGCTGAAGCAATGCAACAATATGCAACTTTTATTGTTTCATTTGTAAATTCTGATAACAGCAGAAGCTTTCAGACACATTGAACGTTTCAATAAAGTATTATCTCAATAAAGTATTATTTATGTGTTTAACAAAATGTACTAACCATGTTCTATATACCAAGACTTTCTCTAATTATTTGACAATACTATAATGCACAAGGCTAAGTTAAACCTGGTTTCTAAACTTGAGATGGTTACAAACCTATAGAGGTGAAAAAATACTACAGTGAAATGGGATACGTGCTAAACTTAACGCACAATTACAACGTTTAACTGTGGAAGAAAAGAACTGTGGATTTTTGTCTAAGATGTCGCAAAAAAACTTACAGATGTGACATTTGAAATGATCCTTACAAGTAAATAACTTTGTAAAGCGGAGCAAAATGAAAGATGAAAGGATTATGAAATTGTTGAAAAAAACCTGGCCTGCTTGGGGTCTATGACTAAAAGCATAATACACATTTTTCAGAGGGTTAAGCTAAAAACAGAAAGGGCTGTGTTTTTGTTTGTTTTTGTTTTGTTTTGTTTTGGGGGGGGCTGAGTTTTGTGAAGAAAATCCATACATGTGTAGTTTATTTCTTAGACAATCAGGAAACGTGTGTGTATCTCTGTGCATGTGTTTGTCCTAGGATTAGAACTAAATGGAGCTGTGAGTTAAATAAAATTGTGGTTAGAAACAATGTTCCTTAACCTTAACCTTAACTTTACAATAGATTCACATAGGGCAATGGTCCGTAAATGGTGCCTTTGCATGAATTAGAAACACATGGAAGGCCTGAAAACCGGGGTTTCTGGGCCTCAGCCACAGAGTGTCCGATTCACTAGATTTGGGCCAAGGTCTGAGGATCTTCATTAAGTTCCCACTGAACACACTTTGAGAGCATGCACACACTACACATACACACTACACACACTACACAGACACACAAACAAACACACACACACACACACACACACACACACACCCTCCCTCTTGCTCTGTTTCTTTGAAGAATCCTAATACATGAATTCAGGCACAGGAATCAGGAGAGAATAAATGCAGGCAACCTTTACTCATCTTTCACCTCATGTCTGAATCCATGCCTTATCCCCTCTACGAAACCTTCGCTGATCCTTGTACAGTGATTAAACTATCAACCAGTTTTGTAGTCCCGAAAAAATCTTTCATCCCTAAAAAATCCTGTTGCTGCAGTAATTTTCCATGATGCAATTATCTGCTTACCTTGTCTTAGGAATGACATTCAAATGCCTCAAAGGCAAAATAACCTTCTCAATATCCATAGTGTCTACAACCACCACACTGACCAGTAAGTATCATTTATTAATATATTCTGCATGAGTTAATTGAAAGATGCTTTAGAATAGAGATGATAAATTCCACAATACCAAAATACTGAAATGGTAGCTAAAATATAGAAAATTTTAAGAGGTAAAAGAATGATGAATATAGTCGAATGTCATAAACAAATGAGGGAATGATAAAAGTAAAAAGGACTGATTGGTTTTGGTTATTAGGTAGTCAGTATATTTATTGTAGGTCCTAACAAAGAGTTAGGATAAAAATATGCATAATATGTATTATACCTGGGATGCATAAAGTGAAAATTTAGTGACAGCATGTAGGTTTGAAGAAAAGTTTATTATCCCATAAGAATCTCATAGCCATTGGAGAAGAGCCCATCCCAGCTGCCACATGATCCCAGCCTTGTGAGACCTTCGGTAGAGAACTCAGTCGAGCCAACCTTGGCTTCTGTCCTACAGAAACCATAGTATTAATCTGTTATAGAACAACAGAAAATAATTCAAATTACCAAACAGCTGTATTATGCATTGCATAGTGGGAAGACTGTATTACCCACAGCAGAAATATTCTATAGGTCTTTACTTAGAAAGTACTTTTCCCCCAAAATTGTGATATATGATGAGAATAAAACACCTTCTAGGTCCCTGACCATAGACAGCATCTTGAATTGATCATACTCACAATGCCATCTTTACAACTGTAAAAGCCAATTTATATCATAATATGAATTTCAAAAATAAATAACAAAATAAATCTTAGGGAGCTAAAATAACCTGACCAATGATTGAGCTCAACAAACATCAGCTTCCCTGGAGAGCCATACTAGAATAAGCACAGATTTAGGAACCGGAATATTTATGTTGATATCTTGTACGACCCTGAAACATGGCCTACTCACAACGAAGAAGGAGCACTGGTTTCCCCTTACCCTCATTCATTCCTAAATTATGCTGCAATGCCTCACCTGCCCAGAGGAGGCACCTTTCTCTGGCTAGTATAAACCCCAGGTAGGCTAAAACACTACTTACAAACATTCACTACTAAATATCATCTCACAAAACAACGGGCTCCTCAGAAACTGTACATTAAGAAGATTTTTTTTTTTTTTTTTGAGACAGGGTCTCACTCTGTCACCAGGCGCCAGGCTGGAGTGCAGTGGCACAATCTCAGCTCACTGCAACCTCCACCTCCCGGGTTCAAGCAATTATCCTGCCTCAGCCTCCCGAGTAGCTGGGATTACAGGCACACACCACCACGCCCAGCTAATTTTTGTATTTTTAGTAGGGCTGGGTTTCACCATATTGGCCAGGATGGTCTCGATCTCTTGACCTTGTGATCTGCCCACCTTGGCCTCCCAAAGTGCCAAGAAGATTTTTAAAAATACAATTTGAACAGCTGCCCTTCCTAAACAGATTATATCAGAAAAAATTAGGGTAACACAGCTGATGTTGAGGTTAAGTTTGACAAATCAATTGTACATTGAAGTGTTCCTGATGACATTAACAGGCAACTAAGCCAAACAATCAGTGCATGCATTTCATTTCTAAATACAGTCTCCTAACATGGCTATAAAATCTTTACTAGTCTCATTATTTCTATACACCAGTTTATGATTAGAATTAAATTATGTTTTCGTAATGCTCATTGAAGTGTTCTCCAAGGTTGTTTTATTACCACTTAAAAATTCAGAAAGTTACAATTTACTGTACTGCTTTACTTTGTAGATACAGATGAATCCCCATATGAAGTATTAGCCCATAATAAAAATATACCTATATCTAACCAAGTAAGTATATAATTAGGATGTTACTCAGTAAAAACAGGCATTTATTTTGGTGATGATTGCAAATAACATAATTTTCACGAATGCATGAACTCACATATATTCATAAATTACTATTTGAAGTGAGGTAATGAATAAAAACTAATGTAAAGCATGGCTTTTGATTGAAATGCTTCCTGGAGTTGATTCTCTTTTCTGAAGAATTAGCTTAATGCCCTATTAGTCTGTTCTCACACTGCTAATAAAGACCTAACTGAGGCTGGGGAGGCTTCCCAGTCATGGCAGAAGGCAATGGAGAAGCAAAGTCACATCTCACATGGCAGCAGGCAAGAGAAAGACTGTGTAGAACTCCCCTTTATGAAATTATCAGATCTTATGAGGCTTATTCACTATTACCAGAACAGCAGGGAAAAAGATACACTCCATGATTCAGTTACCTCCCACCAGCCCCCTCCCACAACATGTGGGAATCATGAGAGCTTAATTCAAGATGAGATTTGGGTGGGGACACAGCTAAACCATATCATTCCACCCTTGGCCCCCCCTGCCACAACTCCTGTCATAATATTTCAAAACCAATCACGCCTTCCCAACAGTCTGCCAAACTCTTAACTCATTTCAGCATTCACTCAAAAGTCTACAGTCCAAAGTCTCACCTGAGACAAGGCAAGTCCCTTCTGCCTATAAGCCTGGAAAATCAAAAGCAAATAAGTTATTTTCTAAACACAGTGGGGATACAGGCATTAGGTAAACATAGCCATTTCAAATGGGAGAAATTGGCGAAAATGAAGGAGCTACAGGCCCCATGCAAGTCTGAAATCCAGCGGGGCAGTCAAACCTTAAAATTCCAAATGATCTCCTTTGACTTCATGTCTCACATCTGGGTTATGCTTATGCAAGAGGTGGGCTCCTACGGCCTTGTGCAGGTCCACCCCTGTGGCTCTGCAGGGTACAAGACCCCTCCTAGCTGCTTTGATGGTTGGCATTGAGTTTTTCTAGCTTTTTCAGGTATGCAGTGCAACCTGTCCGTGGATCTAGCATTCTGGGCTCTGGAGGACATTGACCCTCTTCTCACAGCTCCACTAGGAAGTGCCCTAGTGGAAGTTCTGCGTGGGGGTTTGCACCCCACATTTCCCTTCTGTACTGCTCTAGCACAGGTTCTCCATGAGGACACAACCCTGAAGCAAACTTCTGCCTGGATGTCCATGGGTTTCCACACATTCTCTGAAATCTAGGAGGAGATTCCCAAACCTCATTTCCTGTCTTCTATGTACCCGCAGACTCAACCCCATGTGTAAGCTGCCAAGGCTTAGGGCTTGCACCCTCTGAAGCCACTACCTGAGCATACCTTGGCCCCTTTTAGCCACAGCTGGTGGGACTGGGATGCAGGGCATCAAGTACCTAGACTGCAGACAGCAGTGGGGCCCTGGGCCCAGCCTATGCAACAATATTTCCCTCCTAGGCCTCTGGGTCTGTGATGGGAGGGTCAGCTGTGAAGGTCTCTGAGATGTTCTGGAGACATTTCCCCCCATTGTCCAGATGTTCAACATTTGGCTCCTTGTTACTTACACTTTCTTCAGCAGGCTTGAATTTCTCCCCAGTAAATAGGTTTTTCTTTTCTACCTCATCATCAGGCTATAAATTTTCAAAACTTTTATGCTCTGCTTCCTCTCGAACTCTTTGCAGTATAGAGATTTCTTTCACCAGATACTCCAAATCAAATCTCAAGTTCAAAGTTCCACAGACCTCCAGGCAGGGGCAAAAACTGCTAGTCTCTGCTAAAGCACAACAAGAGTCAACTTTGCTCCAGTTCCCAACAAATTCCTTATCTCCATCTGAGATCACACCCCCCTGGACTTTATTGTTTATATCATTTTGGTCCAAGCCGTTCAACACGTGTCTGGGAACTTCCAAACTTTCCAACATCTTCCTGTCTTCTGAGACTTCCAAGTCTCTAGGAAGTTAAAATCTTTCCCATATTTTCTTATCTTCTTCTGAGCCATTCAAACTGTTTCAACCTCTGCATGTTACCCGGTTCGAATGTCACTTCCACATTTTCAAGCATCTTTACAGCACTACCCCACTCTACAGGTATCAATTTACTGTATTAGTCTGTTCTCACACTTCTTATAAAGACATACCTGAGACTGAGTAATTTATAAAGAGGGTGGTTTAATGGACTTATAGTTTCATATGTCTGGGAAGGCCTCACAATCATGAAAGAAGGTAAAGGAGAAGGAAAATCACATATTACATAGTGGCAGGCAAGAGAGAGTGTGTGTGCAGGAGAAATCCCCTTTATATATCCATCAGATCGCCTCAGGCTTATTCATTGTCATGAAAGCAGCATGGGAAAGACCGACTTCCATGATTCAATTACATCCCATTGGGTCCCTCCAGTGACATGTGGGAATTATACGAACTAAAATTCACGATGAGATATGGGTGAGGACACAATCAAATTATACTGGCATTATAATTTTTTTCTTGGCTATGTAATTCCATTCATTCCTTTATTTCTTAATTGATTTTTAATCAGCCATTATTATTTAACCACCATTTGTTCTTCTTCTACTAAGGATTCACAATTGCTAAACTAGTCTGGCTATTTTGAAGATAAAAATAAACAGAAATGATTACAAATAAATTCACTTATGGATTCTTTATACACCCCTTTAAAAGTAATTAGTGAAAGGTTATTTTTACAGAGATGTTATGTTGAAAAACTAATCCAAATGGAAGCCACTTGAGCTAATTTTGCAGACACCAAAACCCAAGTAAAAAGACTGCAGTAGCCTGATGATTGCGACATAACTAAGGGCAATAGAAGCATGCATAAACCACAGTGCAATACCACCTCCTACCCACTAGAATGGCTATAAAAAGACAGATAGTAATAAATGCTGGGGGAAATTTGAAGAAACTGGAAACCATGTTGCTGTCAGGAATGTAAAACAGTGCATCCACTTGGGAAAACAATCTGGCAGTTCATCCAGTGATCACACATGGAGTTATCATATGAGTTACTGGCAATTTCACTTCAAGGCATATACTCAAGAGAAATAAAAACATTTCCACAACAACTTTTACAAAAATGCCTATAAATATTATTATATTAGGAAAATAATGGAAACCAGATGAAATTTTGTCAAATAAAGAATGGATAAATATGTGGTATATCCATACATTAGAACAGCTTTTGACAATAAAAAAATGAAATAAAATTAAAAAAAATTAAAAAATGAAATACCGATGACACATACTATAATATGGATAAACATTTAACACATGATGCTAAATGACATAAACCTTTCACAAAGGACTACATATTATATGATACCTTTTTATAATATACCAATAGCAGGCAAATTTATGGAGACAGAAAGTAGATTAATGACTCCCTGAATTAAGGTGAGAGAATGTGTCGTATTATGATTAAGCAATGCAGAATTTCTTTTTGGAGTAATACAAATGTTCTGAAATTGGTTGTGGTAATGGATGTACAACTCTGTGAATAGAAACCATTGAGTTATACACTTTAAAGGGGTGCATTTTATGCTATGTGAACTATATATCAATGAATCTGTTAAAATTTTTAATGTTTTAGGCCCTCTAGAAGAAAAACAGAACATTATTTTATTTTACATGGCACTACTTTTAAATGTGAAGTATTTTTGTTTGTTTTTTTGAGACAGATTCTTGCTCTGTTGCCCAGGCTGGAGTGCAGTGGCATGATCTCGGCTCACTGCAACCTCTGACTCCTGGGTTCGAACTATTCTCCTGCCTCAGCCTCCTAAGTAACTGGGATTACAGGCACCCACCACCACCCACCTGGCTAATTTTTGTATTTTTAGTAGAGACAGGTTTTCACCATGTGGGCCAGGCTGGTCTCGAACTCCTGACTTCGTGATCTGCCCACCTTGGCCTCCCAAAATGCTGGGATTACAGGTGCAAGCCACTGCATACTGCCAAAATGTGAAGTATTCTTAATCTCTAATATATTCATAGTTTTCTCTTGAATAAATCAAAACATTTCCTAAATGTATGTATAACTTCTGCATACAGTTTTAAAGTGAGAATAATTGGTACATTTGGTCTACTTACGAATGTGTTAAAAAAAAAAAAAACTTTATTGTCATGACAATGGATTCATTTTCTTAAAGTTATATTCTAATTTCATTTAACACAGTCATATTTACCTTTATGACCCCCAAAGTATTACTGATATCTATGTTTGTTTGTTGTTTCCTGATCTTAGGTGTTTATCACAATGCAATATTCTGGGTGGAGGTAGAACAAGAGTCACCCCCAGCTTTAGATCATGTACTTCACTTGAAAACAGCCTAGACCTGGCTGTTGAAATTCCAATAATTATCCTTTTACTGTAAGTTCTATAAGTGTTTTTGAAACTTGAGCAGAGGTTTTATATTGATAAAATAATCAGTGTGTAATTTGAAATTTTTATTTCTTTCTTTTTTCCTAAACTACCACACAAATGAGGTACTCTTCTTCCAGTGAATTGATAGCTTAAGTAAAGCAAAAACAAATGAAAAAGCACGTCTCACAATTAGAAGGAGAACCAAATGCCCTTAACTCAAGGATGAAGCATAAGTGTTCTGTGATACCAATTTTTCCATCACCATGCCAGTGTTACAGTAAGAAGGAATAAATAAGACTTATTCACCCTGTCTGATAATGATAAATTACATCTAATACCTCTATTTACTCTCCTAGATCCTGATACCAAAATTAAAGATTGTGAGGTCCCTGGTCTTAAGGAAATTTCAGTATGTCTTCTTGTATAAGGGACATCTTTTACTGTGAAAGATGAAACAGTTACCATTTTCTGAAGCAGTGACTGTGATATTGTACCATGGAGTTTCTTCTCTGTCAAGAACCTTTGTAGTCTTAATGGTTCCAGTATTGGCATCAATGTTGAAAAATCTGTCATCTTCAGCATTGTAGTTGATGAAGTATCTAGAGAAAAAAAGAATTTTTTTTTACTTGATGCTATAATGAAGAAAATACAACTGAACCAAGGGAAGGATTATATCCAAATACATTAAAATATCCAAATATATTTTTTAATTCTATATTTGATTTACATGACAACTTTACATTTTTGTAGAATGTATATCAATTATTCTTATCTGTCAGTCTTTAATTCTAAGTTCAATTATGAAGTCAAAAAATAATTTTATAAGATCTTACCAAATTTTGTGAAAAGTAGATAATAGAAACACGGTGATTAATGAAGGAAAGAACAAAAGAACTCACCTCTTGGAAGCCTATAATACATTTAATGAAAAAAAAAAAATAAACCTGCAATGAAAATTCTCAATTATCCAAAAAAATTTGAATCCTTGGAGAAGTCAGAGAGGAATTTGTCTTGAAATTTCATTGTAGCTAAGGTTTAAAGATAAATATATAAAATGAAAACAAAAGATTTATATTTGTTAACACTGTACCTCTATCACAGTTCAACTAATCCCTTGTTTAGTCAAAGAATGAGATTAAAAAAATAAAGATAGTATAGGGAACACATTTTTTCCCCTCTTCAATTCATGTAATTTTGCAGGATTCTCTCATATTGGGTTAGATTTCAGCTTATTTTGCGATCAAATGAGCTGAAAGTGATGATGTCTGTCTTCTTTCTGGGTGTAGGTTTCATGAGACTTTGTACGTTTCCTTGTAGGCTATGCCACTGCCATAAGAATAGCATGCTTGGACTAATTAACTTGTCCTAGCATTAGGAAGGGAAACACATGGGCAAAGTTGTCCCAATTAAGGTTCTCAACCTAGTGTAGATCAATCTAGTAAATGTGCAGATGCATGATTGAGTGTTTCAGAGATTAAACAGAGTTGGCATCAAAAACCATCCTAATTCAGCTAGCCCTCAGCTAATCCACAGACACATACAGTATAGTTAGACATAGCTTTTTTTTTTTAAGACCTCTGAGTTTTGGAGTTATGTGTTATTTAGCAATAGCTGATTAACGTGTCTGTGAATAAATACTATTAAACAATTATCATATGTTCTAGAAAAGCTTCAGACTACTTATACAACTTTTTAAGGAGAGAAATATTCTATTCTCTCCTAAAGCCTCTAATGCTTTTTTCTCTTTTCAAATCTAAGCTTAAGTAATATTTTATCTAGAACTGAAAGATGAAATGGACTAATTATGTGAAAAGTGCTAGGGAAGAACATATGACACAGAGAAAACCAAGGTAAAAAGGTCCAGATTAAAGAAAAAGTTCAAATTGGTTAGAAAACAAATCTATGTCAATGTGGCTATGCAGACTGAAAGACATGAATGTCCAAGTGTCAGGACAAGATAAAGAGTTTTTTACTCTTTTGTGAAAGCAATGGGAAGAATTTCAAATTCAAGGAAAAAAAAGAACTGATTTACTCAGATTTATTTATGTTCTGAAAAATGGCAGTGGCTACTTTTTATCATAGATTGTAGAAAGTTGAAAATCATTTATTAAAAAAAATTCTTTGTCAACTTGGACAAAGATGGAAAGATAGAAGATAATGGAAAGAAGTGTGTAACATACTGTTATATACAAAATACATTTCATAGACTTTTCCTTGAAGTGGCATTAGTAAATAATTAAATCGCAATTGACTCCATTTGTATGTGTGTGTTTAACGTACCAGTTGATTGACAGACCCTTTTACTGAGGTGGATAAAAAAAGTTAGGGAAAGACAGTTTAGGAAAAATTAATGATTATGCTTTTGAAGCCCATTAGATACACATGCGGAATAAAAAGCCAAAGTCAAATATGGGTACAAAGTTCAATTGTCCTTTCTAAACAGGAAATATAACTTGGAGACAATATATCAGCATAAATGTAAGGTATTGGGAATGGTATCATCTTACCTGGAACAGAATTGTAAGACAAAAGAAAGAAAGGATTGAGCACTAAAGTATACAACCTATTAACTCTAGAGTAGGCCTACTGACTCTATACAACCTATTGACTCTAGATTAATCTGTTCAGAGATGGTGACAACGAAAGAGAGAGGGCAAACTGGCAGAGTGAGTGGCAGGCAGCCAAGAAATGGCTTACCAGGAAGGAAGCAGCTAACAACTCTAGTGAATTCTGTTAAGAGATCGATTGAGGTTAGTGAGGGTTAATTGGATTTGGTAAGGTAGGCAGTATTATTAATAGCTAACTTGTCAAGAATATCATCAGAAAAATACCAAAGGATTGAGGATTTATTACAGTGGCTTCAGGAGTATAGTGAACGTGAAGATACAAAGACTGTGAGTCAGGACAATTGATTGATATCTTTTCCTGAATGAACAACAGAAAGAAAAAAATATTTTATGTCATCAGAAAAGTTGATTCAACAAATTATTTTATTTTATATGGGAAATAAGCAGCATTGTCTTCGCTGAAAGAAATGATGCTTTTGAAAAAGGGGACTATCAAAAATGATAAAACTCATGAGAAGGTGAAAAGGCTTGGATTCCAGGGCGCAGATGTACAAATTTCCCATCGAAAGTTAACAGGAATGCTTCTTCCACTTTGGCATGAGGAGAAGATGAAAAGCTGGGTGGAAATATAGGATAGGGTGTAGTGATGAACATATTACAAAATTCATCATACTTTCTGGAACAGCGTGTAAGTGGATTTGCAATACAACCCAAGCCTCACATAGGCATAAGTTTTGAGAAGGCGGTGCAGAACATATTGCTAAGGTGTGAAATCTTCTAAACTCCTGTGGATAGGAATGAACACACATGGCAGAAGATATTTATAGCAGCATGTAAAATGAGACTACAGAGCAAGGAACATGCCAAGAAATGCGACTCATAGTAAAAAACACATAAAAAGAGACAGATTGCATCACTTGTAACTGTGTGATCAAAACAAGTAGTTGACCATTGTACATCAAATGTTCTAATAATAATTATATATTCATTGAAAAAAATTAATATAAAAAGAAATTTCAACAAGAAAATACACAATTATAAGGTAAATCTTATTCTGAGACACAAAAACCAGATACTACAGAATGGTGGGAAATCTATGTATGACTGGGCTTCCCAAAGCATAAAGCCACGCAATGGTAAAACCATTGTACTTTCTTTGAATTGAGTAGGGAAAAAAAAAACCTTCTTATAAAATCCCTTTCCCAGAGGATAGATGCTGAGGGTGAGGTTGTACTGGTTAGAAAATGACAGAAGTCTTGTCACACAGAAAAGACAGCATCCTTTAAAATGTAATAGATTTCTGGCTACTTTATTACCTAAAATTAACGTGTCTTTAAGAAATTGTCCATTTTTGGTTACTGTAAGAAAGTCAGCTTCTGTATCTGAAATTTGGAGGACTCAAATTTGGAACGTATTATTCAACTTCAAAGTTTCCTGCAGCAGCTACCAGAAAAGCTCAGATTATTTTGTTACACATCCCTATGAAATATGGCAGAGCACATCTCATTTTAGAAATTTGATCACCTTAGAACTATCAGTCTGGAGGAAAATAGGTTTGGTTTTCTTTTGTATTCTGAAATCATGTGGTCTTTTTGACAGAACAATCTCCTCTTTTCTAGCCACTTCACACTGGGCTTTCTAACATAAGTGCTAATACCAGTGGTTGAATACTTTCAGAGTTAAAATGTATTTTAATTCATACAGTTTTCAATTATGTTTATATATTAGAAAAGTGGCAGGCACAATTCTAGGTGTGCATCTTCAGACGCCTGTTATTTGCATCCGAATTTCCTAAGCTATCTAGCTCTCTAGGGAAATCAACATCCTAAGGGCTAGATTTTGGGTGATGCTTTGTTCTTAAGAGTTTAATTCATGAAGTTGCAATTGAATTTTGACTCAAGTAGAACTAAATAGTTCTGCCTAACCACCTTTGGATTTCTGCCCAGACATGGAAATAAAAACTCAGAAGTAAGGAAAGTGGAAATGTGAGAAAGAGAAACTATTCAAGGCTATTATCAAGATTAAATATAGAATCATTTAATGCTAATTATTTAGAATTAAGAAGTGACATGGATCCATAAAACTGTTAATCAAACAATTAAAAAGAGATGAGAATATGTTCAGTAAATTACTTTTCAAATAATTTTTATAATAAAATGTTTTATAAGCCCTCAGAAAGTTAAAAAAAAAGCTAACTTTATGAATGTATATGTCATTATTTAGAATTTTTTTTTTTACAAATAATTAATTTGACATTTTCAGGAATATTTAGAAAGTACAGAATCAAGCAATCATTTGCCTAGGTGACATAGGTCCTAAAAGAGGAGTCATAAAACCCGTGGAATTGGGGTTTTAAATATATATATTTTTTAATTCTAGGATATAGCTATCAAAAATGAACCTCAATAAATTGAAGCTAGATTTATGGCCAGATAAGACATTTTAAATACTTTATTCAAAGTATAATCTTCCCTTTAATATAAACCTTTGACTATTAGCATATGTGTGGGGCAGAGAGGAAATACTTAAATACATATATGAGTTATTTAACAAAGCTACCTAATAAGAGGTACAAAAAGCTAGCATTTATTGAGCACTTGCAATATACTAGATGGAGGTCTAAGTGCTTTATAAATATTAGTTCATTAAACACTCATAACAGCTGCATGAGGTAAGTATTATTACTAGCTTCCTTTTATAAATGAAGAAACTAAGGGATGTATAATGGAGATTTTGTCCAACATTAAGAAGACAGTTAGTGCAAGAGATTAAAATACAATTTAGGTCTACTGAGTAATATTTATTAGCTCATTTTTTAAAGGATAAAATTTTAAAGGGTGCATGATAGTGTTATGCTTTTCCCTTCTGAATCTTATATTAAAAGGTAATTCCCAATGCCGGAGGTGAGACCTGGTGGGAGGTGACTGGATTACGGGGGTGGATCCCTCACGAATGCTTTGACCCCATGCACTTGGTGATAAGTAAGTTCTCACTCAGTTAGTTCATGCAAGATCTAAATGTTTAAAAGCCTGGGACTTCTCCCTCTCACTCTTGCTTCCACTCTCACCATGTGACATGCTGGCTCCAGTTCACCTTCTGCCATGACTGTAAGTTCTCTGAGGCCAGAAGCAGATGCTGGCACTACACTTCCTGTAGACCCTGCAGAACCACGAGCCAATTAAACCTCTTTTCTTTATAAATGACCCAGCTTCCGGTATTTTTTTATAGCAACACAAGCATGAACTAGTACGATCTTTAACCATTTATTCAAAAATACTCTCATTTGAAAGAGTACAGAAAAGGAATGCGGGATATACATTAAAAAAGAGAGAATACATCTAGTAGTTTACTTTGGGGAAAGAAGGAAATAAAGAAAGATAAAAGGAAGGAAAGGAGAGGGAGGGAAGGAAAGAAGAGACAGAGGAAAGGAGGGAGGGAGGGACAGGCAATTGATTATAATGCTGGATGCCAGAATGTTTAATCAAGTGATCAGAGTATAAAATTCCAAGGCATAAAGGCTTCATGGAGGACATGGTATTTTATCAGTCTTGAAAGATGAATTACAGTTAAATAGAGACATATACACCAGACATCATCCGGAGAGCATGGAATTTGATGACCTCATATGATAGATTAAAGACAAACAGAGAGAAAGAAAGATTTAGATCTGGTTTGGAGTTCCTTCAGAGGTGAGATAGCATTTCGCAGATTACTGCTCTCTGGTATTGGCTGCTAGACTGGAAAGAGAGAAAGAAAAAGAAAAAAAAAGCTTCATGTTGTAGATGGGAATCAAAGAGCAATTTCCTCCCTCCCACACATCAGTGTTCTGGTTACCATGAACGCCCTTGTACACCCTGTTAGACTTGAGTAGTAAGCTCCCTTTCGAAAATAAAATATTTTTAGGTATGAGATAGAGGATTGACTAAACTGTAGCGCCTAGTATAGCAAATGAAGGAATATAATTATTCTCTTTGTAGATGAGAGGAGTACACGTACTTGGTGGGAAAAGATAATCTCTGTAAAATTTTGAAGATGACAATGTATAGACTGGGAAAAAAAAAAGTCAAGAGTGTTTCGGCTGTAAGAGCACAAACTTTAAAAGATACATGAAAAAGCAAGAAAATTAGGATGAGAAATGGACTGCTTACCAAGGACAAATTTCCCAATTTCAGGTACCGGGAGGTATTAACCCAGTTGAGGACGCTTAAAAACATCTCCATTCTTTCTCCCTGTGTACAATAAATTATGGATTCTTAGCCCTGTTTATTTAGAATGTAAATATCAATTCTAGAAAAAATTATGTCTGAAATAGACCCAGAATATGTGTGAAAATTATATGGAGCCATAGTAAGATAATAAATACAGGTTTGAAATCTAGCAAACCTATTAACACAGCTGTATCACTTAGCTCTCTGACCTTAAGAGATTTAGTCTCTCTGAGCTGTCTCTGTGAGCAAAATGGGGAACCACTTACATACTAATTTTCTTGTGAGAGTTAACTGATGTCATATGAGAAAATAATATATGGTTGATGTTTAAATGATAGGCCTTCATAGAAAATAACTATTACTTGTTTAAAGGTTTCTCAGGAAGAATTTTTTCTTTCTCTCTTGGGAAGCTTCAGTCTATTTTGATAAGACAGTTCATAAATTCTAAGTACTGGTTGTTTCCTCCTCCTACAACTGTACTATAAACACAGTGGGATGTGAATAAAGGTTACTACTGAATAAACAAGTGTCTTTATACAAATAGTCTGACCTTCAGCCTGGTTCTGAAAATTTTGTCAGAAAATTAATTTTTAATTTCCTGCCTAGTGCACATAGAGCAATTTTTATTTGGAAAGTGTATAGGACTAAAGCCCTTTAACGTCAACCAATGATAACATACATGTATTGCTTGGCCTCACGAATGAATAAGCCAACCAATCAATCAACAAGTACAAGGGAGACTCTGATAATATTTCATGTAGCTTATAGTAGTCTTTCACTTCTTTTGTAAATAATTTGGTAGAACTAATCATGACAATAAATCATGTCTTACCTATCTAGGCCAGCACATTTTCACATCTAGATAAGATATTTATAGATTCTTAATGTCATCCTTCATATGGATTTCTAATATTATGTTTAAAATTGGTCAGATTAATTCAGGAAATATTTTTTTTCTCTTTATGGTAATTGGCTTATTTTCTTTCATTGAGTAATATCTAAACATTGAGTTTAGATATTAAATTTAAATAAATTTGCACTTCACATAAAATTTCACAGAACCGTAGCTCTGGAAATAACTTTAAGATGTAATACAATTATTGAGTGTGAAAGCTCATCTTTTAGATTTCAGTTTAAATCTAAGGAAAAAAAGCAAAGCAACTACTTCGTGGCGTATCTTGTTAATATCTTGTACTAATCTACAAGCAAATGTGGCCAAAAAGGTTAATATGAGGGAGAAAACACTGAGACAGACTCAAGGGCTACTCTTATGTGATAATTGTGACACATCATTAGAACCCTATGACCACTACATATTCGCTATATTATGTCTGAAATAAGCATCAAAATGGTATCTACACTAAATGCTACTGTGGAAGTTGTATGATCAATGATCAATAAGATGTCTCCCAGATATAGACTAGAGAAAGTGCAATTAAATTAGTGACAGCTCCAATTTGCTCAGTAGTCCTTATTAGCCCTCTAACTGGACAGGTCCCTCAGGCAAACCTTAACCAGTTTCACACTGGCAGATAAATGGACACGTTCATGCCTCACCTAGTACAGGAGATATTGCCAAGTTCCCAATATAACTTACAAATACTGGTTTCAGTTTTTTAATTCTACACTGCTCTTTGTTCTATCATTCAGCTTATGCACCATTTCAAATCTCTAGTAAATAGGTTTTAAAGCAATGATGAAAGTTAAAAAAAATGCATTATATTGAAATGAAATGAAAATTTATTATTCAAATTCAAATTAGTACTTTAGGGACCAACAAACAGAAAATTTATGACCATAGTAAAAATTCAATCTCAATAATGATTACCTTTAATCATGTATTTTCTTCCAAAGAAACTACTTTAAACAAACTATGCAGGTCATCATTTGGCACTCAGCTTCCCTTTGATTATACAGGCATACATTCGTGGTAATTAGTACTTGTATTAAAGTTCATTAGAAATGTTGTTTCTCCTTTCAATAACAACTATTCAGTCCTCAGTGGCACTTATTTTCATTATATTCTGTTCATTTCACCACAAGAAATTCATGTAAAACTTATATAAAAGAAATCTATTTTTACAGTGACTTACTTAGGGTAATATCATCTGGTTTAAAGTACAGAAGACCTCTTTCAGTTGTCACTTTGTAAATATTTGCAGATACAAGATGTGAGTGGTAAAGCAATTTTCTTTAAGATTCTGCCCTCCTGCCCCCGCCACCCCCACTGCCAAGTAGTTGTTTTGTAAGTTTTATTGAGAATAATCCATAATTGGAATAAAGTTTAATCAGTACATACCCTGCGAGATATTATCACAACTGGCTCTCATACTTTTTTTTTTTTTTTTAAGAGACAGGGTATTGCTCTGTTACCCAGTCTGGAGTGCAGCAGCAGGCACATGGCTCATTGCAACATTTGCCTTCTGGATTCGAGTGATCCTCCAACATCAGCCTCTGAAGTAGCTGGGACTACAGGTGTATGCCACCCTGAATTTTGTTTTGTTTGTAGAGACATTGTTTTGTCATGTTGCCCAGGGTGGTATTGAACTACTGAGCTCAAATGATGCTCTCGCCTCTACCTTCCAAAATGCTAGAATTACAGGTGTGAACCACCACACCTGACCTTGGACTCACCTTCAGCTTAACAAAAAGTCACACACCTAAAGTGTAGTTTAAATTTATTTTTAAAATTATGACTCTCTTTGTTAACATTGGGAATGCATTTTAATGTACAAGCCATGCATTGAGAAAATAATCTTTCTAAAAAAATAAAGTATAATTTCTCACATTATAAAGTGAGTATTTTGCTTATGTGCTTAATAAGATGGGCAGCACACACAGTAAATGGATATTTTGGGATACTTTTTAACCTACTGAATCAAAACTTCCACTTAATGAAACAAAATTAAACAAGCAAAATCTCTTCACGTGCAATTATTTTTCTTCCTGGTATTTATGCCTCTAAGTAAGTGAGATATCAGAAATTCCATTAATCTTGAGTTCTAGAAATGCTGCAAAACCTTATTAGAATTTTTTGTTCATGACAAGCCTGAGGAACATGGCTCTGTCTCTACTAAAATTCCAAAAATTAGCCGGGCGTGGTGGCATATGCCTGTACTCCCAGATACTTGGGAGGCTAAGGCAGGAGAATTCCTTGAGGAGTAGGTTGCAGTGAGCCAAGATTATCCCACTGGACCCCAGGCAGGGCAACAACAGTGTAACTCCATCTCAAAAAACAAACAGAAAAAGAATTATTTTGTTTTTTTGTAAAATTCACATTAAATACATAAGCCTCTTGGATGTTACTCTCCTGTTAGCAGATCTATAGAGTATCACTAAGCTATGGCTAAGGCACTTATTCTAATTTTGCACACCCTCCCAAAAAATAGGTTCCCTTCCTGGGGTTAAGCCTGGTTGTGGTTACTAGGAGATGGTCACATTAGGCTGTTAGATAAATTTTAACCAAAAGTTGGAGAAAAAATTTCAGAGGGCTTCTATATCTTTAATGAAATGTGAAAAAGTGACCACATTCTTGTCCAGTCTTAATTATTAATTAATTATTTAATCAGTTTAGATTTCAGTTGAATCTAAGGGGGGAAAAAAGCTACTTTGTGGTATGTTAATTTAACACTTCGGCTAATCAGCAAGCAAATATATCCAAACTGGTTACTATAATGGAGGAAATGTTCAAATAGATTCAAAATCTACTCTATATAATAACTGTGACACACCATTATAACGCTCTTATCATTGTACATCTACATTATTCCATGTAAAATAAGCATCAAAATCTTATCTATACCAAATGCTACTTCAGAAGTTGCATGACTAGAGCCAGAAAAATGGCAGAGAGGAGGCAGGACTAACTTGCAACTCCCACATGGACCAACAGAGCAGCGTATGAAGAACCTCATTGTGAACTTTTGCTCCGAGAACTACCATGAGAACTTACCAGAAAAGCCAAGAGAATCCACAGACTCTTTTAAAGAGGTAGACTGCAGCTGCAGGCTCCCTGGGATAGCTGAGGAATTGAGTTGGCTTGCTTTCTTAGCTGGGAGGCATGCAGCCTGGGGCAAGTTCTTAGGGGTGATCACCAGCTGCCTGGAAATAATCTTGGTGCTATTGGGTGGGACACTATGGGAGTGAGACCAGGTGTTTGTGCTGTGGGCCATGTGGGAGCAAGGTGAGGCCTGTGGCTTCCAGCTTTTCCCTACTTCCCTGGTGACCTGTGTGATACAGCAGAGAAAGCCATAATCGCCCTGGGAACTTAGCTCCATTGGCCTGGGAACCACACCCTCATCCTCAGCAATAGCCACAGTAAGCCCTGCCAAGTGTCTGAGCTCAGAAAAGCCTAATCCTGCTCTCATTTGATGGTCTTTCTCTAACCACCCTGGTAGCCCAAGACAAAGTACACAATCTCTTGGGACCTGTATGGCTCTGTCCACTGCCTGATCCTCCCTATACAACTGCAGCTGATGTGCTCTTGAAAGCACCACCTCCTGACTGGAGGCCAACCAACACAAAATCAGCACAATTAACAAAAGTACAACCAAGGACTTTCACAGAATCCACATCACTTCCCTGCTACCTATAGTGGAGTAGGTGCTAGTATCCACAGTTGAGAGACCTGAAGATAGGTCATGTCACAGGACTTTTTGCCAACACTCCCCAGTATCAGCCCAGAGCCTGGTAGTTCCATTGGGTGGATAGATCCAGAGGAGAAATAGCAATCACTGCTGTTTGGCTCAGGCAGCTCCATCCCGAGGGGAAAGGGAAGAACAACACCACATCAAGAAAACAGCCCGTGGGACACACGAATCTGAACAGCAGCCCTTGAGTCCCACATCTTCCCTCTGACATATTCTACCCAAATGAGAAGGGACCAGAAAAATAATTCTGATAACACGACAAAAAAAAGGTTCTTTAACACCCCAAAAGAATCACACTAGCTTTCCAGCAATGGATCCAAACCAAGACTAAATCTCTGAATTGTCAGAAAAAGAATTCAGAAGGTTGATTATTAAGCCAATCAAGGAAGCACTAGAGAATGGTGAAGTTCAACTTAAGGAAATCCAAAAACTTATACAGGATATGAATGGAAACATTTCCAGTGAAATCAATAGCATTAAAAAGAAATAATCACAACTTCTGGAGATCAAGGACATACTTAGAGAAATACAAAATGCACTGGAAAGTCTCAGCAATATAATCAAACAAGTCAAAAGTTTACTTAAAAATCTTTAGAACTTCAAGACAAGGCTTTTGAATTAATCTAATCCAACAAAGAAAAATCAAAAAGTATTTAAAAAATGAGCAAAGCCTCCAAGAAGTTTGGGACTATGTTGAATGTCCAAACCTACAAATAATTGGTCCTCCCAAGGAAGAAGAGAAATCTAAAAGTGTGGAAAACACATTTGAGGGAATAATTGTGGAAAACTTCCCTAGCTTTGTTAGAGATCTACACATTCAAATACAAGAAGCTCAAAGAATACCTGAGAAATTCATCACAAAAAGATCATCTCATAGGCACACAGTCATCAGGTTATCTAAAGTCAAGGTGAAGGAAAGAATCTTAAGAACTGTGTGGAAAAAAAAAAATAAAACCAGGTAACCAATAAAGGAAAATCTATCAGATTAACAGCAGATTTCTCAGCAAAAATTCTACAAGCTAGAAGAAATTGGGATACTACAATTAACCTCCTTAAACGAAACAACTATCAGCCAAGAATTTTGTAACCAGCAAAACTAAGTTTCACACATTAAGGGAAAATACAGTCTTTCTCAGATGAACAAATGCTGAGATAATTCATCACTATCAAGCTACCACTACCATAACTGCTAAAAAGGAGATCTAAACCTTGAAACAAATTCTCAGAATACACCAAAATAGAATCTCCTTAAAGAATATATGTCAAAGGACCTATAAAACAATAACACAGTGGAAAAAAAAACACAAGATATTCAGGTAAAAAATAGTCTAATGAATAGAAAAGTATCTCATATCTCAGTATTAACATTGACTCTAAATAGTCTAAATGCTCCACTTAAAAGATACAGAATTACAGAACAAATAAAACCTCACCAACCAAGTATCTGCTGTCTTCAAAAGATTCACCTGATACAGGACTCATATACTTAAGATAAAGAGGTAGAAACCGATATTGCATGCAAACAGACATCAAAAGCAAGCAGGAGTAGCTATTCTTATATCAGACAAAACAAACTTTAAAGCAACAGCTATTAAAAAGAAAGACAGAGGGACTTTATATAATGATAAACGAATGAGTCCAAAAGAAAAAATAATCACAAATCTAAATACATATGCACCTAACACTGCAACTCCCTAATTTATTAAATATAAAACAATTACTGCTAGACCAGAGAAATGAAACAGGCAGCAACTTAATAAGATTGGGGGACTTCAGTACTCCACTGATAGCCATAGACAGGTCATGAAAACAAAAAGTCAACAAAGAAAAAATAGACTTAAACTATGCCCCAGAACAAATGGACCTAAGAGATCTTTAAAGAACATTCTACCTAACAACTGCAGAATATTAATTCCATCAGCACATGGAACATTCTCCAAGATAGACAATATGATATGCCACAATACAATTCTCAACAAGTTTAAGAAAATCAAAATCATATCAAATACTCTCTCAAACCACACTGGAATAAAATTGGAAATCAACTCCAAAAAAGAACCCTCAAAATTATGCAAATACACAGAAATTAACCGTTTCTGAATAATCATTGGGTCAACAATGAAATCAAAATGGAAATTTAAAAATTATTTGAAGTGAATGACAATAGTGACACAACCTATCAAAACCTCCAGTTCACAGCAAAAGTGGTGCCAAATGGAAAGTTCGTCACAGTAAATGCCTACATCAAAAAGTTTGAAAGGATACAAACAGACAATCTATGTTATCACGTCAAGGAGGAGAGAAAAAGAAGAAAAGAAATAACAAAGATCTGAGCAGAACTAAATTAAATTGAAACAAAAAACACACAATACAATAGATAAATGAAAGAAAAAGCTAGTTCTTTATAAAGATAAATAAAAAAATAGAACATTAGTGAGATTAACCAAAAAGAGAAGCAAGAAGATCCAAATAAATTCAATTAGAAATGAAACAGGAGATATTACAACTGATACCACAGATATAGAAAGAGGATTCTAGACTAGTATGAACAACTTTATACACATAAACTAGAAAACCAAGAGGAGATGGGTAAATTCCTGGAAATATACGACCCTCCTAGATTACACAAGGAAAAAATAGAAACTCTGAACAGACCAGTAACAAGCAGTGAGATTGAAATGGTAATTAAAAAGTTACCAACAAAAAAATATCTAGCATCAGACAGAGTCATGGCTGAATTCTATCAGACATTCAAAGAAGGTCCCAATCCTATTGACACTATTCCATAAGATAGAGGAGAGAATCCTCTCTCAGACATTCCAAGAAGCCAGTACCTCAAAACCAGAAGAGGACATAACAAAAAAAGAAAACCAGAGACCAATATCTCTGATTAAGATATATGCAAAAATCCTCAACAACATACTAACAGAATTTGACAGCATATCAAAAAGATAATCCACAATGATGAAGCAGTTTTCATACCAAAGATGCAGGTATGGTTTAACATCCGCAAGTCAATAAATTTGGTATACCACATAAAGATAATTAAAAACAAAAATAACATGATTATCTGAATAGATTCAGGAAAAGCATTTAAACAAAATCCAGCATCCCTTTATGATTGAAACACTCAGCAAAATCACCATAGAAGGGACATACATTAAAGTAATAAAAGCCATCTACGACAAACCCATAGCCAACAGGGAAAAGTTGAAAGCATTCCCCCTGAGAACTGGAACAAGGCAAGGATGCCTACTCTTGCCACTTCTATTCAAATACTAGAAGTCCTAGCCAGGCAGTCAGACAAAAGGAAGAAATAAAGGGCATCCAATTGGTCATGATGAAGTCAGATTGTTGCTGTTTGGTGATGACATTATCCTATACCTACAAAATCCTAAAAATTTATGCTAAAAGCTCTTAGAACTGGTAAATGAATTAAACAAAGTTTCAGGATACAAAAATTATGTGCAGAAATCAGTAGCTCAGCATTACACCAATAGTGAACAAACTGAAAATGAAATCAAGAACTCAACCATTTTTACAATAGCTGCAATAATAATAATAAAAGTAATAATAATAGGAATATATTTAACCAAGAAGGAGAAAAAGATCTACAAGGAAAACTATAAAACACTGCTGAAAAAAATTATAGACAACATAAACAAATGGAAACATATCCCATGCTTATAGATGAATTAAATCAATATTGTAAAAATTACTATACTGTCAAAAGCAATCCACAAATTCAATGCAATTTTTATTAAAATACCACCATCATTCTTCACAGAACTAGAAAAAACAATCCTAAAATTCATATAAAACCAAAAAAGAGCCTGCATAGCCAAAGTAAGACTAGGCAAAAAGAACGATTCTGTAGGCATCACATTACCTGACTTCAAACTACATTATAAGGCCAATAGCCACTAAAACAGCATGGCACTGGTATAAAAATAGGCACATAGACCAATGGAACAGAAAAGATAATCCAGAAATAAACCCAAATACAAACGACTGAAACATAAAGTGGGAAAAAGATACCCAATTCAACAAATTGTGCTGGGATAACTGGATGTCACATGTAGAAGAATGAAACTGGATCTTCATCTCTCACCCTTATAAAAAAATCACCTCAAGATAGATCAAAGACTTAAATCTGAAACCTGAAACCATAAAAATTCTAGAATATGACATTGAAAATATCCTTCTAGACACTGGCTTAGACAAAGACTTCATGAAAGCAAAGACTTCCAAAAGCAAACACAACAAAAACAGATGGGACTTAATTAAAGTAAAAAGCTTCTGCTGAGTAAAAGAAATAATCAGTAGCTTAAACAGACAACCCACACAGTGGGTAAAAATCTTCACAATCTATACCTCTGATAAAGGACGAATTTCCAGAATCTACAAGAAACCTAAACAAATCATCAAGAAAAAAAGTCTCATCAAAAAGTGGGCTAAGGACATGAATAGACAATTCTCAAAAAAAGATCTTCAAATGGCCAATACACATATAAAAATGCAACATCACTAATTATTAGTGAAATGCAAATCAAAATCAAAACGTGATACCACCTCACTCCTGCAAGAATGGCTATAATAATCGAAAAATAAAATAATAGATGTTGGCATGGATGTGTTGAAATGAGAGCATTTTTTCATTGTTGGTGGGAGGGAAAACTAGTATAACCACTAAGGGAAACAGTGTGGAGATTCTTTAAAGCACTAGAAGCAGATCTGTCATTTGAAACAGCAATCCCATTCCTGGGTATCTATCCATAGGAAGTAAAGTCGTTATACAAAAATGATATCTGCACAGGTATATTTATAGCAGCATAATTCGTAATGGCAAATATATGGAACCAGCCCACATGCCCATCCATCAATGTGTGGCTAAAGAAAAGGTGGTATAAATATACCATAGGATAATAGCCATAAAAATGAATGAAATAACGGCATTCAGAGCAGTCTGCATGGAATTGGAGACTATCATTCTAAGTGTAGTAACGCAGGAACGGAAAACCTAACATTGTATGTTCTCACTCATTAGTGGGAGTTAAGCTATGAGAATGCAAAGGCATAAGAATGATACAAGGGACTTTGGGGAGTTAGAGGAAAGGGTATGAGGGCAAGGTATGAAGAGTACACATTGAGTTCAGTGTATACTGCTTGGGTGATGGGTGCACCAAAATATCAGAAAACACCACTAAATAACTTATTAATATAACCAAACACCACCTGTTCCCAAAAACCTATTGATATATTTTTTAAGTAGGCCAAAACAGAAAAACTGTAGTTGTATGACTAAATTTGTTATAATTAAGTTTGGCCTATGGAAAAAATCATTTTATATCAGATAATATTTTCAGCTGTGTGCTTTTGGATCATTTAGCCTTCAGAGTCTACAGATACATTCATCTATGAAAGAATAGAGTTGTCTTAGTCATCTTTATGCCTCCTTCTGTTCTCAAGTATCGTGTCGTTATGACATTGAACAACAAAATCATTAATCAATCTCAGTGTTCTAATATCAGCAATATGTATACAATTTCAAAACACAGGTTATAGACAAAGAATTTTGGTTTTAAGCATGAGTTGGCATTCTGTCTCTATTTGATTTGCATTAAATATCCGTAATGGACTGTTTTCTTTAGATCAGAACACAATGGCTGAATTGTTGATGGTATATTGAGGACTGCCCATGAAGGAAACATTGACATAATTTTATATTATCAGTCAGGTAAAATTTTATAACTAAATATGCTCTATAGAAAAAAAGTTATTGTATGTTAGATACCCTTAACATGAACACATTTTGAAACATATTTACTGGTTATTTTTCATCTTTCTTTTCAAAAGTTTAAATCCTGCATTCAAACTCTTAATAATTTCTTTTCACTTTTCCTCTTGAACTTTGCCAAAAGGCCTTATAATATTTTTAAATCCGGCTAAGAGTTTCCAATATGATCACAATACATTTGGGCTATAGTGTATTTAATAGTGTCATCATAAGCATTTGAAACAATTATGCAAAATATTTATTGCTTTAAAGTTATTACACAAAGAAACATTCAAATTCTCAGCAAGAAGTAAATGTATAGATAAATTCAGGTTATAAATCAAGATGCAAAAGAAGGAAAGATGGGGCATATACTCATTCACATAAATTCAACTGCTAAAGCTTTTAATCATATGAGGAATGTTGATTCAGAAACTCTTCTTTTGATACTAACTCAAGTAATATACATCTTGAAGTATAATACGGAGAAACTATAAAATTAGTAACAAGTTTATTACTAAGATGCTAAAATTAAAAAAGACTTGCCAGTTTTTAGCATCCCCTTTTCAAACATGTGGAGTAAACCCATAAAGGGGAAGGCCCCAGGTAGTGGCATTTGATTAATGGCTCTCTGAGCAAATATAAGATACATTTGTTTCTAATTTTTGATATTTGATTTTTTAAATGCAGTCATTTTCTTTGTTTTTTTTTTTCATTTTTTATTCGCTATAGTATATAAGAGGGAGCATATTGGGTTACAAAAACAAAGATTTCAGAGTAAAGCCAAATTGGGTTTGCATTCTGAATGTCATGTTACCACTCTGTAAACAGAATCAAATTAATTACTTTTTTGAACTTCAGTTTTTTCACCTGTAGTATGAAATCATTAATTCAGACAGCATCAGCGTTGTAAAACATTTTATGGAATGATATATAAAGTCCATGGCCAACAGATAGAAGACAATGATGGGCAACTATTTAATAGTCATGTGATATATGGTCACATTTCCAAAAGCTTTCCAGCTTCTTGGTTTCAGCATGAGATTGCTCAACTCTCAGTAGCTAATCTGTGAAATTCCTGAATTCTATTTGCAATTTATGAGCAAATGATTGTAGCCTGTTTAAATGAAAGACTTCACTGCTGATAAACAGCCAGCTTCTAATTTTATTTTTTCAAAAAGGTGATGATCAGAGAAGAAGATAGAGCAAGATGTTCGTATAGAACCCTACGATGATCGTCAACCCTGCAGGAACACTGAATTAAAGAGCTTTCCACAAAACACCTTCATAAGGAGTGAAAATTAGGTGACTGATCATAGTACTTGATACTAACATTATATTAATGAATGGGCACTGAAGAGTATAGGAAAGACAATCTTGAATCGCTTACGCAACCCTTCCCTCAATCCCTGTTAGTGGCAGCAGAGCACAGAGAGAATCAGTGCACTTTGGAGAGAGAGAACACAATGATTATGAGACTTCGCATTGCAACTCAGAACTTCCCTGTTACAGAAGAAAGCAAGAGGGGACAGAACACAGCCTGCACCTATGGAGTGAGCCTTCAGACCAGCACAGGATAGAGAGAAATAATCCAACCCAGTGGTCAAAACCTGTGTTCTGGCTAGCCCCACCACAGTGGGCTAAAGCACTCTGGGGTCCTGAATGAACTTGAAAGGCAGTTTGGGCCAGAAGGACTGCAATTCCTGGGTGAGTCTTGGTGCTGTACTGTGCTTAGAGCCAGTGGACCTGGAGTGCATGCAACATAGTGAGAAACCAGATGGAGCGGTCAAGGGAATGCTTCTGCTCCCACTCGCAACCCCAAGCAGTGCAGCTTGCAGCTCTGGAAGAGACCCCTCCCTTCCAATAGAGTATAAGTGAGGGAAGAGTAAAAAGGACTTCATCAGCTGGAAACCATCATTCTCGGCAAACTGACACAAGGACAGAAAACCAAACACTGCATGTTCCCACTCACAAGTGGGTGTTGAACAATGAGAACACATGGACACAGGGAGGAGGACATCACACACCAGGGCCTGCTGGGGTGTGGGGTGGGTAGGGGACGGATGGCAGGGGTCAGGGGATTGAGGAGGGATAACATTAGGAGAAATACCTAATGTAGATGATGTGGGGTGGATGCAGCAAACCACCATGGCATGCATACCATATAACAATCCTGCATGATCTGCATGTGTACCCCAGAACTTAAAATATAATAATAAAAAAAAACTAAAAAAAAAATATCATATCAAGATCACCTTCAGTTTCTAATGATGTCACTGAATCCTCCCCACACCCATACTCTCTTTCTCTAATGCATATATTGTCCACATATCCTTTTTTGTATGCATTGGTTAGTTTATATCACTACCAGGTATTTTTTCTTATGTGCCATGCATCAAGGCAATAGGACACTAGACAGAGAGAATAAATAATTCAGATAATTTCGGGTTAAGAAGGGAGCAAAACAACCTGAACAATTTCACAGACATAACATTGAATGAAAAAAAGTGGATATAAAAAATAAAGTATGTTTTTCATTTATAAACTAGAAAAGGACTTCATCTTGCAACTTGGTTACAAGTTCAACCACAGTAGAATAGGGCAGCAGACAAAATCCTGAGGTCCTAGTTCTCAGACAACATTTGCAGCCACACCTGGGCCAGAAGGGAACCTGCTGCCTTGAAGGGAAGAACCCAGTCCTCGTGAATTTCATGACCTCCTTACCAAAGATCCCTTGGAACTTGAGTAAGCATCAACTGTAGCCAGGCATTACTCATCATGATTTACAATCATTCCATAAGGGCTTTTGATGAGAATGAAACTCAGGTGTAACCCAGGGTATTTCCAGATCTAGAGGCTATGGGGAGAGACTCCTTCTACTCAAGGAAGGAAAAGAAAAGTATAAAGGAAAGTTTGTCTTGCAGCTTGGATACCAGCTTGACCACAGTGGGGAGGAGCACCAAGCAAGCTCCTGGGGTCCCTGATTCCAGGTGTTGGCTGAAGGAGAGCATTTCTAAACCTGCCCTGCATTAGAGTGAAGCTAACTGCCCTGAAAAAGACTGAGTCCAGGCAATGTTCACTAAGAGCTAACCAAAGAGCCCATGGTCCTTAAGTGAAGGTGGGTAGTACCTAGGCAGTAGATACTACAGGGGAAGAAACTCCTTCTGCTTGAGAAAAGAAGAGGGAAGAGTGGGAAGAACTTTATCTTGTGGTTTGGGTGTTAGCTCAGCCACAGTAGAGTAGAGAACCAAATAGATGTCTAAGGTTCCCTAATCCAAGCTGTGGTTCCTGGATAGCATTTCTAGACCTGCCCTGGGCTGCGGAACATGGGAACTAACAGCACTGAAGGGAAGGACACAATCCTGGCTGGATTTGCTGCCTGCTAACTGCAGAACCCTGGGCCTGGAGGGAATATCGGTAGTAGCCAGGCATTAGTAATCAGGGGCCTTGGGTGAGACCCAGTGATATGCTAATTTTAGGTCTGACCCAGTGCAGTCTTGGTATTGGTGGCTACAGTGGTGCTTACGTCACTCCTCTGCTGAGTTCCAGGCAGATCAGCATGGACAGAGAAACTCCATTTGTTTAGGGGAAAGTAAGGGAAGAGAACAAGGGTGTTAGCCTAGTAATCCAGGGAATTATCTTAGATTTTACCCAAGACCACTACAGCAGTACCTCCGCAAGTCTGCAGAGTTACAGCATTACTAGAATTGGAGTGCCCCCTAATACAGATATAGCTGCAATGAGCAAAGACTTAGAGCACAACACTCAGTTATTCCCCTTTGAGTACTTAGAAGAGTCTCCAGGAATGACAGGCACAAACAAGCCCAGCTGTAAAAATTCCAGTAAGTGACTCTTCAGTGGTGCTGGGAAAACTGGATAGCCATATACAGGAAATTGAAACCAGACCCCTGTCTCACACTATATAAAAAAATCAATTCAAATGTATTAAAGACTTAAGTCTATGAACTCACTCTGTGAAACTTCAGAAAGGGTACATTGGGAAAACTCTCCTGGACATTCATCTGAACAAAGATTTCTTGAGTAATACAGTGCAAGCATGGTTAACCAAATAAAAACTAGTTAAATGGGATCACATCAAGTTAAAAAGCTTCTGCACATCAAAGAAAACAATCAACAATGAGAAGAGACAACCCAGAGAATGAAAGAAAATATTTTCAAATTACCCATATGACAAGGGATTGATAACCAGAATGTGTAAAGAGCTCAAATCACTTAAAAAAAAATCCATTAATCTGATCAAAAAATGGGCAAAAGATCTGAATAGATATTTCCCAAAAGCAGACATACAAATATCAAACAGACATATAAAAAGGTGCTCAACATCATTGATCATCAGAGAAATGCCAATCAAAACTACAAAGAGAAATCATCTCACGCCAATTAAAATGGCTTATATCACAACAATAGGCAATAACTAATGATGACAAAGGATGTGGAGAAAACGGAACCCTCATATCCTGTTGGTGGGAATATAAATCAGTACAACCACTATGGAGAACAGTTTGGACATTTCTTAAAATCTAAACATAGAGCTACCATATGATCCAGCAATCCTGCTGCTATGTATATATGAAAAAGAAAGTGTATTAGTTCATTGTTATGCTCCTAATAAAGACGTATTTGAAACTCGGTAATTTATAAAGAAAAAGAGGTTTAATGGACTCACAGTTCCACATAGTTGGGAAGGCCTCTCAATCATGGCGGAAGGCAAAAGGCACATTTTACATGGTGGCAGATGAGAAAGAATGAGAGCCAAGTGAAAGGTGAAACCCCTTATAAAACCATCAGATCTTGTGAGACTTATTCACGACTATGAGAACACTGTGGGGGAAACTGTTCCCATGATTCAGTTAGTTCTCGCTAGGTCCCTCCCACAGCATGTGGGTAGTATGGGAGCTACAATTCAAGATGAGATTTGGGTGGAGACACAGCCAAACTGTACCAAAAAGGAAATCGGTATGCTGAAGATATAACTGCACTCTTATATTCACTGCAGCACACAACAACCAAGATTTGAAAGCAATCTAAGTGTCCATCAATAGGTGAATGGATAAAGAAAATGTGGTACATATACACAATACAGTAATTCATCCATAAAATAGAATAAGGTCCTTTCATTTTCAACATAGATAGAACTGCAGGATATTATGTTAAGTGAAATAAACCAGGCACAGAAAGACACACTTCACATGTTCTTATGCATTTATGGGAATTAAAAATTAAAGCAATTGAACCCAAGGAGATAGAAAGTAGAATAATGGTTATCAGAGGCTGGGAAAGGTAGTGGTGGTGGGGTGAGTAATTGGGGATGATTACTGGGTAAAAAATATATATAGTTAGACAAAAGGAAGAACAGCTGGTATTTGATAGCTTGTCATGGTGATTACACTCAACAATAATTCATTTTACATTTTACATATATTTTATATTGCTGCAAATTATACATCTTGAGTTAAAACAGACAAAACCTAGACATTATATCCTCTATGAAATCTGAAGAGTCTTACTAATAAGTCATGAAAGTGTAATAGTTAAATACAAACAACTTAAGTATAAATGTACTATAGTAAAATACAAAAGACTGAAGTCAGGAAGCTTTTCACAAATGCTTGCAAAACTCAAGCTCCCTTTCATTACCAACTTCACAAACTTGGAGTTAATTGCATTTCAGGGCACATTGCAAAGTACATGTTTTCAATGTGCTTTTCCTTAATTAGTAAAAACATTTGGTCCCTGAGAAATGTGGAAGCAGAAGGCTTCCTTTTGTTTTTGTTAATGTTTTCTGATTTTTTATTCACTATTTGTACCCAGGACCCCATGTGAATGACACATTTTTATTAAAATCAAGAATAAATATTACGTAAATTGTGTCCCCAAACAGCAGCTATGGAGTCTAATTATTTTAAGGCAGCTTTAGCAGCATCCATTTTAGCTCTCTAACTAAAACAAAGCAGAGAGAATAATGCATATGCTAATAGATTTATGCTTCCCTTCTTAGCATTTGGAAACAATGTACCAATCATCTTTGCCTCTCAACAACCAGGAGAGTGCAGGTTTCATAGTGAGTGTTCACTTAAGTGCTCCCAATGATATAGGCAAATTACTGAGACAATTAATGGCATCATATTTTAATTGATTGAAAGTATACATTGAAACATTCACATGACTATTCACGTATATGATTTGTATGTATAGACACACATCTCCGAAAAATATATTTTCAAAATTTCCTCCCATGAATACAATTAGTATTCCAGTTTTGCCAATTTATCTTTCAGTTTGTTTTACTCTCTGTCAGCTTTTCTCAACCTTAGCACTATTGACTTGGGGCCAGACAATTTCTGTAGGAGCTGCTCCTGTGAGTTACAGAATGCTTAGCACCATCCCTGACTTCCACCCCTAGACACCAGTAACACCCTACTTGCTATAAGCTGAATGCTTTTATCTTCCTCCCCCAAATTCGTATATTAAACCCTAATCCATAATGTATTGGCATGTGGAGGTACAAACTTCTGGAGGTGATGATGAGGTCATGATAATGGAACTTTCATGAATGGGATTAGTGCCCTTACAAGAAGAGCTTGGAGCTAGTTACCTTTCCAACAAGTGAGGATATGAGACGTTAGCAGTCCGCAATTCAGAAGAGGGTCCTTACCACAACCCCAAAATTCTGGCAACCTAATCTCAGACTCTCAGCCTTGAGAACTGTGAGAAATAAATTTCAGTTGTTTATAAGCCACCAAGACTATGGTAATTCTTAGCAGCCAAACTAACTAAGGGAGAAAATTGGTGGAGCATTCGTTATGTGATGTGTGCTCTCATAAAAACAAATGGAAGAGTTTGCGTTCTTTCTCCCTTTCTGCTCTTCACTATGTTAAATGTAGGAAGAAGAGGGCTCTCTGCAAATCAGGAAGCAGTCACTCACCAGACACCAGATAGGCTGGCACTTTGATCTTGGACTTCCCAGCCTCTAGAACCGTCAGAAATAAATGTTTCCTATTTATACCACACAGTCAAAGGTAATTTGTTATAGCAGTCTAAAATTACTAAGACACTATCTCAAGCTGTAATAGCTAGAAATGTCTCCAGACATTTCCAACTATCCCTGGTGAGGGGTGGATTTTGCTCCCACGTGGGAATCACAGTCCTATGTGAAAAAGGGTGTTTTTGTATATGTTGGAACATATAGAATAACAAAATGGTTGGGTGCGGCCGGGCCCAGTGGCTCAAGCCTGTAATCCCAGCACTTTGGGAGGCCGAGGCGGGTGGATCATGAGGTCAAGAGATTGAGACCATCCTGGTCAACATGGTGAAACCCCGTCTCTACTAAAAATACAAAAAATTAGCTGGGCATGGTGGCGCGTGCCTGTAATCCCAGCTACTCAGGAGGTTGAGGCAGGAGAATTGCCTGAACCCAGGAGGCGGAGGTTGCGGTGAGCCGAGGTCGCGCCATTGCACTCCAGCCTGGGTAACAAGAGTGAAACTCCGTCTCAAAAAAAAAAAAAAATGGCTGGGTGCAGTGGTTCACACATGTAAATCCCAGCACTTTGGGAGGCTGAGGCGGGCAGATCACGAGGTCAGGAGATCAAGACCATCCTGGCCAACATGGTGAAACCCCATCTCTACTAAAATACAAAAAATCAGCTGGGCATGGCAGTGCATATCTGAAGTCCCAGCTGCTCAGGAGGCTGAGGCTGGGGAAATTGCTTGAACCCGGGAGGTGGAGGTTGCAGTGAGCTGAGACAGCACCACTGCACTTCAGCCTGGTGACAGAGCAAACTCTGTCTCAAAAAAAAAAAAGAATAATGCTAAAACATATTTGTCCTTGACCTCAATTCCTCCCCATTGGCCTACATTTCATCACATATAGTTGATCTTTCACTTTATTCTAAAAGTTGTTATTGTTTATTTTGAAATGCAAATTTTCCTGTCATCATTTTGGTTATAATTTTCAAAATTCCTCTCATTTCTCTCCCTACTGGCATTGCTACCAGGGTTAATTTCAAAGACCTTACCATTGCAGAAAGCCTCTTTATGACCTGTATCTAACCTATCTTTCCAATCTCATTACTTGCTATTCCCATGGGTAACCCAAGCTCCTCATGTAAAACAAACTACAATTCTTTCCTTCATTCTTCACCTCTCTAATTTCTAATTGGATTATGAGCCTCAATTTAATTTTCCTCAGCTCATTGCCTCCAGAAAGTTTGGAGTACAATCTCCATACACACCTCCCTCAGACCATTATTACTCTAAACACAGTGTGATGCTTAATTGTACACATCAACTTGGCTGCGCCACAGGCATAATTTTTTCCAAGGGAGTCAAGATGCTGTGTGTGTGTCTCTGTGTGTGTGTGTGTGTGTGTGTCTCTGTGTGTGTGTGTGTCTGTGTGTGTGTGCGTGTGTGCACGCACATGCGGAATTCTTTATCTTGAGGACTATTGTAATATTGTACATTACAAGTGATTAAAACACAGTCTAAAAGTGATTGCTATAGTCACTCTACTGATCTATTAAACACTAGATTCAATTTCTCCCATCTAAATATATATTTGCACCCATTCAACTGTACCTTTTAAAACAATTAGCAGATAATGATTTGAATGTTCTTAGTGTAAATAAATGATACATATTTAAGGTGATGAATTTCACAACTATCCTGATTTGACTATATGAATGTGTCAAATTTTCACATGTATCTCCTAAAATGTACAGCTTTTTAATAATAAAAAATAAACATAAGTGGCTGCACTGCCTATCTTTTTAAATTAAGAATTACATTAAGTATCAGTAGTATCAAATTTAATTTTCAAAAAAAATCTTGTCAATGCTAATTTAATATTTTCACAGCAAACGTATATCCTGAACTACCTCTAATCCCAAAAGATATTGACTGCTTTTGGTAAAGAAATCCTCATTTGTACAGTTCTTTTATGGTGCTACATTTTTTAAAAACCTAAACAACTTACGCTTACTGTTTGGAGTCAAAAGAATAATTAAAACATAGCATTCTGTGGAATACTGAAGCAAAATGGGCTTTCCTCTGTTTGAGCAATTAAACGTGTTACCTTTGATTTCTATTCCTCAGTCGGAGATTGATTTCTGTAACTTGGTTTATGCTCCTTCTTCAAGCATTATCTAGCTCTTGCTGTTAGTGTGATAGGATAGTTTCTACACTCGCAAATGGAGTAGGATTGTTGAATATATACACTTGTGCCCAGAAAATTGTTTGGCTACATGCATGGGTGCTGTGGCATTGTTTTTAACTCGAAACAATCATGCTTATGAAAAAGGAAATTCAGAACTTTTACAATCATTCCATAGATGCTGAGGAGGCTATTTAGTATATTAGCTTTTGTTAAGTGAATGAAAACCAAGGACTTCATGGGAGAAAGCAGAAAAATTGTTAAGGATTTTAACTTTTCTAGAGACAGAATTTCCATACCTTTAAATACAGGATATTTTAGGGGTTTCACACATGTATACCACCTTTCTGATTTTGTTGTAAATGAGTCACACAAAAAATTTTTGATAATGCAAAAAAGCTTTCATTATATCTCCAGCATGATGTACTAAAAATAAAAAATGTTATTTAATGAGCACTGATTATGTGCTAGGCAATGTGCTAAGTCATTCATTTCAATCTAACTGAATCATATCAACATATTTATGTAGCATGTAGCATTACTATTCTGTATTCACTTATTTGGAATTTGAGATTCCATAAATGACTGTAAAAGATCACTCAGCTAGTAGGTATACACAATAGCATTCCCACACTTGTATTTAGAGTATTTTGCATTCTATATTGTCTTTGACAAGTTAGCATTTATTGAGTGACCACTGGGTACAGGCCGCTTTGCTGGGTGCTTTATGCATATTGCTTCATGCATCTTCACAATAGCTTTAAGACATAGACATTATTTTTCCACTTTTACATATAAAGAGAAAGCCACACAGCTAGTCTGACCAAAGGAACCAGAGTCAGTTAGAGATGCATGTTATCCCCAACTCATCACGTTTTGTGTTATATCTATACTCCCTGTCATTAAGGGACCAGTGGATTCTCTAGTTTGTGATTAAACAGATCTACAACAATTTTCTCAATCAATTATGCCCACATCCATTAAATCAAACGGAAAAATTAATGTGTGGTCAATAAGACATTCACAGAGATAGTAAATATGTTCTTAATCTGACAAAAATCCATCTGCTAAGCTACTCAGTTAGAAATCAATTAATATTAAAATTTAATTATATTCATAGAAAACAATGTGGAAAGAAAACACTTTAAGTGTAATTTTATTCATGTTTAATTAATGTGAGAGGCAATAAAAATCTTTAAATGTCTAAACGATTGAAGCATACCATACCTGACTAAGCTGTTAGCACTGTCAGGGTCTTGTGCCAAAACTGTACCAACGACGGTCCCGATCTTGGCATTTTCATAGACTTCCATGATGTAGGAAGGCATGGAAAACAGTGGTGGTTCATCTACATCCCCAACAATGATCTTCAGCATGGTAGCATCTTTAAAAGGACCCAAGTGAGAAAAGCGAAAATCAAGATGTGTATTTGCTCCTTCTATGTTGAGGGTATATGACTTCTTTTTCTCGTAGTTCAGTGGCTGTGGGGAAAAAATAAGATTTCCAGTATTATGATTTCCATACTTTTCAAATATGCATTATATTTTTTCCTTTTTGGAAAGAAATAATTGAGATAGAGATAAGACATTCTAGCTTTCTTTTAAAATAAACTATGAAAATCATTTTAATGATAACATCTACAGCATAAATGGAACCTCCACGTTTTGTATTTAGTGCAATAATATGTATTCGGTATTAGGCACATCAATAGAAAGAATACAAACTCCGATATAGGAGTGTGTGAGGACTGCTAGGTAGTGTTTTCAAGATGAAGTGCTTTTTTTCAGATAACAACTAAACATTTGGAAAGTATTTAGCATGATGGATGTACAAGGCTGTGTGCTCCCAAGGGGAACAGATATAGTTTTAAAAGTTAAAAGTTCCCATGGTGAGGTGAGTGAAGGGGATTCAGAGCCCAGTCTTCCATTTTAAACTGGGAAATATCCACTGATGCTGGTCTTCCTGTTAAAGCTCTATGAGAAGCAGCAGACTAGAAAATTTTCATTTTTATTTGTCCCACTAATTTTGCACAAGTCTGCTTCAATCTCAAAGTTTATTTTCTTGGCAGGAACAGAAAAATGATCATTCTCTGTGAAGAAATTCAGGTGTTTTCCTCTATATTAAGGGTCAACATCACAGTCAATTCAAGTTGCTATGACAGGATACCATAAACTGGGTGGCTTAAACAACATTTATTTTTCACACTTCTGAAGGCTGGGAAGTCCAACATCAACATGCCTTCAGAGCTGGTGTCTGGCAGGGGTCCTCTTTGGGGTTTGCAGACAGCCTCTTACTTGCTGTATCCTCACATAACAGGAAACTATCTCTCCTTTGTTCTTACAAAGACACATCCCATTCATGAAGGTCTCACCTGAATTACCTAATTATGTTCTAAAGATCTCACCTCCAAACACCATCACATCACAGTGGGGATTAGACATCAACATATGGATTTTGAGGAAAGAAGCATACCTTTAGTTCACAGCAACCAAGCAATAGCTAACTAGAAAGAGGATCTTTATCAGGATCCTGTAAACAGAATGATCAGTACTATAATACTTATAATAAGTTCCCCATTGTTTCCTAATTCTCTTGGAAAATTGGCCTTTCCAGGGCTTGTAGATTACACAAGAGGCAAAATATCATTTAATTTCCAAACCATATATTAAGAATCTAGAAAGCTCAGGTCACAGGGATGTTGATAAGGATAAGCCACTACAATATTTTACCAGTTTTCAAAAAAAAAGTATGTATCTTTACATCTTAAAAACACCAATTCTCAGAAGTTGACCATATATACAATATGACTGCATTTATATATGACATAAATATTATGAATTTCAGGTTACATATTTTTTCAAGGAGTTAATTGCTTCTAAGATTATAACCTAGGTCGGATCCAAGATGGCCGTTTAGGAACAGCTCAGGATTGCAGCTCCCAGTGAAAGCGCAGAGGGTGAGTGGACGCCGCGTTTTTATTGCCCACAGACTAGGAAACTCCCGGGCAGAGGAGCTCCACGGTCGCCAGCACGGCTGTTTCGGCCAG
>NW_016107350.1:4582188-4619672 GCF_001604975.1 Cebus imitator | reverse complement strand
ATATATATATATATATATATATATTAGAGTTCCTATAACATATATTAAGAATATAGTTATAAAATATTTAGAGGAGTGTTTACTCCTTCAAGTTCCTCTTATTAAGGCAAATTTCAAGGGGAATTCTCTTTGTGATGCCTTCTTGGTCTGTCTTAGTATTCAATTTGGCATTTCCTCCTTTGTACCTACTACTATAAAAGCATTTATCAAATTACATTGTTAACAAGTGTTTATTGCATTTCTCCTTTAGCTAGACTCAGGATATTGAAAAAGAAACACCACTGTCTTGTTTCTTGTTATAGGCCTTGAGCCTAAAAATGTACCTAGTTTATGATAGATGTAGGTGAGAGAAAATGGAGAGACAGAAAAAACAAGGGAAGAAAGGAGACAAGAGGGGCATAAGAGATTGGTGCTAAAAGGAAATAAATGACTTCAAAATACGCAGTTACGGTCTGACTACAGCACAGGGAAGAGCAATTTCAGTCATAGAAAGAAACAATGCTACTAGGCTTGCAGGGTGGCGACATCCATGCCCTTGGCTTCATTAACTTCGAGCTTGTTAAACTGAACAGCCAACCCTATTGTCCTACATTGTCAATTGTATTTATTTTATGATTCATCTTTAGCCAGAACAATACAAATAATGAAGTATCATTATGAGAATTTATTACCTGTAATGTTTAATAAGAGAGATGTTTTGAAGACAACTTTTGCCTCTTAGAATAATAAATTGCAGATTGTTTTTTGCTATTAGTTTTCAGCAGATGGACAAAATGGTGGCTTTTTGCTCAGGATTTAACCACAAACTCTGATTTTAGTAACTATTGATTTATCAGGATTGCATGCACAGGGAAAATATACATATGCATACTGTCTCTTTCTCTCCATCTCGCTCTTTCCTTCCCTCCCTTTCTATCCTCTTTCACTCATTCTCAGAGGAAAAATTCCTGTCTTTGTCAGTAATTCCACAATGAGAATTTCAGTATCCCTTCCACAGCAAATATGCACATATATATTTATATATTCATAATTCACTAAATGGTTTCTCACAACCTCACACTAGAGGAAGGTTTACATTGTTTATCTCTTTGTTAAAAGCAGTATTGTTTGGTCCTTGCCTATGACAATGATTTGATGTTAGTAATAAAACAGTATTTAGAGGCTCTTGTTACAGAAATTAGACCTGTAAATGATTTGATGTTAGTAATAAAACAGTATTTAGAGACTCTTCCTACAGAAATTAGACGTGTCATGATTTTAGCCTTTGAACTTGTATGGAGAGTCAAGCATTCATTCATCCATCCATCTATTCATTTAATTATTCACAAAACAAACATTTGTTGAATACAATGTACATCCCTGGGACTAGGATAGGGCACAGAGATACAAATATTAATGCGATCAGATCACTTGCTCCTGAGGATCTCACATATGAGAGGAAAAAACAAGCAAATCAACACATAATTACAAAAGAGAAGCACATATAGGATGGTATAGAAAAGGGAAGAATTAAGTGTTTAATTCTGCCCTTGGGAATCAAAGAAGTCATTGGTGAAACTTAACTTGTTAAATCCAGATACCAAACATATAATGAATTCACGGTGAAGTTCAGCAGGTGCCTCATGAATTGCCTACCTTGAGAGTTGGGAAGAGCAAAGTTCTTTTTATGTGTAAGTGCGTTTAGTGTAGTGACAAATGTGAAAATTGGGCCCAGGTTGCCAGGAAAGACCTCAGAGATGAAAGAGTTAAGCAAGATTTTTTCATCTCAACAATACAGAAACAATTTGCAATGACGATCCAAAAAAAGTGGGAAATAGTGAAGGAATATGCTTGTAGATCCATGTCTAGAGTAGTTTATGGATGATAATACATGGGTGAGGACCAACCAGTCTCTGAACTAATGTTCAGCAAGCCCAACCTTACATGTATAATTGGAGTGGCCCAAGAGGCAGCCTGATCTGGAAACACACCAGAGACCACCATTTCAGGGCCTCATGCAACTAGTCAAGCTTAAGGTAATACCGTGTAGACTAAACACCAATGTTTCATACAGACTACTGATGCTGGAACAAGCTTCTCATTCATCACTCTCAATTCCATCATGCAATAACAGCTTCAGAGAAGTGCATTTATAAATTTATTACTATGAAACTAAAATAAGATCAATTCTCCATGTTTCTGAGAGGATCATGCTAAGAAATACTTAGACATTCTTGGGGATTAATCTGCAGTGCATTACGAGGAGTGTGAGTGTGTGTGTGTGTGTGTGTGTGTGTGTGTGTGTGTGTGTTTTCAGGAGTCAAGGGAAGAGCTAGCAAAAGAAACACTTTAGAGTTAACTAAAGTAAAAAGTTGGGGAAAGGGGTGCATATTATAGAAGTACAAAGTAATCTAATAGAATGCAAGGGCAAAAATCTTGCTCAGAGTCATGAAAAGACTGGAACCACCAGAAGAGGATCCCATCATCATCTCTTCTCACTGTGGCATTCTCCCAATCTTTTCCATTCTTTATTATCAGTACAAAAACTAACTTTCTCTTCTTTCCAATCTATTGGACATCAAATTGCCCTCAGGGCTTAGGAATCTCTCAGTAAATTTTATGAATCCTAATTCGTTCTAAATTCAGAGGTCCAAACCTGGTACATGGAGTCTACTTCATATGGATTAGGTTATGCAGTTTTGAAAAAAAGAGGTTGGATATAAAAGTGGTCATGACCCCATTATCTTTTTCAAAACTCTCCATAGTCTTTTAAACACATGGAATAAATATTTTAAAAACCTCAACAATGACATTTCTAGTATTAATCAGAAAAAAAATTTCTGTTTGCTTCAATTGGACAATGGAAATGATTTGGAAAGCATCCACAGGTCAAACAAATTTAGTATCAATTTTATTATGGAACTTGGGAACAAACCAATCTCAAAACTGAAAATTTAAAAATAAGTGTTTACAACCAAAATATGTGTGAGAAAATGTGATTTAACAAGATGATAGTGATTCCCATGATACTGCATATTGGTACAATGATAGATAACTCTAATCACATATTCATTTATGCATACATTCATTCATCCATTTCTTATCTGTTGAGTCTACTATTGCATTTCATATCCTCTGCTAAGTGCTAGAAATACAACGAGGAACAAGTCAGAAATGTTGGTCTTATGGTGAAGATGAAGAGGAAATCTAATTTATCAAATAATTTTTCTCTGGGAGCTTTAAGGTTTTTCTCTTTATTTTGGTATTAATTTTAGCCATTTAAATGGCTGGTAGTAGTATTTCATTTTGGTTTTAATTTGCATTTATCTGATGACTAATGATGTTGTTGTTTTCATGTGCTCATTGGCCATTTGTGAATTGCCTGCTGTCTTCTTATTAATGGCTTGCAAAGGTTTTAAAAATATATTCTGTGATTCGTTAATCTGCATGAATGTGTGAGGTTCATTTTATTCCATATGAATATCCACATGTTATAGAATCATTTGCTGAAGAGCATATACTTTCTCCATTAAAATAGCTAAAGACTTTTATAAAATAAACAGTTTTATAAAAATAAATTGATTATATATTTTGGGTCTATATCTAGAATCTCAATTCTGTCTCTTTGATCTATAAGTGCATTCTTTTACCAACAGCTCTCTGTTTTAATTACTGTCACTTTGTAGCGCAAGTCATCTATTTTTTTTCTTTTTCAAACTTATCTTGCCTGTGTAGGCTCCTGTGCATTTCCAAATGAGCTATAGAATCAGCTTGCCAATTTTGAACTAAAAAAGGGACTCATGGGATTTTGATTAGAATTGCATTTAATCTATAGATTAATTTGGGGAAAATGTATGCTATATCTTCTCATTTGTATAGGTCTTCTTTAATTTCACTCAGCAATGTTTTGCAGTTTGGAACATCCAGGCTATGCATGCATTTTGTTAAATTTATCTGTACTTTATAATAACCTCAATAAACCAACACTCACAATGACACCAAACTAACCATATCCTTCTCTTTACCTAGTTATAGCTGACTTTAGAACAATCTTTACCATTGTTCTTACTTTTCTTTCTAGTTCTTAACTGTCCAAAGCATAATATTCACAAACAAAAGTAATTTAAGCTGTATTATTTTTGCTGTTTGACCTTTCACATATGAAAATCTTTAATTGGTCATAGTTAAGCAGAACTATGGATAATCAGGCTTGTGCAGAAATTTATAAATGAGTATTTATACAGTCATACCTCAGATCATTTGTACTCTATTTCACTCTCCCATGTATAATTCTATGGGAAACAGCATGGAATATAAGAAGAAATTTTGCACCAAGAAGTAAGAGGACCTGACTTCTACTCTTGCATTTTGTCATTTACTATTCACATAATCTTCAGAAAGCTACTTATGCTTTTTAGGCTTTTGTTTCTTCATCACAAATAAGTCATAGTAATATATCATGCCCACAGAGACAGGAGACTATACACAATGACTTCTTGGTGGTATTTTTTAGTTCCACAACTGAGAAGACAATGTCGGTGACTTATAGCAAGAAAATATTTCAGTTTTTTAAAATCGAAATCAGTCACTCCTTGATACTTTATTTATGCTTGTACTTGCAATGTATTATAACAATTAGTTTGGCTTATGTTGAGGACTCAGATTAGGTACTTAGTAAATGTTGCTGAATAAGATTGCATTTCTAGGTCATATAAGGTAATGTAATATGAGACTTAGTTTAACAGCCTTTAAGGCTGATGATTCAGAAATATAGTTCAATTTTGCCCTTCGTCCTTGTGTGACAAATACATTTAGTCCTGAGCATTGGACTGGTAGGAAGTACTTTCAGTGAGGCTGTAAAATTTAAGATCTAATCTGATGTGATTACACAATTTATTCCCCATGACCCACCACTTAACTTGGCTTGATCAAAAACCAGTCTTCTATTCTGTTTACCCATGTTGCTGTTACTGAGAGATAATTATGGGTATTTTGGCCTACACTATGGAGATATTTTAGTTGTGTCAAAGTGAAAAAAAATCTGTAAATACCATAATCATTCAGTTATGTAGTTAATATGATAGAATTGGGGAAAAGCAGACAGTCTGAGATTTGTGAGCCATTTAGTCTTGAAAGATGCTTCTTTCTAGAGTGTTTAAGGTCATGACCTAAGTTCGTTGGAATTTCAGAAACCCACAATAATAATTCAGTGGGCTTGTTAGTTCAAAATTTCTAGGCAAGTTATTTATTGATATATCCTAGATTTCGGTGAGTCAAGGAGAAGCTTAATGCCACATATATTCTTTGTTACACCAACACTTAAGAGTAATGTCCCTTCCCTCGAAATGGATTTTAGGTAGCAGTTGACTTTCTGTCTGTAACCTAAAGTGATGTTTCCCTTTCTCTTGGTGAATATCTGTCAATAAAGAGAGAATAGTGCTGTTGATTTATTGAAAAAAAAAATTATAACCTATCGATTGGAAGCCATATTTTCCCTAAGGTATCCACACTAGTAATGAATTGCCAAAATAACTAATACCTATCTTGTTTGAGGAGTTGCATACTCTTAGGATCCACACATCAAATTTTTATTTCCTTGACTCCTTCCTTCTTTATAAAAATAGGTCTGAACTTATCTTTGACTAATTTATCAATAAGCCCCACCAAAATTTAAATAAATTATCCTAGAAATGGTGCATACTTGCTGTCTATCAGCAATTGTGTGAACAAAAATGGTCCCTCTTGGCTTATGGGAGCTGGACAGTCAGAATCCTGCATGCTGTCCATGGAAAGATGATTACCTGGCAGGTTTACTGTTAGTTTTAGATCAATGTCTACAATTTTTGGAGTTAACCTGATGCATATGGTAGGCTTGATGTTGTCTAAATTTCTTCTCATTGAATATGGGTATTTAAGACCTTAGAACTAAAAGTCGGAGTTGTATACTCTACTAGGAATGCTTAACATTTCTTTCTTATGGTAACCCTGGATTTTAAAACAATCACCTCTGCTTATTTATTATTGTGGGCTTTTATATCTTTTGGATTTTTCAATGAAATCTGTGGAGGGATTTTGGTGACCTCCAGTCCTATCTGATTTTATTATCAAGCTGTGCATTCAAGATGACACACATCTCTTGTTCCATTTCTTAGAAGGTCCCCTGGCAAGTTAGGTATCATTTGCCTCAATACTGACCTACCTACTGCTAGGGTGCAGGCTGTTTCTGTGGACATATGGCTTCATGTTGATGAACATCTAATATATATTTTACTACTCCAGGGTGGGGGTAATCATTTTGAGGGATTTTTTTTTTTTGCCAGAACTGACAGATGGATGGATGGGAACCATGTGGAGCCATGAAGAAATGAGTTGATTATTTTAGGTTGGGACAGGAATTTAGAAGCAGTTGAATTAATGCATTGGAAATATTTTAACAACCTCATTTGTAAAGAAAAGCTGGTGAGGCTGAATTACCGGTATAGGGAAACTGAGAAAAAATTATACTCATTTATTTATGCCTTGATATTGTAGAGTTATATATACATTATTTTATTCCTTGCTTTTATCCAACAAAAATGGTATATACAGTATTAATATAATTATTATTTTTCTATTACTGTAACTCTGGGAAAGCTACTCATGTACCCATCTTCCACACCTTTTAAATAGTTGGAATTACTGCTAAAGTTGTAGATTTTAAAAAAATCCCATATCACTGATGCTCATATTTAATTAGTGCTATCTTCAGTGTTGCCAAATTCAATCATTTAAACTACTGGATGCCCAATTAAATTTAAATTTAGGATAAACTGTAGGGTTTTTTAGTATATTAATGTCAATTATCACAAATAATATAGTTGTAGAAAAATTTATTGGTTATTTATTTAAAATTAGAATTTAAGTAGATGTCCTATATTTTATTTGACAGTGCTAATTAGGTTGCATTCATATTCCAATATTTACAATGGTGATGATCGTGGTTGATATCAATCTCACTTGACAGGGAAGAGAGAAACTACCAGCAAGTATTATATGGGTATGTATTGGTAACTCCTGTCTTTTAATTTTTTTAAAAATTAGCTTTACTCATAGGAAACTGTTGATATAAAAAATGTATGATGCCATATACAAAAAATAATTTCATATGGTTCAGTCCAGCATAATTATTTGTCTAACACTGAACTATCTGAGCATTCCTGGAATCACCCCACTAGCAATGTGTTCTGTTTTACTGGAATGGTGCTTAGAATTGTCCTATGGGTGCTGATAAATGAAGCTGCTTAATGTTGCTTCATATTTGCATTGGCTTATTATTTTGTGTTAATTCTACCATATTAATTTCATAGGGTTGACATAACAAATTGCTGCAAACAGTTTGGGATATAACAACAGAAATTTTCTTGAAGTTCTGAAGTCAGTAAGTCAGAAATTGGGCGGAAGCATACTGACTCTGGGAGCTCTAGAGAATCTATTCCTCACCTTTTCCAGTTTTTGTGGCTGCCCCAGCCTTCCCCAGAAGAAAGATACCCCTACATGGTTGGACACTCAATTTATATTCTAATTCAACCACTTGCAGCATGGAACTCCAGGTTTAGTGTCCAGAAATCTTAACTTTGCAGCTATAGTGTCAAAGATTTCTTTCATAGGAAACAGAAGATTTCGGGTTCTTTATGCACAATGTAGAGGCAGTGGTAAGCAAAGTTACAGACACAGAGAGCACAGTATTGAGCCATACAAGAATTAACTCAAAATGGATTAAAGACTAAATGTAATACTATTTAGTCTGTAATGGAAAACAAAACAAAAACAAAATTCTGTCATTTGTAACAATGTGTATGAACATAGAGAATATGTTAAGTGAAATAAGCCAGACAAAAATACCATATGATCAAAGTTACATACAGAATCTAAAAGTCAAACTAATTGAAGTAGAAAGTAGAATGGTGGTTACCAGAGGCTAGGAATAGACAGGTGAGTGGGAAAAGAGGAGGCGTTGGTTAATGCATACAATGCTACAGTTAGGTAGGAGGAATCAGTTCTGGTGTTCCGTATGCAGAACAGTGATTGTAGTTAATACTATCTAATAGAGAGTATTTTAAGTCCAATCACATTTACATCACAAATAGATACAATTATTATTTGTCAATTAAAGATTAAATAAAACTTTTGAAAAAAAGAAACCTAACAGATTTTTCCATGCTGGGTTTTAAACATGTTTGGAACTTGTTACTTTTTTATTTCTTCCATTTTCCCCCTGTGGGAATGTCAGTGTCTATAACTTATGCCTCTCTTACCGTTGTCTTTTACATAAGGATAAGTTGTTTTCTAATTTCACAGGTCAGCAGATGAAGATTTGTGCCCTAGGATGGAAACTATCTAGAGTTTACCTAAACCTGATTAAGATAATGAGATTTAGATTGAGATTAGTTTACAAATGTTGACCTGATGATAAATAGATAAGATTTTGGACTTAGAATTGATTTTGTAACAGATTGAGATTTCAGGGATATTGGGATGGGGTAAATCTACTGTACATATTGAAAGAACATGGCTTTTGTGGAGCTAAGCTATAGTGGCCTAATGGCAACCCTGCAAAAAATATGAATATGACAAGCCATGTAATTAATTATACAGTAAAATACAAGAAGAGGTGATAATCCTGGATTATTTATGTTGGTGTTAAATTTAATAACAAGTGTCCTTATAAGAGTGGCCAGGGGAGATTTGGCAAAGAAACTGTGATGAGGTCATATGACCGCAGAGGCAGAGAGAGGAGTGATGTGACCATGAGCTGAGGAACGACTGGAACCTTCAGAAGCTGGAAGAAGCCAGGAATGGATGCTTCCTTAGAGTTTACCAAGGAAAGAGGAAGTGCAACCCAATCAACACCTGATTTCAGATTTCTGGCCTCCAGGGCTGTGAGATAGCACATGGGTTGCTCTACTTCCTCAGTTTATGGTTATTTGTAAGAGCATTCCTAGGAAACTCATGTAAATTTGTCTGCTTTCTATAGAAACAGTAGAAATGTTCTTCTTAGTGTGTTGAAAGCTTTAAATAGTATTGAAATTATCTGCTCTTTCAGGTTTGAGAGAATTCCTTAGTGAATTATTGGGTCTGATGTATTTAGGAAAAATTTACAAGTTTCTCATTTTCTTATTCAGCAATCAGTTTATGTGTGTTGCTTTTAGCAACCTTTCCCCAACATTCTTCTTATTAAATTTATGTTTGTAGAATTAAGAAAATATTGTTATACTGTTTCCAAGCTGCTTATTTTCTATGTCTGTCATGTTTCTTAATAATATAAATTCAGGTTTATTTTTCAAATTTTCCTTCCAAAAAATCAGGTTTTTAAAATTGAATATATATTTTTGCTTTCTAGTCTTTATTTTCTTCTTTCATTCTCCATTATTAGTTATATATTTCATTCATCTAATATTATTCCTTTTAGTCTATGTCTTTGATATGTTTAGAATTACAAGTATACTTTCAGAAGTACTTAATTTATATCCCACAATTTCCATATATATGTGTGTGTGTGGTTTTTTTGTTTGTTTGTTTTGAGACTAAGTCTCGCTCTGTTGCCAGGCTGGAGTGCAGTGGTGCAATCTTGGCTCACTGCAACGTCCGCCTCCTGGGTTCAAGCGATTCTCCTGCATCAGCCTCCTGAGTAGCTGGGACTACAGGCAAGAGTCACCAAGACCAGCTAACTTTTGTATTTTTAGTAGAGACAGGGTTTCAACACGTTGGCCAGGATGATCTCCAACTTTTGACCTGGTGACCCGCCCGCCTCAGCCTCCCAAAGTACTAGGATTAGAAATGTAAGCCACTGCCCTGGCCCCACATATGTTCTTTCTTATTAGAGTTTTTTTTTTTCTAGAAATTCTGCAATTTGTTGTGCATTATTCTTTTTTGTGATTTGAGAATTCCTGAAATAGAAGGTTGTGGTTGTTGTAGTTAATAAATTTTCAGATTGTATTTGGAAAAAAGCATTTTATCTATACTATTTTAACTTTGGTTCCTTTAATGAAATAGTCTTGAAGACTAATACATAGTTTTACTAAATATTCTATAGGCACTTGAATTAAATAATATAACATCAGAATGCAGAGATTGATATACTAAATATACCTCCTTATTTATTATTTAATTATTCATATTTTAAAATACTTTATCTGTCATGGACTGAAATTTGTGAGCTGCAACCTTTTACCATTCTTGTATAGACATAGCTCTTTGTATATATTGTGATTTCTGCTTTGTGAATGTTGGTAACCTGCAACATAGATATTTATACCCACAGTGATGACTCACTTTAGGATTGTAAAGTGTTTTTCTGTTCTTTCTTTTTATAATTTAGTTGATCCCATCATTGTGGGCATTGAAATCATATACCTTACTTTCTTTTTTATGTATGTGGATTTTTTATTATAATCTTTTTTTAATTTTTGTATTGTACTTTAGGTTCTGGGGTGCATGTGCAGATCATGCAGGACTGCAGCATAGGTACATACATGGCAATGTGGTTTGTTGCCTCCATTCCCCCGTCACCTATATCTGGCATTTCTCCCCATGTTATCCCTCCCCAACATACCCACTCCCTACTGTCTCTCCTCTATCCCCTCACAACAAACCCCAGTGTGTGATGCTCCCTCCCTGTGTCCATGTGTTTTCATTGTTCAACACCCACCTATGAGTGAGAATATGTGGTGTCTGATTTTCTGTTCTAGTGTCAGTTTGCTGAGAATGATGGTTTGCAGATTCATCCATGTCCCTACGAAGGACATGAACTCATCATTTTTTGTGGCTGCATAGTATTCCATGGTGTACCTGTGCCACATTTTCTTTTTCCAGTCTATCACTGATGGGCATTTGGGTTGGTCCCAGGTGTTTGCTATTATAAATAGTGCCTCATTGAATGTGTGTGTGCATGTGTCTTTATAACAGAACAATTTATAATCCTTTGGGTATATACCCAGTAATGGGATTGCTGGGTAAAATGGAATTTCCATTTCTAGGTCCTGAGGATACATCTGGTTTCCTTGTGTGAAGTTTTATTTTTGTTTCTTTTTCTAGTGACTATCTCCATTCTTATAAATTTAGGTAATATTGTTTTATCACCATACAGTAAACAGCAATTAAAATAAAATACACCACTTCCATCTCCTCCCATTTCTCTTACATATTTGTAACTTTTTTTTTTTTTTAAACATTTCTACTCTTGCTAATGCTAATAGATCTAATATTTGACTTACTAGCTTTGACTTACATTTTTTCATTCCTGGGTATTACTAATAGAAATTTTTTAACCTAAAATCTTATTTTCTTAGGAAAAGAGGTATTGTTTCTACAATTTCAAGGCATATGCTAATATTCTGATCAACTACCCTGATCCTGATATTAACCACAGTCAGTGTTCCTGTCTGTTATTATCCATTAGTATCCACAAGTATTACTTGGTGCAATATATTATTTCCTGAGAAAATATCATTCATTCCACCTCCCCAAGAAATATAATTATTAATTGTTTCTAAATACAGAATTTTACACTGATCTCAATTTAAAGTGCTAAATAATATTTAGGTATGTTATTCCATCTGGTCAGAATATTTTTTTAGCTTCATTTTATTTTGAATTGACACAATAATTATACATATTTATGGAGTACAATGTAACATATCCATACATGCAATTAGCATATTGTAATGTTAAAAACTTTGTGCCTGTAATCTCCAAACTTGAAGGACAATGTGGCTGGATATAAAACCCTTGATTGAATTTATTATCTTCAGTAACCAAAGTCCATACGTTTAAAAATAATTTCCCATGCAAATATTTCACTGACCTCTTCCCATCTTTGAAAAGTTCATTCTTTTTAATATCTAAACTCATAACAATTTAAGCAAACGTGTATCATTAACAGTTGGTATGGGTTGACATCATGTATTATAACAATATATAATATCTACTCAGTTTTCCCTAAGAGAAAGAATATCATCTAATTCGTTTCATAGTTCATGTATCTGAAATAATTCCTAGCACATGGAATTTGATTAATAGCACTTTCTCCATATAATACAGCTGTTTTCAGAGTCCAGAACGGTGCTATTACATGGTTTAGATTTGATGAATAAAAAATTTAACACTATTTTTGAAAATGACATGATTGTATATTTAGAAGATGCTATCATCTCAGACCAAAATCTCTTGAAACTGATAAGCAACTTCAGCAAAGTCTCAGGATAAAAAATCCATGTGCAAAAATCACAAGCATTCCTATACACCAATAACAGACTTTAAAAGAGCCAAATCAAGAATGAACTGCCATTCACAATTGCTACAAAGAGAATAAAATACCTAAGAATACAACTAACAAAGGATGTGAAGGACCTCTTCATACAGAACTACAAACCACTGCTCAACAAAATAAGAGAGTACACAAACAGATGGAGAAACATTCCATGTTCATGGTTAGGAAGAATCAATATCGTGAAAATGGCCATACTGCCCAAAGTAATTTATAGATTCAACACTATCCCCAGCAAGCTACCAATGACCTTCTACACATAACTAGAATAAACCACCTTAAACTTCATATAGAACCAAAAGAGAGCCCACGTAGCCAAGTAAATTCTAAGCAAAAATAACAAAGCTGGAGGCATCACACTACCTGACTTCCAAATATACTACAAGGCTACAGTAATCAAAACAGCATGGTACTAGTACCAAAACAGAGATATAGACCAGTGGAACAGAACAGAGGCCTCAGAGGCAACACTACATATCTACAACCATCTGATCTTTGACAAACCTCACAAAAACAAGCAATGGTGAAAAGATTCCCTGTTTAATAAATGGTGTTGGGAAAACTGGCTAGCCATGTGCAGAAAGCAGACACTGGACCCCTTCCTGACAGCTTACACTAAAATTAACTCCAGATGAATTGAAGACTTAAACATAAGACCTAACACCATAAAAACCTTAGAAGAAAACCTAGGCAAAACCATTCAGGACATAGGCATAGGCAAGGACTTCATGACTAAAACACCAAAAGCATTGGCAACAAAAACCAAAATAAACAAATGGGATCTAATTAAACTCCAGAGCTTCTGCACAGCAAAAGAAACAATCATTAGAGTTAACCAGCAACCAATGGAATGGGAAAATATTTTTGCAATCTACCCATCTGACAAAGGACGTATATCCAAAATCTACAAAGAACTAAAACAGATTTATAAGAAACAAACAAACAAACCCATTCAAAAGTGGGCAAATGAAATGACAGGCACTTTTTTAAAGAAGACATATATGAGGCCAACAAATTTATGAAAAAATGCTCATAATCACTGGTCATTAGAGAAATGCAAATCAAAACTACATTGAGATACCATCTCATGCCAGTTAGAATGGCAATCATTAAAAAATCTGGAGACAGCAGATGCTGGAGAGGATGTGGAGAAATAGGAACACTTTTACACTGCTGGTGGGAGTGTAAATTAGTTTAACCATTGTAGAAGACAGTGTGATGATTCCACAAGGACCTAGAAATAGAAATTCCATTTGACCCAGCAATCCCATTACTGGGTATATACTCAAAGGATTATAAATTGTTCTATTATAAGGACACACACACATCTATGTTCATTGCAGCACTGTTTACAATAGCAAAGACTTGGAACCAACCCAAATGCTCATCGATGATAGACTGGACAGGGAAAATGTGGCACATATACACCATAGAATAATACACAGCCATAAAAATGATGAGTTCGTGTCCTTTGTGGGGACATGAGTGAAGCTGGAAACCATCGTTCTCAGCAAACTGACACAGGAACAGAGAATCAAGCACCACATGTTCTCACTCATAGGCGAGTCTTCAACAATGAGAACACATGGACACAGGGAGGAGAGCGTCACACACTGATATCTATGGGGGTGGACTAGGGGAGGCACAGTGGGGGGTGGGGAGTCGGGGAGGGATAACATGGGGAGAAATGCCAGATATAGGTGATGGGGATGGAGGCAGCAAACCACATTACCACATGTGTGCCTATGCAACAATCCTGCATATTCTTCACATGTACCCCAGAACCTAAAATGCAACTATATATATATATATATATATATATATATATATACACACATATATATATATATACACATACATAATCAATACTTAACAACCAACTATGCCGTAAACATTTAACATATATTAACTTATTTAAACTTCACAACCCCTCTGTAAGGTATAATTGCTCTCGTCTACAAACAAGGAAACTGGGGCATAGGAAAGTTAAGACACTCCTTATGGACAACAGTGTGTAAGTTACATACTTGAGATTTAAACTCCGGCAGACAAAGTGTACAAGTTGTGTCCTTAAACACTATGTTATCCTGCTGGAAATCTACATAGCAAATAAGTAGTGTAACATAATGTTTCATTTTGATGAAAAAGATAAAATTTTTAGTGGAATAGTCCTCTTCATTAAACGATACCTTCATCATTATCTTTTCAAGTATTTACTATTAAGTTTAAAATGAATCGATAAGCTCACTAAATCTAACTACTAGAACTCTGAGTACCTTTTTAATTTCTTTAATTCACAGATGCATAAGCTAAGAAACTAAAATGCTGTTGAGGCAAAATCCTTTATCTTCTCAGCCCCTGCTAGAAATGTTTATTCTGGCATAATTTTTACCTCCCTAGGTAATTGTTCTTCTCTTACTTTTCTTTAGTTACTGCTCAATATCCTAATTTAACAGCTCACTGTCAATGAGTTGACTTTGATTTCCATTTTAATTTTTAGTTCCTTAATTTAATCCTATAACTCCTAGTAATTACTTTTACATATCATTGCTCTTTCTAACTTGTAAAGTAGTACTTTCTCCTTTAATATTAATCCATCTCATAATACTGTAGATAGTTATCATTTTCCCCATCAATCATTTTCCAGCCAGGTTTACATATTCAGGACTTTTTAATTGTTTTTCATTAATCACTTCTATTATTCCTTAAATCACCCAATTATAGCCTTCTCTGGAACAACATTACCATTATAAATACAAGGATATTGAAAAGACTGTTTAGCCAAGTTGCTGTATGAATCAATTCTTCTTAGAGTTCAGCGAGGTTCTAAAGTTCTATTCTCCGAAGTAATAATAGAAGAGACTCTTTATGACCTCTTCTTTGCCTGATTTCTAGGCTGCACTAGCATTCCAGGTTTTTAGTTTCAAGAGTAGGTAGATAATGATAGGGTCAACATCAACATTTTCACACATAAAATTGTCATCATAATCATTAAATAAAATGGCTTAGACCTGTAATAGTGACTGACATTATTATTAATTCTTTGTTTTCTGAAAAGGTATTTAATTTGTATTATGGAATTTCGTCAAAACTAAGAAAACAAACTGTACGAATTTAAGCAGTGTTTCTCCAGCTAGCCTTTTGTATTGCGATATGGTTTGTGGTCCTTGCCAGAGGTCTGTCCTGGATGATGGACAGTCTGTGGAGATCAGAGTACATGCATAAGCTTTCTAGTTATATATTTCTCTATACAGAAGAAACTAATTCTTATTCATTGTGCATACTTCATTTATACAAATAAGTATTACATGTTTGCTTTCTGCTGTTTGAACACTGGACAAATAAATGCAAAGGTCTTTCATTTCAAATAACTTAAGTATACATTATATTATATAGAAGTTATGATTATATATTATTTATATATAATTATACACAAGCTCATATATGTGTATGTATATCTATGTGCCTGTGTGTATGTATATATATGACATATGTAAAATAAGACACACATATACAAACTTACCAATAGCCCATGTATGTATATAGACACACATATACAAACTTACCAATAGCACGTGTATGGGCTATTGGTAAATATAGACACACATATACAAACATACGTTTGTATATTACTTAAATATAGACACACATATACAAATGTATACACAGACATATTAAATATTGACACACATATACAAACTTACCAATAGCTTAATTCATTAGGGCGTTTCATCAGATCATTAGTTTCCGAATACTACACTACATTGTATTTTAGAAATATATGTATCAGAACAATCAATTAACTTTCAGTGAAGTTTAAAATGATTTATTACTCCAGACCCATCGTCATGCCTATAGATGAACACCATGAAAAAAAAAATGTACTCAATAGCATTTCTGTGTCAAAGTCATCAGAACTATAGTAATAGATTTTATTGAATTGAAACTTGGATTCCTCTATCAGCTGTAGCTGAAAAGAATAAATTTTCAGACTTTAGAACTTTAGGAGAATATAAAACAGAAATTTACTTGAGTTTTTTTTGATAAAGAAATCCCTAAGGAATGTTCTTATTTTGTAAACAGTCCTTATTTTGTAAGCAGTTCATTTTCTTGTAAGTAGAATGAGAAATCTACTCTTTCCTATTTACAAAGTGTGGTCATGTGTTTGCCTATCTGTGATTATCTGCAATGTGTTGGGATGAGTTATTTATTACTCTTTGTTGTTTGAAGTCTAAAAATGTTAAATCTGTTAGTAAACAACATTCAATCTTTATTCTGTTACTAAATGCAAGTCAAAGAAATGACAATGTAATCCCCAATAAACACAATCCACTAAAAGACCAAAAACATAGTATGCAGAATAAATCTAGTACAGTTGTAGTTGAATATATTTCATGTTTTTATCTTATAATTTACTTAAATTTTAAAAAAGAAATTTGCATGTTTACTCTTAAGACCAATCTCAAATCATATGTTAAATAAAAGAGTATAATAATCTTTTACCTACTGTGGGGTAGGTAAGGAAACCTTAAAAATACACAGTACTTGGTTACAAAAGTGTTTTACATCTCTTATAGTCAAAACATACTTGTAGTACACATAGATACACATTCAAGAAAACTATCAGTTATATTCACAATAATTAATTTTTGAAAAGTCTTATCCTATCAGAAGCAACAACTTTAAGAGGAAAATAAAACTGCTAGGTTTTCTACATTGAGAAATTACAGAAATGTATATTTTGATAAGTGAAGCCAAAAGATAATCCAAAATATATTCATGACTGAAATATACCTGAAAAGGTTGTACTACAAATACAATATTTAATATAAACTTAAAACAATTTTTTCTCCTGAGGAAGCAGGAAGGGGAAGTTGACTGCCAAGAAACATAAAGCCAGTTTTTTACACGGTCTGTGTACATACAGAAGACAGTATGTATTGTAATGTACACAAGGTATTTCATTCTTAGTTTGCTTCCAGTTAAATAAAATAATATAAAATAAAGATGGCAGCAAAATAATCACATGGATTGGTCTGGAAGTATAATTAAAAACTGGTACAAAAATAGGAAGAAAAGAAGACAAGGAAAAATAAGCTATTGAGGTAGTATTAGCTAGTGGTCATTATTGAAGTAGTAGTAATTATTAGCCAAACACAGTTTACAGCACAATTTTTACCTCATTTTATGTTTTCTGTAATCACTTTGTAAAGTGCTTAAATAAGAAAAATGAAGCTTCAAAGAGTTGAGATAATGTCATAGATCTCCTAAATGACAAGTGCAAGATTTATATCTCATTTTACAGTGATGGTTATATCTTCCAGCACCCTTTACTGACTTGAAGGACAAGCTTAAAATTTTTTGGCTTAAATTAATTTGCATTGTATATGCAGTTGAATTAGCTAGGAGGAATTGACAGTACAAAGAGCATTTGCTGAAAATCAGGAAGCCAAATAAAACTAGAAACTTAAAGAAAACATAGTATTTGGATCCGCTTCTGTAAAGTGTGCAAATAGGAACCACATAAGAAGAGACTTAGAGAAAGGCTGCTAAGGAGAAGCACATCCCTACCTACAGAGGTTTATGTCAGACAAAAGAGTACATCCACTTGCATTCATCCTTATCTTTTTTTCCCCTTCCCACCCAGTCAGGCTTCATTAAACAACGAATGAAAGTTATCAAAGTGTATTTACAATGTACCACACCATGCACCAGTGAATTCAACTTGGCAATTTTCTGTTGAAGGAATGATATAGACAGGAATGTGCAGACGGTCCTGCTGGCAGATTTATAGAGCAGTGCTGATTTTTATCTGTGAGGAGATTAGCTGTTCTGCCTAGCTGGCTACAGTGAACTGCCTTAGAGATTAAATAAGGAATAGGTTTTTAAGAACTGTTTTATCCTTTTTCTGCTGCCTGAATGAGTATCTCTTGAAAGTTAAAATCCACTGAGGTATATAAGTTACTCAAATTGCAATTATTTATACTTTAAAACATACAGCAATGAAATAACTCTGAGGCTGATAATCCTAATCAGAAGGATCAAAAAATTACATGAATGCAACATGTACATACCTCAGAAGAAATCTAGACTACATTAAAAAATATGTTCAGGGGAGGCTGGGTGCAGTGGCTCACACCTGTAATCCCAGCACTTTGGGAGGCTGAGGCTGGTGGATCATTAGGGCTCAGGAATCAGAGACCAGCATGGGTAACATGGCGAGACCCCATCTCTACTAAAAATTTAAAAAAGAGAGAAAAAATAGTCAGGCATGTTGGTGTTCACATGTGTTCCCAGCTACTAGGGATACTGAAGTGGGAGAATCACTTGAGCACCTGGGGGGAAGGTGGTAGTGAGCTGTGACCGCACTACTGCACTCCAGCCTGGGTGATAGAGCGAGACTCCAACTCAAAAAAAAAAAAAAAAAATTGAGGAGAAAAGTGAAATACAATTTGAACTCATTAAATTTCAGGAATATTTTTAGTACATCATCACTTACCATTTACAGAATTGAAACAATTCTGATCTCAAAAGTATGCATTGTGTGTACAAGCACCAAATAGAATGAACTATTAATATTAAATTAATTAAATATGTGCACACACATAAACATATGTAATTTTACCTTTGTGTTTCAGATCTCTAATTAGATGCAGGCTATTGTTCTTAATTCTGCAAGTGATATGCATACTTCAGATTATATGTGCAATCAAACCACAATCTGAAGTATGAGTATCAACTACTTTCAAAATCAAACTACTTTCACTTTTCACAAATATGAAACTGTTTTCTATTTTATAAAGACAATAGGAATTAATACACAGAACACCACCAATGCACCCACACACATCCTTACTACACATTGCAAACTTACCCAGTCATTTGCTTCTACCTCCTTTCCTATGGTCATCTCAGAGGAGACATACTATCCCTAGGTTGTTTCCTTGCACCTGTCATTCAGATTCTGTTGAAGCCCATCTATATCCACAATGCATCTTTTAAAATTATCCTCTCTTCAGTATCCTTGATGTGTTGTCTCTATTGAGCTTTTTATCCCTGTGTATAGAAACACTCTTGTCTCCCACCTTAAAACATTTATTTTATTATGTTCTTGTTTATTTGCTTTATAACCTTGATCCACCACATGGGTATTAACCTTCCCCAAGAGGACAGTGTGTTTCTATTTTTTCCTCCCATATTTTTGCTTCCTATTCTCTCTCCACCACATTATAATTAGTTCCTCTTTCCATTGTAGCAAAGAATAATCATATATCTTCCATCTGAATACATAACATGAACAAGTGTTCAGACTCTGAAGACAGACACACAAGTTCAGTTTTCTACTTGGGCATTACTTTTATCTCTTTGTGATTCAGTTTCTTGAGCTACAAAGTAGGGATAATAACACTCTCTCAAAATGTCACAATAAGAATTAAAAGGACAATCATGGGTATATTAACTCAATAAAGACATTGCAAATATGCTTAAAATCTGTCTTGATACAGGGGCAATACTCTAACAAATATTAGTTGCTGCTGCTATTTTTTTCTTCTTAAAGGCATTTTTATTTTATTTTGTATTTCCAACTTTTATTTTAAGTTCATGGGCACATGCGCCGGATATGCACGTTTGTTAAATAAGTAAACTTGTGCCAAGGTGGTTTGCTACACAGATTATCCCATCACCCAGGTATTAAGCCCGGCATCTGTTAGCTATTCTTCCTGATCCTCTCCCTTCTCCCATCCTTGACTCCTACAGGCCCCAGTGTGTTATTTCCCTCATCTGTCCATGTATTCTCATCATTTAGCTCGCACTTTTAAGTCAAAACACATGGTATTTGGTTTTCTGTTCCTGCGTTAGTTTGCCTAAATAATGGCCTTCAGCTCTATGTTCCTATAAAGGACACAATTTCCTTCCTTTTTATTGTGGCATAGTATTGCATGGTGAATATGCACCACATTATCTTTATCTAGTCTATCATTGATGGACATTTCGGTTAATTCCATGTCGTTAACTATTGTGAATAGTGCTGCAATAGACATGCATGTGTCTTTTTAATAGAATGAATTATATTCCTTTGGGTATAAACCCAGTCATGAGATAGTTGGATCAAATGATATTTCTGCTTCTAGGTCTTTGAGGAATTGCCACATCGTCTTCCAGAATGGTTGAACTAATTTACAGTCCCACCAACAGGGTAAAAGCATTCCTTTTTCTCCACAACGTCATTAGCATCTGTCGTTTTTTGAATTTTTTTTTTTTAACAACATGATTCTACATTGAGCAAGAGGCAGAAGACAAAATATGGGTGAAATGCCCCCTGTGGATTCAGCACAGGCAGAAATTCCAGCTGGGAAAGCTATCAGTTTGCTGCTCATTTTCTTTTTAATAAAAGCCATTCTGACTGATGTGAGATGGTATCACATTATGGTTTAGATTTGTATTTCTTTAATGATCAGTGATGTTGAGCTTTTTTCATATGTTTGTTGGCTGCATAGCTGTCGTCTTTTGAGAAGTGTCTGTCTGTTCATGTCTTTTGCCCACTTTTTAATGAGGTTGTTTGGTTTTGTCTTGAAAATATATTTAAGATCCTTATAGATGCTAGATATTAGAGCTTTGTCAGATGCATAGATTACAAAAATTTTGTCCCATTCTGTAGGTTGTCTGTTTAACCTGTTGATAGTTTCCTTTGCTGTGCACAAGGTATTTAGTATAATTATTAGATTGGTGCAAAAGTAATTGTGATTTTGCCACTAAAAGCAATGTCAAAACCCACAATTAATTCTGTACCAACCTAATAGATCCTGTTTGTCAATTTTTGCTTTTGTTGCAATTGCTTTAGACTTCTTTGTCATGATATCTTTGCCTGTGTCTATGTTCTGAAAGATATTTCCTAGGTTTTCTTCTAGAGTTTTTATAGTTTTGGGTTTTACATTTAAGTCTTTCATCCATCTTGAGTTGATTTTTGTATATAGTATAAGGAAGGGAGTCAGTTTCAGTTTTCTGCATATGGCTAGCCAGTTCTCACAGTGCCATTTATTAAATAGGGCATTTATCTTCATTGCTTATTTTTATCAGGTTTGTTAAAGATTAGATGGTGGTAGGCATGTGGTCTTATGTCTGGGGTATGTTGTTTTCCATTGGTCTGTGTCTTTTTGTGTGTGTGTGTGTGTGTGTGTGTGTGCCAGTACCATGTTGTTTTGGTTACAGTTCCACTGTAGTATAGTTAGAAGTCAGATAGCATAATGCCTCCAGCTTTGTGCTTTTTGTTTAGGATTGCCTTGGCTATTCAGACTCCTTTTTGCTTCCATATAAATTTTATTTTTTCTAATTGTGTGAAGAATGCTAATGGTAGTTTCATGGAAATAGCAGTGAATCTATAGATTGCTTTGGGCAGTATGGCCATTTTCATGATATTGATTCTACCTATCCATGAGTATGGAATTTTTTTCATTTATTTGTGTCATCTCTGATTTCTTTGAGCAGTGGTTTTTAGATCTCCTTGAATAGGTCCTTCACTTCTCTTGCTAGCTGTATTGCTAGGTATTTTATTCTTTTTGTGGTAACTATGAATGAGAGTTCATTTGTGATTTGTTTTAGTCTTGACTGTTGTTGGTGTATAGGAATGCTAGTGATTTTCTCATATTGATGTTGTATCCTGAGACTTTGCTGAAGTTGCTTATCAGCTTAAGAAGCTTTTAGGCTGAGATGAAGAAGTTTTCCAGATACAGGGTTATGTCACCTACAAACAAAGAAAATTTGATTTCCTCTCTTCCTATCTAAATATCCTTTATTTTTTTCTTTTGCCTGACTGCCCTGGCCAGAAGCTTCATAAGTGAAGGAGAAATAAGATCTTTTCAGACAAATAAACACAGAGGGAATTCATTACCACAAGACCTGCCTTATAAGAACTCCTGAAGGAATTGCTAAATATGAAAGGAAAAAAATTGTTATCAGCCTAAAAAAACACACTGAAGTACACAGACCAGTGACAGTATGAAACAACCATATAAACAACTGTGCAAAAGAGCCAGTTAGCATCATGATGACTGGATCAAATCCACTTATAACAATACCAACTTTAAATGTAAACAGGCTAAATTCCTCAAAAAAATACATAGAGTGGCAAGCTGGATAAACAGTGAAGACCCATTGGTATGCCGTTTTCAAAAGACCCATCTCATGTGCAAAGACACTCATAGGCCCATAAGGGATGAAGAAAAATTACCAAGCAAATTGAAAACAGAAAAAAGTAAAGGTGACAAACGTAGTTTCTGACAAAACAGACTTTAAACCAACAAAGATCAAAAAAGACAAAAAAGAGCATTACATAATGATAAAGGGTTCAATTCAACAAGAAGTAGCTTCCCTGAATATATATGGACCCAATACAGGAGCACCCAGATTCATAGAACAAGTTTTTAGAGACCATCAGAGAGACTTTGACTCCCACACAATAATAGTGGGAGACTTTAAAATCTCACTGATGATATGAGACAGATCATCAAGACAGAAAATTAATACAGACATTTAGGACCTGAGCTCAGCTCTGGCTATAGAAGACTTGATAGATATCTACAGAAATCTCCAACCCAAACCAACAGAATATACATTCTCCTCATTGCCACATGGCACTTACTCTAAAGTTGATCAAATAATCAGAAGTAAAGCACTCCTCAGAAAATGCAAAGGAACTGAAATTATAACAGTCTCACAGACCACAATGCAATCAAATGTGAACTCAAGATTGGAAAATTCACTCAATATCACACAACAACATAGAATTTCAACAACCTGTTTCTGAATGGTTTTTGATTAATAATGAAATTAAGTCATAAATCAAAGAGTTATTTTAAATTAATGAGAACAAGGATGCAATGTACCAGAATCTCTGGGATGCAGCTAAAGCAGTGTTACAAGGGAAACTTATAGCATCAAATGCCCATATCAAAAACCTAGAAAGATCTCAAGTTAACAACCCAACATCAAAAGTAAAATAATTAGAGAACCAAGAGCAAACAAACCACAACGCTAGCAGAATATAAGAAATAACCAAGCTCAGAGCTGAACTGAAGGAGATAGAGGCACCAAAAAAACCCCTCAAAAATCAACAAATCCAAGAGGTGTTTTTTTTTTTTTGAAAAAAATTAATAAAATAGACTGTTAGCTTAACTAATAAGGAAGAAAAGGGAGAAGATTCAAGTAAGCACACTCAAAAATGATGGGGATATTGCCACTGATGCCACAGAAATACAAACAACTATCAGAGAATATTATAAACACCTCTATGCACATAAACTAGAAAATCTAAAGGAAGTGGATGAATTCATAGATATATACACCCTCCCAAGACTGAATCAGAAAGAAATTGAATCCCTGAATACATCAATGAGTTCTGAAATTCAGGTAGTAATAAATAGCCTAGCAACCATAAAAGCTCTGGACCAGAAAGATTCACAACTGAATTCTCCTAGAGCTAAAAGGACAGCTGGTACCATTCCTACTGAAAGGATTTAAAAAAAAAAAATTAAAGAAAGGTACTCCTCCCTAACTCATTCTATAAGACAAGCATCATTCTGATACCAAAATCTGGCAGAGACACCACCACCACAACAACAACAACAATAACAACAACAACAACAATAACAACAACAACAACAACAACAAACACTTCATGCCAATATCCTTGATAAATATCCATGCAAAAATCCTCAACAAAATACTGGGAAACCAAATCCAGCAGCATATCAAAAGCTTATCCACCATGATCAAGTAGGCTTTATCCCTTGGATGCAAGTTTTGTTCAACATATGCAAATCAATAAATGTGATTCATCACATAAACAGAACCAGAGACAAAAAAACACATGATTATCTCAATAGACGCAGAAAAGGCTTTTGATAAATTTCAAAATTCCTTCATGTTAAAAACTCTCAATAAACTAGGTATGGAAGGAACATACCTCAAAATAATAGAAGTCAAATATGACAAACCCAGAGTCAATATCATACTGAATGGGCAAAAGCTGAAAGTATTCTTCTTGAAAACTGGCACAAGCCAAACTTGTCCTTCCTTACCACTCCTGTTGCTGCTACTATTATTTTGATGATACTGGTGACAATGGTAAACTGAAACCTGCTAATGAAAACCCCCAGTCAATCCTGTGCCTCCTTTAGCCAAATCCAATTAAAGTTCATAATCCAAAATTGTTTTAAATCTCTAGAACGGTTCACTTTTTTGATGACTAGCTACCTCCTGAACAGCATCCCTTGGGAATATTCAGTGCCAACATTCTCTCCTATTATTTAAAGATTTCCTCCAAGACTATATTTTCTTTGTTTTTCTGCTTGTTTTCTAAAAGAAGTGTTCCCTAGTTTTCAGGATTAATCTTGATAGAAAGAATTAATCCAGTTTACCTGAATTCTTTTAAGTAAAGTTGCCACCTGTAAAATGAAAACCAGGCAATCCTCTTCTCACCTTTGTAAACATTTCCTCATCCATTAATTATTCTAATATATATTGAATGCCAGCTCTGTGTTAGAAAAGATACTAGATGTTGGGAATGCAGTGATGAGTTAATACACAGCCTTGGCATCTGTTGCTTAATTCAACAATCAGAAATCTTGACATCAAATTAGATGTAGTCACTTCTTCTTACATCTCTTTAATGGCTTTCCATATGGCAAATTTTAACAAGGCCTTGTGTGCTCTTGTACCCACTGACTACATTCCTTATTCTCTCTACTCTGGATTCAGTCATACTATTTTGATCCCTTAAATGTGCCATGTGTCACTCATCTCAGGCACTTAGTACATTTTCTGTCTTCCTGCGTAGCCATCCTTACATTCTATACTCAACCCACTCCTAGGCTTCTTTCAATTCTCTATTTAGATATTGCTGAATGCCAGAAAGGATTAAATATTCTAGATATTTCCCCTGTAGCACTATATAATTCTTCTTCATAGGAAAGATATTATTGATCTAGGAATGTATGTGATATTTGATTAATGTCTGTCCACGTCCATAGATTAGAAGCTGTGTGCATGTAGGGGTTAAGTCTGCCTTTGCTCCAGACTTATCCCTTTTATTCTTTGCATAGCTCATATGGAACATAGCAATTGACATATTGAAGGGATTCAAAATACATATGTTTGTTAAATAAAGATACACAAATTGTCTATTTTCATTATTACCTTAACCTAGGTTTGACAATCTAAGAAAAAAAATTACAATGGGAAAATATTTTAGGTGAAGACATTGATATTTTAATATATAAGTGGTGATTATTGTTCTTTAAGCATTTAAAACCAAATTATTCTTAGAACTTCCCTCTGGTATTATTCAACAGACAAGTTAACATTCAATTTTAAATCAACACAAAATTGTAATTACTAGAAGAAGAATTAATGAGATTTCATACAATCCAAATAGAAAAGTTCATGTATACAAGTAGGTAATTAGATGGATAGACAGATTGATAGATTAGATAGATGGATGGATGGATAGATGCCAGACAGATAGATAAACAAACTCACTTCAAGACCTACAATAGCACATTAGAATGAAATATCTCAGCCTGTGGCTCTAACAGAATTACTATAGATTTATTATGATGATATTTTGATTCTTTGCACTTCATTGAAATTACTTTTATTTAATTCTTGACTGTTAACATTGGGACATTTCAGGAAGAATAGAGCAGAAACAAAACAAAGATAGAGGGACACACTGTTGGTGTAGTTACATCAGACCTTCCCATCTTAGCAAAAATATATTTTCTGATGAAAAGATCTAAGCAGTCAGACAAAACAATAGTTAAAATGTAATTATATTGCAACGTGACAATATTTTATCAAAATCCATGGCCTGACAGCATGGATTATTCATATCTCTGACAAATTTCCATTTAGAAAAATGTAAATGAGTTGCCCGAATCACAAAATGTACATTCTTTTTACCTTCTTTAAAGAAAGGATTCCTTCTCTTGTCTCTTTGTCAGTGGAGATGGAGAATACCCCCATACCATCACCATTGATGATGGAGTATGTCATGTCAGCATTTGAGCCAGTGTCTGCATCATTTGCCTTGATTTTCCCAACAGCTGAACCAACTTGAGCTGACTCAGGAACATAGAGCTGATAGTGTTCTGGAAGACATTTCATATTAAATATATTTAAATAACAATGTTCATAAAATAATCTTACAAGAAAAAGACAATAAATATTTACAGCACATATTCAAATGAACATTATGTTAGATAATGCATCGAATGGATTTTTTTTAAGATTTTAGAAGTTTACTATTTAGTAAGGAAATACTAGATTTATGTAAACTTTAAAAGGTGTGTAAAATACTTTTCATGAAAAGAATGTATATATTTGAGTATGAAATATTAGCTCTAAACCCTTAAAGTACAGACAATTAGAGAAGAGGTCAAGTTTTCATTCTTATATTGAACCAAAGCTGAATTAGTCAAGTATTAGTGTAATCCCAATGTATACCTCCCCCATTGTAGCATGTGAAGTTCAAATATAAAAGTGTGAAAATGAAAAGTGTGGAAATGTGGAATTCAACAGAAAAATGAGAGAAAATGTCGTAGCCTGTTTGTTAATACAGTTATTTTTATCACAATAAGTATATTGAGATATACAGTCATGCCAGAGAAAGCGAATGTATGTTTATATTACTTTACCATAAATTCCCTATCAGCTTCTGAAAAGGATTTGAGGTGGCTTCATAATAACATTATAAATAACATAGTTATTAACATTTTTAAAACTCAATTATAGAGTTGAAGTATGAGAAAGCAGATGGCTATAGAAAATAAAACAGCATTTGTGAATTAGCATTAATTTTGACACCGTACCAACAATGTTAAAGCATTGTTAATACTATATTCTCATTGTCTAATATGTACAAATATCATTTTTCCAAAGTTTTCCCTGATATTAAATGTCAAATGAAACTGTCTCTATGGTGCTTACAAAATATATATTAAGAAGCATAATAAAACATGTTTTAAATAACTGTTTTATTGACAAGTTTTAAAAATCTTATTAAAGCAATTTATTATAGAAAATTCAAAACATTATAAATGACAGAAGCCCAGGAATTAAAATGTAATTTGATAAAATAATTTCTACCAAGATTAAATTAATAGTGACTCAATACTATATAAGAATATAGTTAGACTATACACCTAATGAATGCACAACCTCTATCAAAATAATTTTAGTGAGCCAATCATTTGTCATTAGTGGTATAATACTGAAAAAAAGTCTAATGTAGTGAATATTGAAAATATCATTTTTTATTCTTATTGTGGTAAGAACACTTAACATGAGATCTCTCATATAAGCAAATTTCTACACAACACAGCATTGCTACTCACAGATACAATGTGTTTCAGCAGAACTATAGGGCTTATTCACTTTGCATAACAACAATTTTGTATTTGTTGATTATCAACTCCTCATTCTCCTTCCCTAGTCCCTGATAACAGCCACTCAAATCTTTGACTCATGGCCCAGAAAACATTTCGGCTGATTTTTTTTTTTTTTTTGTATATAAACATTTACATATCTTTATTTGCATATATAAATATTTATAAATGGCTTTTTATAAATGGCTCTTTATCAATTAGGTATTATGCAGCCCTCAAAAACGATGAGTTCGTATCTTTTGTTGGGACATGGATGAACCTGGAAACCATCATTCTTTGCTGATTCTTAAAATAGAAAACAGATTTCTGGTACAGAAAGATGATGTTTAGAGAAAAAAACATGATAATTCTTGACACATTTTAACAATTGGAAGAATAGTAACTTCCCCATTCACTATGTCCCATTAAACAAAATAGAGTACATTCAGATTAATATTTTATGCACTCTCCATTGAGTTGAGAATTATAATTTGTAAATTATGAGTCAACTTTTAGTAGATAGCCTGCAAGATGACCATTTTATCCATGCCTTCTGCTGTTTATGTCCTTGAGTTATTTCCTCTTGAATGTTGGCTAGATATAGTAGTTCACTTATGATAAAGTAGGTTCAGCAAAAGTAATCAGATGTCTCTTACAAGGCTAGATTACAAAAAGACTGTGGCTTTTTTCACGGGAACACTTTTTCATTCCCTCTTGCATTACTCACTCAGCACCAAGCTGTCTGTCACGTTTTGTTGCAGTCCTGTGAAGTAGCCCATAGGGCAAATGACTGATGCTGGCCCAAAGCCGAGTAAGCCGGAATCAGAAACCAGCTCCACCTCCAACAACGTAAGCCTCTGGGCAAGACCTCAGCCCCTGCTGACTTCTACACTGCAATCTCATCAGCATGATCCAAAGGCACTCATCTAAACCACAGCTAGATTCCTGACCTACAGAAATTGTGAAATGATAAATGCCAGTTGTTTTAATCTGCCAAATTGGAATGCTTTGCAACACAGCCATAGATAAACTACACACACCTTTCAGTAGTTGCCAGTGATTTGCTAATTCAAATGGATTCTTCTTTTGTCCTTGTTATCCTGGGGTACTGTGATTTATGTTGAGAGAAATTAAAAACCAAAATAATCAAACAAAACCTGATTCATTATACTGTTATTGCTGATTATTTCTCTTCCTATGACTTTACACTTTGATATATTTCTAACAGAAAAAAAAGCCAAATAAAAAATGTAATGAAACACACATGTATGCCATCAAATCTTAATGTTTTGTTGTATTTGATTCAGCCTCATTTTATAATGTAATATATTATTGAAGGCACAGGTGATACGTCTAAGTGGGCCGTTTGCTACAATCAAATTCTCTGCTCATCTTCCCAGAACCATTATCATCCCCCTACATATCTTAAAAATATTAACGTAATATATTTCCACAAATACATATTTAGGTAGTATAGTTATTTAGATTTAAGTTTATATTTATCATTCTTATGTATTTTTTACACAAAATCATAATTTTAAGATATATCTAAGATGATGCATATAGTTCTAGCTCATTAACTACAATACAGTATTTAATAATATGCTACAAGTTATCCAACTGTATGTTTTTCTAATTTAGAAACATTCAAATGAATTTTAGTTTACATATCTCCCCATGCACATGCAGAATTTCCGTAAGCTACAGTTATAAAAAGGCTCTTCCTGGAGCTGTAGAACACAGCCCTTCCCTGGTTGTATCACCACTTTTCCAACATGTCAGTTCCATTACAGACTTATTTTATACTTTTTTCTTAAAAGATAGTATTGTCCATAACATAGTACCTCATTTCTATTCCTTATACACACACTCTAGAAAGGAACATTTGTCCCTGTGGTTTCACCTTCGACATATAAATTTATATCTCCCAAATGAATATTCACATCTGCCATATCCTGAGTTTCTGCTCAAATGTTCAATTGATGGTCATCTCCGACTTTATACTGGGCATCTACTATCTTATGTCTTTTTTTAAGAAAAGTAATATAGAAGTATTTGGAAAATTTAAAATGTAGGCCAATAAAAGAAGAATCAATTGTTTAAAGTTTACAATAAAATAAGGACATAGGAAACTTAATGAACCAAATATGAAGATTAAACTTCTTATAACACCCCCATTTGCTGACATAAGCTCTATTGAAAACAAATAAAAAACAAGAAAAAAACTTGATAATTATATTTTTCAAATATCAATTTGACATCAATATTAAATTCTTACCTCACTTCTCTAAAATTGTTTCTCTATGAAACTTACAACTGATAAATAATTATGTTTAGTAAAAATTACTCAAGTTGGCTGTAGCAAATAACATCTCATAATGAAGAGATGTGTTATTTCTAGTAAACTCTAGCTATATAAGAAAATAGAAATAGTTATGGTAATATAACCTTTAGAATTTGGTTATCCAACATCACAGAGTTACTAAAATTTGCAAATAAAATGTCAAATTTGTATTTAAAATAAAGAGTTATTTATAACTATACACTAATATGTGACTATTAATGAAAACTTGGAAAAAAACAAAATAGAAAAAAGGTAATTTGTTTTTTCATCAAAAGGATTTTATTTAAAAATTATATGACTTAATTGATAATATTTATTGCTCTGTGATTGTAGTAATAGCATAGTTAGTATTCTGCAACAAAAGATAATAACTTTAAATTTTCCAATATAATTTTAGATATAATTTCTATATATGTGTGTATGTATATAAATATATGCATGTATATACATATAAATACGTACATGTATGTGAAATAATATATATTTTTATATAATATATATTGGTATATAATATATAGTATATATAATACTTACATAACATAGTATATATAATATATACTATATATAATAATCATATATAGTATTATATATAAAATTATTATATAATATATATAATATAATATATATAATATAATATATATAATATAATATATATAATATAATATATATTATATAATATATAATTATATGATATATAATATTATATAATATATATAATATATTATATATAATTATTATTATATATAATTATATATACAATTATTATACTATATATAATTATTATATATAATCTATATTATACTATATTATATATAGAGAATATATTATATAGTATACAATATATACTAATATATATTATATAGTATACAATATATAGTAATATATATTATATATAATATATGAATAATATATACATATGTATTTATATGTGTTTATATAAATACATATGATATACATAAATCTAGAATATATATTAGCTATATGTATATATATAAATACACACAGATATATAATAGACATATAATAGATATATGTATGTATATACATATAAAAGCATAAATATATTAATGCATACATATATTAATATAAGCATATACTGTATATATTGTGTATCTATGTAATATATATATTTACATATATATGTATGCATTTATCTGTATGTATACAAATATATATTTATATACATAAATATATATATTTATGTATCTATTACAGATCTATTTGTATATACATTTATGTATATAAATATATGTAAGTAATATAAATTTACATATGTATATAATTATATATAAATATATTCATATAATATAAACTGAGGTATATAAATACATATACATAAATATATATACACACACGAAGATATATAATAGATACAACATTTTCATACATGTCTTAAGATTATATAATGTTAAAGACATGGATCATGAACGTGTTGACATCATGAAATAATTGAGGTAAACAATGCCTGTTATATATGGATTATGTGTCTTTTTTCTAAAAATTTAAGTCATTTAACATATATTTTCAAAATGCAAGAATTATTTTTTAAGTATTTACTAAGTAAAACAGATATTTTGCTGCTTTACATGATGTTCTGCTTTTATGAATATAAAGATATTCATATTTATTATGCTGATCTGGTACACTCACAGTATATATTTTGGCCTTCATGTACACAAGTGAGAAAAGAACACCCTCAGTTATTATTTTAATAGTCATCAGGTATGTAAGGATATTTAATTTGATTTACATAGCAGTAAAGGGTAGCTAAAAACATACAGAGCCTTAATAGAAAGGAATCCAATTCCCATAATGTTCTCCATGTTTTCAGGGTGACCATGTTTTCCACTGAGCACTGGAACATCTATTTCAGCCATGCAACAGGGGAGCTCCTTAAGTGTAGAGGTTATTTTGTTAGAAAAAATAAGCCTCTAGAGTTTTTCAGCTGGTACCAGTTAATTTCTTGAGCTAACTTAAATCTACTGAGACAGCTGTTCTCTAAAATGCTAAAGTCAATGTTTCAGGTCACTAAGGGTTGTCTCTCCTCACTCATCTAAAGTAAATTATCTTTCATAATTAACTAGCTAATTATTTTAACAGTAAATTAACAATAATTTATACACTTGAATTTATTTTCCTATCCTTTTTCTTGAAAATACGCAAAGTCATTTTCATGAAGGCCTGTTCATGCTTGGCAATTATTAGATACTTTCATGGAAAAAATAGAAAGTGCATGGGGCGAAAATTTTTCCTAGAATGAAACATCTATTAGACTAATATGTACTATAGGATATGTAGTATTTTTAATGTCTTGTATTATTATTTTTAAGGTAGAAGCCTTTTCTAATCTGGAAAAAATTAAATGTATTGTTACCACTTATGATTTAAATTCCTAAAACATAAAGATATGACTCACATTAGGAAAATGGCAGATTACAAAGTTCCAAGCCTGTACACATTTGAATATTTCCCAGAGCTTTCTATAAGTTTTAAGTTGCCTTTTGATGTTTCCATGAGGGAACAAAAGCTTCATGGAAATATCAAAAGTGACTTAAAACTAGGTGAAATAAACTTATAAAAGCTCTTGTAAACATTCAAATGTGTACAGAAACCAAGAAAATCCCCACTAAGAAAAATGTGAATTCAGACATTAAGCATCTGTGGTGTTTAGACTTGCTCTTGCTCCACTCCCTTCCCAGGGCAAGGAGATTTTGGTCAGCAGGAGGTGACAAGCCAGTTCCAAGATCTGTTCTCTCTAGGAAAAGATCAACAAAGTTGATTGACTAAGAAAGACAAAGAGGAGTCTCAATTAATTACAATAGGGAAGAAAGCAGAAACACTACCCTGATTTTACAGAAATAAAAGGATTTTATAAGGAAGTCCTGTAACCAATTAAATACCAACCAATTAGATAATCTATAGATAATGAATATATTCTTATAAATATGACTTACCATGACAAAATTAGGAAGAAATGGAAATTCTGAATAGACATACTACTAGTAAGGAGAGTCAATAAACAATCAAAAACTTCCCAAGAAAGAAAAGCCCTGCAATAGATGGCTTTCCTGGTTTAATTCTACCAGCCATTTAAAGAAGAATTAAGGCCAATTCTCAAAATCCTCCAAAAAATAAAAAAAGAAGGAAAATTACCTAATTTATTTGATAAGGCCAGCATTCCCTGAAGCCAAAGGCAGACAAAGACACCAAAAGAATAGAAAACCAATTGAAGTTGAATTAAAATTGAACTTCAATCAAAATTGAACCAATTGAAATTGAATTTCAATTGAATTGAAAAGCAATATTCCTTATGAATATGAATGCAAAAATTATTAACAAAATACTTAAGTAAACTGAATTGGGCATAATATCAAAGGAATGTATACCATGAGCAGTTAAGATTTTTTTTCCCTGGAATGCAAGTTGAGTTCAACATATGAAAACTAATTAATTTTCATTTCCATTAACAGAATAAACAAAAGAAAAATCACAAGGTCATATCAATTCTACAGAAAAAGCAATTGACAAAATTCAATAACATATTATGATTTTAAAAACCCAACAAAATAGAACTATAAATAATAATAAAAAAAAACTTCCTCAACATAATAAAAGCTGTATGTTAAAATCCCATGACAAACATCATTAAAATAATGAAAGACTAAAGGCATTTACCATAAGATCAGGAACAAAACAGGATGTCAACTTTTGAACTTTTATTTAACATAATACTGGAAATCCTAGCCAGAGTTAGAAGGCAAGAAAAAGAAATTAAAAGCATCAAAATTGAGAAGGAAGTAATACAATTATTTCTATTCACAGATGACAGGATCTTATACTCAGAAAGCCTTAGGGATTACACAAATACCCACTCTCCTCCAAATACAAACACATACACATTTTTAGAACTAATGAAGTAATTCAGCAAAGTTACAAGATAATGAATAATTTCAAAAGAAAATAAAGCAATTCCACTTATAATAGCATAAAAATGATAAAATATTTAGGAATAAAACAATGTGCACTGACAATGACAAAATATTGTGGAAAGATATTAAAGACATAAATAAACGCAGACTACTAGATGTCAATACCACAAACACACACACACAATCCAATCTTTTAAATGGGCAAAAAACTGGAATAGACATCTCTCCAAATAAAATAAAAATACATAAAAAAGGAAGACAATGACTAGGTTGGAGAAGATGTGGCGAAATTAGAACCCTTTTTCCCTGTTGGTGGAGCAGTCAAATGGTACCGTCATTATGGAAAATAGCATGGAGGCTTCTAAAAAAAATCAAACCTAAATTTATCATATGATCCAGCAATTCTACTTCTGAACATGTACTCAAAAGCATTGAAAGTGATATCTTAAAGAGATATTTGTACACCCATATTCACAGCCACATTATTTATGATAGCCAAAAGGTAGAATCCAGCAACATCCAGCAACATAGGAATTGATAAAATACAGTATACACATAAAATAAAATATTAATTATCATTATGAAAGAAGTTAAAATTTGATATATGATATAGTCTTGCTGAATCTTGAAACATTATGTTTACTGAAGTAAGCTAAGCACAGAAAGACAAATATTGCATGACTCTACTTTTATAAAGTACCTAAAAGAGTAAAATTCGTAGAGACAGAAAGTTGATTCAAGAGAGGAAAAATGGAAAAGTAGTGTTTAATGGGTACAAAGTTTTACTTTTGCAAGACGAAAAAGAGTTCTGTAGATGAATGGTATTGTTGGTTGCACAACAATATGAATATATGTGGTGTTACTTAAATGTACACAGTAGAATTGTTTAAAGGCTAAATTTTATTGTATATATTTTTTAATATATACAATATTTTTTAACTACAAAAAATAATATCAGGCTGGGCGCAGTGACTGACACCTATAATCCTAGAACTTTGGGAGGCTAAGGCGGGAGTATTGCCTGAGCATCGAATTTCTAGACCAATCTGGACAACATGGTGAAACTCCATGTCTACAAAAAATTAGCCAGGCATGGCGGCATGGGCCTGTCGTCCAAGCTACTCAGGAGGTTAAAGCAGGAGAATCACTTGAACCTGGAAGGCAGAGGTTGCAGTGAGCTGAGAATCTGCCACTGCCCTCTAGGAGTATCACCAAAATAAATAAATACATAAAAAGATAAATAAAATCAAAATGAGAACAACTAGTACTTGAGCTGTTCTTCAGAATGAGAAAAATTAAGAAGAGATACAACAAATGCTAGGAATTTATGATGATGAGAATCTGACCAAAAGTATAAAACAGTGGAATATAATATTACTACAAAAATATATAATTGTCTTCAAAATGCCACTTTTACTCAGCTTTTCAGTGTGTGAGGCTTAGTCTCTCTGAGATATGAGGTAGGGCAATGTGCATTTTTCAACTTAGGTACCACATTGTTTACGGTATATTAATAAAATCTTTTTTTTGTATTTCAAATATGTGAATAATTTCTAAGTTATATTCTAGCTCACTCTAGAAGCTTCTTTTCCCTTTTAAATTCTTCAAGTAGTACTAGAATAATTTATCCTTGTTTTAGGATTACATAATGTTACACAGCCTAGGAATACAGATCTCACTGTGTAATAGACTTGTGTGTGGATGAACCGTAAGTTCATATGCCGTAGGTGATCCTTTCACATAATTTCTTAGGCTGCATCATAAAATACTAATGATTATGTAAAGTACATTTAGGGAAGGAAGACATGATGAAGATAATAAAAGGGCATTTGTCTCTTTGAAGCTTGTCACTTTTAATATACATTTTTTTTTTTCTCCAGGACAGCATTGATTCTAGTTGCTTTTAAAAAGATCTTGTCTCTTTACTTCAGTAATTTTGTCAGTCACTTGAATAAGTCATTCCCTATGATTATCCCAAGGCCCTATCCTACAAAAGCTGTACAAAATTTTATCATTACGTTTGTTAGAACTATTTACTATTTTATTTTATTTAAATGAGTAAGTGAGATGCTTCTCAGGTAAAATTTATTGCCATGTGAGTGGTCATAAACTATGATATCTGACTTACAGAGTTTGTCTTTCTTGATAAAATTAATCAGAGAGTTTTTATAATCTCCACGTTAAATGTTTATGCAAATACAGTTTGTGCTGAAAATGCTAATTTTAAATTAAAACACGCATACACACACGCTCACACAAGTATTCTGGGATTTTCCTGCATTTAAGAGACTTATATTGAATACTGATTATTAAGCATTGTGATTGGCTCTACGTGTAATGTTTTTTAAAACATAAAGTAAATGTAAATGTAAATTCTACTGCCATTTGAATGTCACACATTAAAAGGGCAATTTTCCTCTATCAGAATGTTTACTGATCTCTGAAATATCTTTAAAATTGCTTCCCCAAATACATTCTGTTACTATGTGTCAACATGCACTACAGGAAAGCTGATTAATCCATAGAATTTTTTTTTCCAAGTATTACCATAGTGGAACACTTTTTTTTTTTCTGTCACTCTTAATTATAGATAACATAAAAAAGCTTGAAGAAAGACTATTTGAAATTTTAATTGAAAATCAGTCCCCTTTTTAAACATTCTTTGAAGATGTAGGAATTGATTTGTAATGCCTAACTATAAGAATCAAATAATTTCAAAGAAATATATGCTTATTACCATAAACATACCTACCTAAACAACATATTATGTAAAGAAAAAGGAATTAATGTATAAAGTTGTTATAGTATACAACCACATAGATTAAAAACAAACCATAATATGGAAATGCCATATCTAGTAGGTTTCTAAACAGACAATGCCATATAATTTCAAAATATTTAAATATAAATTCAGAAGAATGCAATACTATTATTTATACCTGTTACTTTGTCAGAAAGAGATCTACAGATGTATGTACCTATTTAATATAATACATATAATTAATTATCAATTGTCTTTATATACTAAATATCATGATGTAATAAAAATACTGTGTTTTTATGAAGGCTAAATGAAAATAAAATAATAACATTGCTCATTTTATGGTTAATTTAATAATTTCAGCTTTAGTTTAGAGTTCATCCTTTCAATTTAGCCACATAAAATATCAAGTTGACATAAAATATATCTAATTATCTTCCATAATGTTTCTATTCAAATTTAAGTGGAATGATCTTTCAAATCTGAATATGATACAGCGGTATATCTAACTCTGCCATATAAAACAACTGTAAAAGCTGCACAGTAGGCCGGGCACGGTGGCTCACGCCTATAATCCCAGCACTTTGGGAGGCCCAGGCGGGTGGATCACGAGGTCAAGAGATTAAGACAATCCTGGTCATCACGGTGAAACCCCGTTTCTACTAAAAAATACAAAAATAGGTTGGGCATGGTGGTGCACGCCTGTAGTCCCAGCTACTCCGGAGGCTGAGGCAGGAGAATTGCC
>NW_016107350.1:4573372-4582129 GCF_001604975.1 Cebus imitator | reverse complement strand
AAAAAAAAAAAAAAAAAAAAAAAAGCTTCACAGTATACAGAACATGATTGTTTCAAAGCATTGAAGAATAATCAATGTCGGGCAGCCTGGATGAAGTATGATCCTTGAGAGAAAGAAACCATAACAAAACAAAGTTTATATACAAAAATACTGAGGGCATTTTAAAATATGTAGCTCTGGGGGAAAGAGTCCAAGCAGAAATTGTACAGCTTGTGAAGACAAGTTGAAGTTCAGAGCTTGCACAGAGGCTGAGAAATTGAGGACAAAGGCCCTGAGAAGAAGAAACCTCAGATAAATGAGGAAAAAAAAAATGCAATTTTTCTTGTGGTAATTGTGGACACATCCATTAATTTCACATGCGTAGAGACGCTGAGAAACCAAGAGAAAGTGTATCCGGAAGGCAAAGGAGCTTGGCAGAGATTTCAGCACCATGAGGTACTGGGGTGTCAGAAATTGAGGCCAGTGGAGAGTGAAGAAGGATCCAGCTTTCAGGAGTAAGAGCTACTTCCTGGAAGCAAGGAGGTAAATGAAATAAGCTAGTCCTAACAGAATCCAACTGATTTACATACTCTATATGTCTGCAAGAAATAACTCAATCCTCTTTGAAAGATCGCATAATCATGAACCTCTGCCGCTCGTTTACGCAGTGTTCAATCAGTAATTCAAAGGCATGATTAAAAATGAGTATTGGCTAAAACAAAGAAGGAAACAATAAAAAAAATGATCCAGGTATGATTTTGCTATTAGAATGCTATTAAAGATTTTGAAATAAGTATGGCTAATATGTTTAAATAAAGAAAAGGGTGAAGAGTTTCAACAGATACCAATAATCTGTATCTACTAAACCAAATACAAATTAGAGAACAAAAATGTCAATGTTGACGTGTGTACTTAATAGATTTAATAGATAGATTTAATTGCTGAACAAACAGCCAAGGACAGGACTGGTGTACTAGAACAAAGATTAATATAAAATATCCAGGTTAAAGAAGACTGTAGAAAAATAATTATTATACAGCAGAGACAATGATAGACTAATGGTACATAGTTGAAAGACCTAGCTGATATACTTTGGAAAAGTAGTGGAAGAGAAGTGAGAAAATGAGGTTGAAGCAATGCTTGAAAAAATTATAGAAAAGGTGAGAAAGTTCATTGCCAGTTGTCTTGGACTTAAAAATGGGAAAAGAAAATATTTTTAGAAAATTTAGAATTTCCTTTAGAGAACAATAATTCAAGAAGAAAACGCATAATTTCAAGGCAAAATAAACAGTACCAGGAAGGGTAAATTAGTATTGACTTTTAAAATGATTATTTGCTATTTAACACAAAAGCAATAATGCCAATTTCATACAGGACTTAATACAAAAGATGACAAAAATAGAAAAAAAAAAAAGGGTGAATGACATAAAACAATTTTAAAGTTGTTCTATTTCCAAGCAATGAAATTATAATGTAAGGTAGAATGAAATAATCATAATATCTACAGTAATTTTTTAAATAGAAAAAAGCATAAAAAAGTAAAACTTTTAAAAAGTGAATGGAGATCAAAATGAATAAAATTAAGTAAATAATTCAGAGAATATGAGGAGAAAAAAGAGAAGAAAAAGTTTAGACAAATAGCAAATGATATACTTAAACTATATCAGTAATTAAGGTAATTATAAATGTAGTAAATCAATATAAGCAAGAGAAATTACGATGTCATTTTAAACTAAACAACAAAAATATTAGCTAAGTGTACACAAGAAACATTTACAAATTAAGAATAAAAAATTAAGAACAATAAAGTTTGAAAGTAAATTTTAGAAAATGGAATACCAGGCAAACCACAACCAAAAAGAAATGAAAATAAATAAATAAATAAAACTCTGGAATAGCTATAGGGAACAAATTAGACTTTAAGGTATGCAGCATTATTAGAACTAGAGAGATACATGTCACAATAAAACAATTTTAAACTAGAGAAAGATATCAAAGCCTTCAATCTGTGTGTATCCAATAACATGGTTTAAAACTGCATCTAAGAAAAATTAAACAGAGGGAAAAAAGAAATAGCAACATCCAGTATCATCTTGGAAGACTTTAACCTCTCTCTCAATAACAGACAGGCAAAAATTCTATAAGGATATGGAAAATTGGAATGGTACAAGGAATAAACTTGAATGAAATTTACATATGTAGACCACTAACCATGCAGCTGCAGAATTTACCTTATTTTAGAGTAATTAGGAACAGTTATCAAAATCAAGTACATGCTGGCATTTTAAAGGAATGCTCAAAATGTTTCAAAATATATGCCTGCAACCATAGTAAAATAACCTAGATATCATTTTTAAAAGACAATAGAAAAACCCTAATTATTTTATAATTAAAAAAAAATCCTGCACATTTTGATGGGTCAAGGGAGAAACTTTCTTTTTTTTTTTTTTTTTTTATTTGTTTCAAACAAAGTATCAATGCTGAAAATATTATATAAATTTACATTTATACTCATACCACTGAAACTAATAAAAAACAGCTATCTCCCTAAAAATAATCACATCCATGTCAATGTCTTCAGCAAAACTTTATTTTTCACTAACATTAGAAATTATCCAAACCAGTTGTGGTTTGTGATGTTTACTAACTTTATGGGAAATACTGCCATCTATCGAACTTTTAGGGCTTGATCCTCCAATATTCCATTGCACTAAAGCAGCTGCAGTAACAAGTGAGTTTACATGCTTGGCAATTTGCTATCACTTAAGTTCCAGAGAATGATAGCAAATTGCCAAAAACTTAAGCTCACTTGTGACTGCAGTCGGTGCAATGTAATATCGGAGGATCAAGCCTTAATGGTGGACTCATTGTGATTATTTGTCATGTGGTATGCCTTCTTTCTGTTACTAGATTATTTACCTTACAAGATCTATTCTGCATACAACAATATAATTCCTTCCATTTAGGACAGAGGTTTGTGTTGTAAACTTTCAGGTAAGGTATTGAATTTTACATGTATATGCTTTGTGCAGAATAGCAAATATCAGTGACATTTTATCTATCCAAGAATAAGTTACGCAACAACTATAACACAGAATACAGTTTTTAAAGACCAGAATGGAAAATGGCAGAATAAAATAAGTTACACGTTTAATAAAAGGACTAATACTCGAGAATTGTATATACTTAGATGATTTTCTCTAGGAGAAGTGCACATCAGTTGTGTACTTTGAGTAGAATTTCAAGCCATAAATAGGCTGATTTATTTTCTTTCACTAAGAGTCTTTTTGTTTTGTTTTTTAAGTGGCTCTTTTTCAAACACCTTGTAGCCCAAAGGTAGGAATCCATTTGAATTAAACAGTGGCGACCCTTATAGTTGGGCATGCATTATCCAATCTCTATTCTCCTCCTTCGCATTCCTGATACTGACAAGCAGTCTGTTTCCTCCAAGACATTTGTTTGCCTGTATCCTAGGCCACTGAATTTGTAACTCTCAAGAGTAGAGACGTTGTAAAGCAAATTGTTAGCTCTAATTTGCTGCCACTCAAACACTTACTCAAAGTCTATTTACTTGAAGCTAAAGTGATAACTAATTACCATGCAGTATAACTAGCCTACGCACTTTCTCAAGCCTGGTAGGTTAACCATGGAGGAAAAAACACTTTGAGATAATATTTTTGAAATATTTTTAGTGGGAGATGTTTATGCTAGTGTCAATTTTAAGAAGTATAACTCTCTCAGGTGAAGAGAGAAAAATAGTAAGTGCAACTGTAAAAACCTCACATTAGAGAAACAATTCAACTACTGGATCTATTTGAGGACAGGATACGTACTTTATAGAATTTGTTGTGTTTACACTTGTGCATGTATTTTGTGAATTTAAGTCCTTCTATCATTTTATTTTTCCAAGCAGTTTACAAAACTTCCCCTAACTGTTTAATATGTCACAATTTATGGATAAATTAAATAACACTTTACTGCAAGTTACTTTCATCATGGTGACACCAAACTGTTGCAAAAGCAGCATTGTGTTTTGTTGAATTGGAGTGCAAAATAAAGTATCTTTTGAGCAAGCCAATGTTTAAGGTTCTGAATGTGTACTGTGCCTTTTTCAAAACTCTAAGAACACCTTGAAGTGCAACAGGATTTACATCTGTCAATCATTATGCCAGGATGTTACTGACTGAAGAAAGACAGAATTTATTAGACACAATGAGTTAACTCAGAGGGTATATATTTATTCTGTTTGTCAGGTAAAGGGATTATTTTCATCGTACATTGATGCTTCAACAATAACACTATTACTTATCAAAATAATAAAATTAGGAACAAATGTTAATAGATTATATATCTATATTCATCTATATGAATAATATTCCTTATATTCATCACAATTAAAATTTTCTGTAAATCTCTAAAGTCAATCTTAATAAATCTATAAATTTAATATTTATTTTAGGGAGACACGGAGAAAAAGAGAGAATGGGAGATGGTAAATGTACTACAAACAAGCATTTACTGAACCCTATGACGTACAACCTGAGTTTTCTATTAGGGCTATAATATGAATGTATATTTTAAAAATAGTGGTGGTAGAATCTATTTGAAAACACGATAGGCAAATTGGTATCCTAAATTATAATAAGGTGTATATTCTGTTGAGTCTGCATTATCACTTATTCTCTTTTTTGAATCTTCAACTTCAATTATACCAATCTACAAAGTAATAACATTTCCCTCATGGTGTTCTATGTGTATATGCATATTGTTTGATCTAAATGGTAACATTGATAGAAAGGTTCCTCATAATCTGTAAAATGTTTTAAAATTTAATTACATTTTATGGCTTAATAAAATATGGACTTATCTATGATCTATACTTTTTTCATAGCGCAAAGGCCATGTGAATGCACCAGGTAACATTATCTTATCTCTGGCATCAAGATTTTGAAATAATTTTTATTTAATTATTGACTATGATTTGCGTGTATTTAATAATACTGTTAATAATGGTAGTTTGACAGACTATTTAAATTCAACTAATTTACTAATGAATAATCATTTATCAAATGCTGGGTACTCACTGGGCTGAACACCTATGTTTACAAAAACAATTCAAGTGTCTTCCTACTTAGAGGATCTCATAAGTTGTAGGAGATCTTTGTACCTGCAGAAATTAGTGTAACATGAACAAGCGTGCAAAAGTGCTGTGCAGGATGCAAAAACGAGGGAGTCTCTTTGAATTCTGCGACAGGAATTTCAGAGAAACTTGTAACAGGGGTTTTAACAAAGGGCTGTGGATAAAGAAAAATTCTAGTTGAAGTAAGGATGTACAAAGTGTTATCATATGTTAGGAAGAGGCAGTATTCCATTGTATCTAGGCCTGAGGTATCAAGCCAATGCTATTAAGAGACAAGAGATAAAGCTGAGAAAGGCATTTCATGTTGACTTGAGAACAGCCTTTATTACATACCAAAGCATTTAATTTATGGCAGATTTTAAACATCATTTGTAAAATGAACATAAGAGCCAGCTCCCCTGAAGGATATTTTTGATTATTAGTGACTATCATATAAAGTGTTATCTATAGTATCTTCCATTTTTAAAATACTCCAATATATTATAATTATATCATTTACATTCAGAATGTGTCATAAATACCATCTCCCTCCAAACCCACAGGATTCATATGGCTCGTCTCCCCGCAAATTGCCTACTGAATTATGCTTTCTGTTTTCAAGTCTTATATTTTACTGAGATCCCATCTTATCATATTAGCTGCAACTTGCTTTTGGATGGTGTGTGTGTGTGTGTGTGTGTGTGTGTGTGTGTGTGTGTGATTGAATCCATGTGTCTGTATAGAGCATTCATTCATAACATGAAGAATTTTTTTTTTAATTTCAGTAACAGAAAGTATTTATGTAATAATGTTGCATTAGAAGAATATTTGCACCAAAATACATTTTCAACATCTCCATGAATACTTTAAGAATACACAGCTACTTTGTCAAAGGGAAGATGCCATTTTTTAGTACCACCACATAATTTTTAATATTTAACTTGATGCTAAATGAAACTCCCATTCTTAACATGGTCCCAATTATCTTGTAGGTTCAGAAGAAAATAGGCAGGGTGATTTCATTAATCTTACATAAAGAAGGGTGACCCTATAGCACAAAATTGGAACAATTCCACTAAAAAAAAAACCAGTAAAACAGCAACATGACATTGTTCAAGTATTTCATTTTGCTTTACATAAAAAGATAATGATAAATTCAAGTCATGGAAAACAAATACATACTCTGAGGAAAGCGTGGTGGGTTGTCGTTGACATCGGTTAAGGTGATGTTGACTGTTGTAGATCCTGAAAGCCCTCCAACTTGCCCAGCCATGTCTTTGGCTTGAATAACCACTGAGTAATGTTCTCTGGCTTCTCTGTCCATGTTATGTAAGGCTGTTCTAATAACTCCTGTAATACATATGTTTTAATAAACAGTATGAGTTATATAATAAACAAGTATAACAAACACACACATTTTAAGAAATGTCTTTTAAAATAGCATATTTTTGAGATAAAGCCACATAATCTGAGAAAAACAATACCTTACCAAGACACCTACCTCTCTGCATTTCTTAAAGTACATGATCCCTCAAGGACAGTCTTGTCACCCTATTCCTACTGCTAGTGTGCTGAACATTTTACAGCTTGAGCTCCTCAGAAGTGTCAGCTAAGATGGTCACATTGATTTAAGCAGAAGTTAATTTTCCCCTTTACAGAACAATTTACATTGCTTCCTGGCAGAGTTATCAATGTTTAATCATGGGAAACATTTGAAGACTTTGGACACTTAAACTGAGATTATAAGCAGGCGCCATATTAACATGTATCAAAGATTAAGAAACACACTATTTTTGTTAGAAACAACTTTAAGGAGAACTAGATCTAAGTATTTAGGCAAAATAAAGAAAATGATAAGATTTATTCTGTAAATCATATGTAAAGTTCACATTTTTGTCTTAGTAGTGCAAAGAGGGACGTTTAACACACTTTTGCATGATGAACAATTGGGCTGAATAAAGAAATGAAAAATATTAAATCCCCATTTGTGATTAGACATACATAAACACCTACCCCTACACACCTAAATTAAATAGCTCTGTTAATGGAGCCTTACATTTTACAAACCAAAAACACATTTTCTGGAGGATAACATTTACTCAGGGGCTATTAACTATGAAATGACATAGAATATTGTCCTCATGTCCATGAGACAGATCATAAACCTGTATATATATATATATATATATATATATATATATATTTATGTGTCCATCTATATATGCATATAATTATAAAATATAAACATATTTGATACTTCGAACATAAGTCATTAACAAACTTATTTTCATTAAAAAGATTTGAATCATGTCATCTTTAATAAATACACCAATGACTTTTAATCAAACTTGTACTTGATTAGTTATAGTATAATTCTTAAGAAGTTGTCAACTATAACTCTTACCTACAGGTTTTACCAAATACTTTTACTGGCATTATCTTAACGTATGAGAAGAAAGGAATTATATTTTACATTAAAAATAGCCTTTAAAAACAGAAAGGAGTATTCAATCACTTGTTCTGTCACTCATTTTGAATATAAAAAAGTAAATCAGTTTTCTTTTTTTACTGAATTGTTTAGTTAGGTACTAATGACTTTGAGAGGAGAGCCTCAGGTATCAGAAAAGAAGATCCCATTACTTTCACATATTGTGAACCTATAATTGAAGGAATTCAGAAAAACTTTCCTGAAGCTAAATAGGAATGAAAATTATTCTTATCAAAATAAATTATAATAGCATGATAATAAATGATTCATCTAACTCATGCATATAAAAAAGCCTCAAGCACCTTTATTAAAAAAACAATGTTTTATCATATGAGAATTACATTAGTAGGAATCAAACTGATACAGAAATGAACAAGCAAAGAATTTATGAAATTGTTTTGTGAAAAAAATTTATATTTTCTACTACTTAAACAAATAAAAATATCTTTCCTAGGGAGAATTAATTATATATGGGACTTGTTTTTGGTGGGGAGAAATATGAGATTATTATCAAAGATAAAGGTTTATAATAAAAGCATTAGTGAGTTTTGCAAAATAGATATGTAAAGGTAAAACTAAGCATTATGAAGTGAATGACACATATCTCTTTTATACAATATGAATGTTATTAATTAAAGAGGTTCAGAGAAGGTAAAACAGCAAAACTTTCTGTTTTATGGTATGAACTTCAATAATTTCATTACAGTGCCTTTATTTCCTTTCTTTTGTAAGACAGCCACTTCCAGGGTGAATGGGGAGAAACTTGCCGACCAAATTTGCTCATGGAAAGAAAAGATCATATTGAGAACTGACACATACTTCTCTGAAACTATTGTCTCAGGTTTAACTTAAAATCATAATGCTCTTGAGGATAGCCCAGTTACATGTGCTTAGCTATGACCCCTCCTGGAGACATACAGATAATCAGAAAGTGTTTCAGTCAAATCGCCATAGCAACATGATTTCGGTAAAGATAATCACCTTCTAACATGGAGCCAGATGCATTTACTGGCATCACTTAAATTACAACTGAAATACAGTAACTTCTTCTTTTTCCTTTTAAATAAACTATATTAAGAGCAGTTTTAGGTCTATTCCCAGCAAAACTGAGCAGAAAGTACAAAGAATTCCCATCTACCCTTTGCCTCCTCCATGCACAAAGCATTCCCAG
>NW_016107350.1:4570022-4572442 GCF_001604975.1 Cebus imitator | reverse complement strand
CCTATGAGTGAGAACATATGGTGTTTGATTTTCTGTTCTTGTGTCAGTTTGCTGAGAATGATGGTTTCCAGGTTCATCCATGTCCCTACAAAGGACACGAACTCATCATTTTTGATGGCTGCATAATATTCCATGGTGTACATGTGCCACATTTTCCCTGTCCATTCTATCATCAATGGGCATTTGGGTTGGTTCCAGGTCTTTACCACTGTAAATAGCGCTGCAATGAACATTCATGTGCATGTGTCCTTATAGTAGAACGATTTATAATCCTTTGGATATATACCCAGTAATAGTATTGCTGGGTCAAATGGAATTTCTATTTCTAGGTCCTTGAGGAATCACCACAATGTCTCCCACAATAGTTGAACTAATTTACACTGGCTTTTTAACAGAATAAAATATATATTATGAGTAAACACATGCACACACTCTCACCACATAGATACATACATTCATTCTTCCCCACCAAAATTTTATGCAGGAAGCTACATCTGAACATAGAGAAAACATCAAGTAGAATATTTTTTTAAAGAAAAAATGGGTTAAATATGAAGCTATACAGGCAAAATGATCTTGTGTAATGGTTTTCTCAAGAAATCTTCAGATTTTCTTATCCTGGCTTAACTACTGCAATGCTTCCTTTCATTCTACACTGTGTGCCAGTTTGGACGATCAAGTATGTTGTTACTCTAATTTTTAGAAATTTTCTATTGGTTTTCAAACTTGTGTTTAAAATTAAAGTTATCTTGAAGTTTACTTAATTATCAAATTGCTTGTGTTTAGCCCCTAGAAATTTTGATTTTGTAATTTTGAAATGGGGCTGGCTTACACAAATCTCCAAGAGGCTATTACATTAAACTTCTCAGTCTCCCAGAACAAAATACCATAGGCTGGGTGGCTTTAAAAACAGATTTCTCACACTTCAAGAAGCTAGAAAGTCCAAGATCAAGGTACCAGATGATTTTATTCCTGGCGAGGCGTCTCTTCCTGGCTTGCAGATGGACACCGTCTTACAATGTCCTCACAAGGGCTTTCTTATTTGCAAGCACTGAGAGAAGGGTGGGAAATCTCCTTTTTTAAAAAAATTTTTAAACCATTAGTTTCATCATGAAGGACTCATCCACAGGACCTAATCTAATCCTAATTACATCCCAAAGGTCTCATCTCCAGTTACCATCACCTTTGGAGTTAGGAATTCAACTTACGAACTCTAGGCGGGGCGGTGACACAAATATTCAGTTGGATTTATGTGCAAGTGGGTCAAGGCCATATGCAGAATAGGCAACAGTCAAAAAGGCAAAGTCCTGCCATGATGTTTCCATGCATTTCTTCACATTTTATCTCCTTTATGTCATGCCAACAAATGTACGTGTATGGGGATCACATAGGCACGTAGTATATAAAAGTGGTGTTCATTTTTCTCAATTGTAAAAGCTAAGCCCACGAACAAAGATAGAATACACTCTATATGCATAGTCCAAGTAAAAAAGTATGTTTTATTTATTTGGTTAGTCATTTCTGCCATGTATCCATGTATCCACATATCCAATAATTACAAAATAATTTACTCTGGTCTTTGATATAAACTTAATAAGGGAACACTGTGTAGCCTTTTCATTTAGTACATTTTAAAAGCCAAAAATACAAAGCAGTGAAATTAATTTCCATAACTTACTGCATTGTGCATTTGTTTAAAAAATAAAGGCAAGGCTCCTCTTTTCAATACATCCTAGTAAATGGTTACGGCATATTCTGAATGCTTGTCGGAAATGCTTCACTGGCAATGTTTACTTCAAAAATTTTAACTTGAATTGTTGCCTCTTATTCTCTTGTGATGCTGGGTTGAATCAACAAGATGTGATTACCTTTGTATCATTTTGTTTTGTTTCTTATTACTTTCCTGGTAAACAATTGTAGGTGCTCCATTGCCTGCAAATTACCTACTACTGTTTCCCAATCATCTTGATATGTAGGGGCTTGTAACTGGGAATTACTCTCTGCTGTATACAAGTTCATAACATTGAAAACTCATCTGTGATTATAAACATTACTTGTTGAGCTTGAGTCACTAGCCTATCACACGTTTATGCTCTCTGACTAATAATATTCATATAGCAGTAGATCCTCCAAAATGTTTTCTTGCATTTTTACCTACTAAAAAGAATTCAAGATGAAATGTTGTACATGTCTTGTTTATTAGATAATATCACAGAAGACTGCAAAATAAAAAAAAAAAATAAAATAAAAATGCCTAACAGGCTAGAACAAATAAACAAGCCTGCACATTTACATTCTTACAAAAACCTCCAAGGTATACACACACATATTTATGAAAGGTAATGGTTCCTTCTATGCCTAAACTACTCATGTGTACTTTTGCTTCTTTTTGTTTCTTTCTTTTTTTTTTTTTTTTTTTT
>NW_016107350.1:4558645-4569987 GCF_001604975.1 Cebus imitator | reverse complement strand
TGGCTTTTTATTTTTTATTTTTATTTATTTTTTTTGACACAGCCTTGCTCTGTCACCCAGACTGGAGTGCAGTGGTGTGATCTCTTCTCACTGCAACATCTGACTCCCAGGTTCAAGTGATTCTCATGCCTCAGCCTCACGAGTAGCTGAGACTACAGGCATTTGCCACCATGCTTAGCTATTTTTTTGTATTTTTAGTAGAGTTGGGGTTTTGCCATGTTGGCCAGGCTGGCCTTGAACTCCTGGCCTCAAATGATCTGCCCACTTCAGCCTCCCAAAGTGCTGGGATTGTAGGCATGAGCTACTGTGCCTGGCCTACTTTTGCTTATTTTTCTTAATTTGCTCCATGTTTCATTTATTCATATAACATCTATTATTTTACAGAAAATGGGTAGGACTCCTAGTGTTTCCCTGATGGGACATGTGGACCACTTAATAACTAAATCACGTAAAGTGTTCCTTATGGTGCAAATCTACTCACATTTTAGACCTGCTGAATTAGAATCCAGGGCAGTGGGTCCCAGGCATAAGTTTTGTGACAAGTTTGTAAGAATGTAAATGTGCAGCAATTATTGAGAAATTTTGTCATCACCAGACTTGCCCTACAAGAGCTCCTGAAAGAAATACTAAGCATGGAAAGGAACAAGTACCAGTCACTGCAAAAGCAAACCAGTTGGCCAAGACAAAAAATGCAATGAAGAAAATGAGTCAACTAATGAGAAAGAAAACCAGCCAGTAAAAATGGCAGGATCAAATTCACACATAACAATATTAACATTGAATGTAAATGGTATAAATACCCCAATCAAAAGACACAGACTGGCAAACTGGATAAAAAGTAAGAACCCATCAGTGTGCTGTATTCAAGAAACTCATCTCACATACAAAGACACACATAGACTCAAAATAAAGGGATGGAAGAAGATTTACCAAGCAAATAGAGAACAAAAAACAGCACAGATTGCAATCCTAGTCTCTGATAAAATGGACTTCAAACCAACAAAGATCAAAAGAGACAAAGAAGGACATTACATAATGGTAAAATGATCAATCTAACAGGAAGAGCTAACTATCCTAAATATACACGCCCCCGACGCAAGAGTACCCAGATACATAAAGCAAGTTCTTAATGACCTAAAACGAGATTTAGACTCCCACACAATAATAGTGGGAGACTTCAATACTCCACTGTAAATATTAGACAGATCAACGAGACAGAAAATTAACAAGAATATCTAGGACTTGAATGCAGAGCTGGACCAAGCAGATCTCATAAACACATACAGAACGCTAAATCCACAGAATATACATTTTTCTCAGCACCACATTGCACTTACTCTAAAATTGACCACATCATTGGAAGCAAATCACTCCTCAGCAAATGCAAAAGAACAGAAATCATAACAAACAGTCTGTCAGACCACAGAACAATCAGACTAGAACTCAGGATCAAGAAACACACTCAAACCCGCACAACCACTTGGAAACTGAACAACTTGCTTCTGAATGTTGACTGGATAAACAATGAAATGAAGGCAGAAATAAAGATGTTCTTTGAAACCAACGAGAATGAAGACACAACTTACCAGAATCTCTCGGACACCTTTAAAGCAGTATCGAGACGGAAATTTACAGCAATAAATGCCCACCAGAGAAGAGAGGAAAGATCTAAAATCAACACCCTATCATCAAAATTGAAAGAACTAGAGGAGCAAGATCAAAAAACTCAAAAGCTAGCAGAAGACAAGAGATGACTACGATCAGAGCAGAACTGAAGGAGATAGAGACACAAAAAACCCTTCAAAAAATCAATAAATCTGGGAGCTGGTTTTTGAAAAGATCAACAAAATAGACAGACCGCTAACCAGATTAATAAAAAAGAAAAGGGAGAAGAATCAAATAGATGCAATAAAAAATGATAAACGGGATATCACCACTGATCCCACAGAAATACAAACTACCATCAGAGATTACTACAAACAGCTCTACTCACATAGACCAGTAAACCAGGAAGAAATGCATAAATTCCTAGACACTTGCACTCTACCAAAACTAAGCCAGGAGGAAGCTGAAACCCTTAATAGACCAATAACAAGGGCTGAAGTAGAGGCAGCAATCGATAGCTTACCAACCAAAAAAAGTCCAGGTCCAGATGGGTTCACAGCCGAATTCTATCTGTCGTACAAAGAGGAGCTGGTTCCATTCCTTCTGAAACTCTATCAAACAATACAAAAGGAGTGAATCCTCACTAACTCATTTTATGAGACCAACATCATCCTGATACCAAAACCAGGCAGAGACTCAACTAAAAAAGAAAATTTGAGGCCAATATCCATGATGAACATCGATGCAAAAATCTTCAATAAAATACTGACAAACAGATTGCAACAGCTCATCAAGAAACTTATCCATTATGACCAAGTAGGCTTCATTCTGGGAATGCAAGGCTGGTTCAACATACACAAATCCATAAATGTAATCTATCATATAAACAGAACCAAAGACAAAAACCACATGATTATCTCAATAGATGCAGAGAAGGCCTTCGATAAAATTCAACAGGCCTTCATGCTAAAAACTCTCAATAAACTAGGTATTGATGGAACATATCATAAAATGATAAAAGCTATATATGAAAAACCTACAGCCAATATCATACTGAATGGGCAAAAGCTGGAAGAATTCCCTTTGAAATCAGGCACTAGGCAAGGATGCCCTCTCTCAACACTCCTATTCAACATAGTATTGGAAGTTCTAGCCAGAGCAATCAGGCAAGAAAAAGAAACAAAGGGTATTCGATTAGGAAAGGAGGAAATCAAACTGTCTCTATTTGCAGATGACATGATTGTATATCTAGAAGACCCCATCATCTCAGCCCAAAATCTTCTCAAACTGATAAGCAACTTTAGCAAAGTCTCAAGTTACAAAATAAATGTGCAAAAATCACAAGCATTCCTATATACCAATAACAGACAAACAGAGAGCTAACTCAAGAGTGAACACCCATTCACAAGTACTACAAAGAGACTAAAATACCTAGGAATAGAACTAAGAAAGGACGTAAAGGACCTCTTCAAGGAGAACTACAAACCACTGCTCAACAAAATAAGAGAGGACACAAACAGATGGAGAAACATTCCATGCTCATGGTTAGGAAGAATCAATATCGGGAAAATGGCCATATTGCCCAAAGTCATCTATAGATTCAATGCTGTCCCCATGAAGCTACCAATGACCTTCTTCACAGAACTGAAAAAAAAAAACACTTTAAACTTCATATAGAATCACAAGAGACCCCACATAGCCAAGAAAAATCCTAAGCAAAAAAGAACAAAGCTGGAGGCATCACGCTACCTGACTTCAAACTATACTACAATGCTACAGTAATGAAAACAGCATGGTACTGGTACCAAAACAGAGACACAGACCAATGGAACAGAACAGAGACCCCAGAAAAACACCACACATCTACAACCATCTGATCTTTGACAAACCCAGCAAAAACAAGCAATGGGGAAAAGACTCCATGTTTAATAAATGGTGTTGGGAAAACTGGCTAGCAATGTGCAGAAAGCAGAAACTGGGCCCGTACTTCTCACCTTACACTAAAATTAACTCCAGATGGATCAAAAGTTTAAACATAAAACCTAACACCATAAAAACACTAGAAGAAAATGTAGGCAAAACCGTCCAGGACATAGGCGTAGGCAAGGACTTCATGACTAAAACACCAAAAGCAATGGCAATAAAAGCCAGGATAGACAAATGGGATCTAATTAAACTCCAGAGCTTCTGTACAGCAAAAGAAACCATCATTAGAGTGAATCGGCAACCAAGAGAATGGGAAAAATTTTTGCAATCTACCCATCTGACAAAGGGCTAATATCCAGAACCTACAAAGAATTAAAACAGATGTACAAGAAAAAATAAACAACCCCATTCAAAAGTGGGTGAAGGATATGAACAGACACTTTCAAAAGAGGACATGTATGAAGTCAACAAACATATGAAAAAATGCTCATCATCACTGGTCATTAGAGAAATGCAAATAAAAACCAAATTGAGATACCATCTCATGCCAGTTAGAATGCCCAAAGTAATCTATAGAATGGCGATCATTAAAAAATTGGGAGACAACAGATGCTGGAGAGGATGTGGAGAAACAGGAACACTCTTACACAGTTGGTGGGAGTGTAAATTAGCTCAACCATTGTGGAAGACAGTGTGGCGATTTCTCAAGCATCTAGAAATAGAAATTCCATTTGACCCAGCAATCCCACTATTGGGTATATACCCAAAGAATTATAAATTGTTCTTCTATAAAGACACATGCACACATATGTTCATTGCAGCCCTGTGTACAATAGCAAAGACCTGGAACCAATCCAAATGCCCATCAATGATAGACTGAACAAAGAAAATGTGGTACATGTATACACCATGGAATACTATACAGCCATAAAAAACGATGAGTTCGTGTCCTTTGTAGGGACTTAGATGAATCTGGAAACTATCATTCTCAGCAAGCTGACCCAAGAACAGAAAGCCAAGCTTTCTGTGAGAGAACCGTATGTTCTCACTCATAGGTGGGTGTTGAACAATGAGAACATGTGGACTCAGGGAGAGGAGCATCACACACAGGGGATAGTTGAGGGGCATAGGGGAGAGACGATGAGGGGTGGGAAGGTAGGGGGTGTGGGGAGGGATAACATGGGGAGAAATGCCAGATATAGTATGTACCTAAAGTAAAATAAATATATAAATAAACAAACAAACAAAATAAATAAATAAATAAAATAATGTAAATGTGAAGACTTGTTTATTTGTTCTAGCCTGTTAGGCTTTTTAATTTCATAGTCTTCTGTAGTATTATCTAATAAACAAGATGTATACAACATTTTAGTTTTTGATTCTTTTTAGTGGGCAAAAATGCAGGAAAACATTTTTGAGGATCTACTGATATATGAATATTATTAGCCAGGGAGCATCTCTGGGGGACAGGTTTCCCCAGAGATTCTCATGAACGTACAAATTTGAAACATCTACCTATTTGACCACATATGGTATCTGGTCTTAAGGCACTCATATTTCATTGGAAGATCTGCTTATTCAAAATAATTAATATGAGTACTGAGAGGTTTAGATATATTTAAAAGTTTCATTAACCATTTTCTAAATGAAGGCGTTAAACCTCTTGGCAGTAATGAGTCTTCTGTTCAACTGCCTGATTGAGGTAATTTAGATACCTGTAAAATTATTTATGTTATCTGTATAATTTATATTTAAGTATTTCAACATTTAGTATATTATATGCTATATATATTATGCATTTTGAATTTTCCCAACTGACTTTATAAAGATAATGCATCTTCCATAAATTCTTGTCTGTATAGAAAACAAAAATAATTAGACATTTAACTTCCCTATATCCATCGGCAACGTAACTGCAGAAATCTGTTTTCTTCATTCATCACTGAAAATTCAACGTGTGCTGAATGTCTTTCCACTCTGCATAAAATGTGGAGTATAAAGACATATATGATACAGCGTATGAAGTTGGAATGCTATAAATAGAATGTTTAAAGATATGGAAACAGATGTGCAAATCTAAAGTAAAGTAATGCAGAAAACACATTTTATTAAACACAAAACACAGACTTCAGAGGGCATAGTGATCATCATGGAAGCGTATGAATAAAGAGTACCCATGGGGGAGGGCCATGTTTATAGGATGTGGGTGAGTGCACAGAGAAATCAGGGTATTCATGGAAAGGACACTTAACATGAACCAAGGCTTGGGGTCTGGAATATGCGTGTCAGTATTGGACAGGGCACACATTTAGCTTCAGTGGAAAGTGTTAGTGAGATAATGGTAGGAATTAGGGACTCAGTGATTAAAATATACTTAACATTTAAAGGTTATTTAATTTTAATAAATAAGAACATTCAATATTTTGTTTCTCAAGTGGCTGTAAGTTGGAATGGTTCTACTGTTGCCCCTGTGGAAAGTCCAGGCTGACCAGACTTCCCTACTTGTCACTCATTGTTACGGCTGTGGGTTAGCCAGGGTATGGCTGTCTCTATCTCTACAGGTAAATTTAGTATATTTTTGACTCCAAGAGGATGATGGATTAAAACCTCAGATTTTATTTTATTTATAGAGAAAAGATATAATGAATTATATGAAACACTGGCATCTTAAAATGTCTTAAAAAATACAAGCTATTTAGCTGCAAGCTACGGCTCATGGAATTAACAATCATAAATTCATAGAGGTAGACATTTTTATGCTTTAGGAGGAAGATTCAATACTTCTCTTCTACAAGTTTTTTCTCTTCTTACCATTAAAATTGATGGTGAAGTATTTTATTTCTGCTGCAGAGAAAAGAAAGGAGAATTAACATTATGTGTAGAAACTGTGAATTAAGAATTCCTTAAGGGAATTCATTTAGGGTATATACCTCAGGTATTTATTTCCACACACTCTATTAGCACGTGAAAAGAAAAGTTCGAAATGTCAATAACTCCTCTCAGGTCACAAGATTACAAATGTGGAAAATCTGAAATCATACCCAGAATTTCCTGACACTAAAATTTTAATGCCACAATAGCATTAGCTCAAGGAATTTAGTCCTTGTAACTTGTAGAGTTTATAAGACAGAGTTGGTGTATTCTGAGATGGAGAGGTAGACAGAAAAGAGGAAGAAGTAGGAGGAGGAAAAGAAGGAGATGGAGAGGGAGAGTGAAAGGGGGGGTGGACATCATCATAAAAGTGGTCACTCTCTCTAAGAATCTGAAGACGTAAATCAGGCAGGTGTAATTCCTTTACTACATCACTAAAGCTGTTTCAAACTTAGAATGTTTTATTTTTATTTAATTCTTTTTTTACATTTTGTTTATTTCTGTTATTAGTGCTCAGTGTGAACTGTGTTTTCAAAAGCTCTGTCTTTCTTGCTGCTATATTTAATAATCGCACTGATAAAAGCATAGGCTCACCTGGGCAGTCTGCAAAGGCCTACTCTTCTCCAGATTGCCACGGCTTCAGCACAACTACTCCATTCAGCAAAATGGAATTTACTAATAAATCCAGAGAGCTTACTAATAGTGTAACAGATGCTCCTTGACTTATGATGGGTTGCATCATAGTAAACTCATCACAGAGCTAAAAAATGGTAAGATGAACTATCATGGGTAAGAGACCATCTAAATATGGCAAAAAAATAATTAAACTGTCGACTTTCAAAATAGGTTTACCTGTGAGTAAATACGATTAGGTAGCACAGAAAAATATCACATTTCTGCTTAAAGAGGTATAATTCGCCACTCCCTGTTGACATGAAACTCATTGCACATAGTCAGCATCCCTGTGGCTTAGCGTAAACAAAAACCCAGTTAATTTTTTTGGATATAGGAATTGAGACTGCTGGGTCATAAGGTGGTTCTATTTATTAATATTGTGTTGAACTCCGATAACGTTTCATCCCCACTAACAGTATGGCTCTCCAATCTCATCAACAACTGTCTTGTTTTTTGATAGTAGCCATCCTAGCTGGTATGAGGTGATATCTCCTTGTGGTTTGGATTTATACTCCCCTGATGATTAGTGTTGTTGATTACCTTTTTCTATACCTGTTGTCCATATCCAAAGGAATTAAAATCAATATGTCATAGAGATACCTGGACTCCTACGTTCATTGCTGCATGAACCTTGAGGACATTTGTAACGTAAAATAAGCCAGTCACGGAACAAATACTGCATGATCTTACTTATATGAGGAATCTGAAAATGTCAAACTCATAGTGGCAAGAATAGAATGAATGCTGATTTTCCAGGTGCTAGGTGAGAGGAAAATGAGTTGTTGCTGTTTAATGTGTATAAAGATTTAAATATGCAAGATGAATACATTCCAAAGGCTGTACAACATTGTGCCTGTAGTTAATGATACTGTATTGTACATTTAAAAAATTGTTTAAAAGGCAGTTCTTCTTAAGTGCTATTACCACAATTGAAAAATAAAATAAAATAGTAAATTGTGCAGCCAGTAACTGAACATTGATGGGACATTATTTTTTTCTCGACATCACCTCCTTCCCCTTTCCGGAGTTGATGGAGCATATAGAATTGTGTTGGCATGTTGCGTTCATGAAATCATTTACACATTTGCCTTAATAATTATTGTTTTGGGATGAAATAATAAGAAAGAGACAGCTATGGGATCCTGGTTCAAACATTTCTCTACTGTTGGTGAATAGACCCTCAACTAGATTTTGAAACGATGCCTGGACTTTGGCAACGTGATTTCAGAAGCAGCCTCTCTTGGTCAGGTTAGATTCTAATACCACTGGAATCAAAGTTCCCCATTGTAGGAATTTCCTTCAAGAGATGGCAGAAAGATGATAGGTAAACCTGGGTAACTGAAAGTTCTGATGCCAACTGACCAGGATATAGTCTTTTGCATAACAGAAAAAAGGAGAATTAGAAATATAAAATTCATCTTGTTTCAAGTGGCCACTAGCCCTTAGGATCTTCTCTTCATAGAAAATCAAATATCAATGCTATTATCACTACCATATAGAGAAAATGATCATGGCTTAAGTAATTAACAAAACCTTCTATAAATTCTTTTACAATAGTCCTATCAGTCGTCTGGGCCTATTTGCCTTCTCCTTAAATGTGTGTTGGCTTGTGACTGCTTTAATCAAGGCAGTACAACGGAAGTGACCTTAGCAGTTTTTGCTCTGTTCTTGAGTGGTTTTGAAGCTGCTGCCTTGATCTCTTTAGCCTGTGAGCTTTCTTGTAAGTGGTCTAGCTACATTGTTAATGACACCATGTAGAGATGCTCTGAGATCACATGGAGAAAGTGAGGGATCCAGATGGGCCCAGTCTCCCAGCTGTTCATACTAAGGCACTAGGCTTCTCACACCTTGAACCTCCCTGGACCCATCCTTGAGCCTCCATGCAAGCTAATACGTCAGATGGATACTTTACCCAGTATTTCAAACCAATGTCATATGGATTAAGAAATTGCCTAAATAATCCCTGCCAAATTTCCTCACTTCCAAAATTCTTGTTTGGAAAGATCTCAGTAGTGGTTTGCTACACAGAGCAATGTCATTCACATTTGAAACACACACACACACACACACACACACACACACACACACACACACTCACTCATTTACTCCATAGGATTAAGATTTACTCCATAAAATTAAGATTTTATATCATTCTCCGTAGGAAAACCAGTGATGGTTGACTTTCTAAAGCAATTCCTAAGACCATTAAATCAATATTACATATTTGTACCTACTGTGTCCTCTTTTCTCTCTCTCTTTCCCTCTCTCTTCCTCTTGCTGTCTGCCTCCAGAAATGGGGTATGTGACATATAGAGAAACAAACATAACTCATAAATGTAGTATCTTGGATATGGTCCACTGTAAGCATGTTTCATGAGTTCAAGTAAATATTGTGTTTAGAGGATATGCAAATGAAGGAAAATGAACCTGACCTCCAAATAATTGCTAAGTCAACACATAGAACATAACTTCCTATGATTAACGAACAGTTACAAATATTTTTATCATCAGGAAACTTACACTCTATGGGGAGTATTGAGATTATGATATTTATGGGATCTTATTAACGAAGAAAATTAGAAAGATAATTTAAATTTTTAAAATATCAAATACAAATTACATTTCATTGCTAGATCAAGTTAAATATGATTTCCCAAAATAGCTTGTTCATGTGGCTTATAAAAATTTGTGTGCTGAAAAGGCAAACACAATTGAGAAATTTCATCATACAGACGTATGATGCTTATTTACTCATTGGTATATTTTTCTCTTATTCTGCTTCTTAATTTTGTCTGTTTGGTTTTTGCTTATGATGGTTTAATGAATTGAAAACATAAAATGTTTTATATAGAATTTTTTAGTCACAGTTAAGTTACTTTTAGAGAAAGTGTATTTAATATGAATATCAAAAACATTTGGAATATGTGTTGTTAAGACAGCTATATTTAGAGTCAAATAATCTCAAATACATTAAAACACTACTATACAAGTATATACATATGCCAATGACCATCTAGTTCCATTAGTAATAATATAATTGACAATACAGATGCATAAGTAACTAAACATTGATGCTGTCTCCTGCATTACCACTTCAGTGATTGTGACATCTGTTTTCCTAATTTATAAAAAATGATTTATTTTCCTTTCATATCATGATTTAATTTATAATGCATTATGTCATACTCATTATTATTATTACTTTTTGAGATGGAGTTTCGCTCTTCTTGTCCAGGCTGGGAGCAGTAGCACCATCTCGGATCACTGCAAACTCTGACTTCTGGGTTCAAGCGATTCTCCTGTCTCAGCCTCCCAAGTAGCTGAGATTACAGGTGCCCACTATGATACCCAGCTAATTTCGTATTTTTAGTAGAGATAGGGTTTTGCAATGTTGGTTAGGCTGGTCTTGAACTCCTGACCTCAAGTGATCCACCCACCTCGGCCTCCCAAAATGCTGGGATTACAGGTGTGAACCACTGCCCTGGCTGTCACACTCTAATAATCTAAAAAGGATGGCCATTTTCAGCAAGTTGGCTGTCATGTTATGCTTGCTCCATATATATGAATATGAAAGCTTGCATATTGTATACATGTTATTTATGTCACATGTAACAAATAAGCATTACTGAAGCAAACAGATATATCAGATTCCTAAAATTATGTGTAAGATTTCAGAGATACATATTTGCTGTCTTTCCTTTAGCATATAGTTTTAAGTAGAGTCTTTATGAGACTTGTGGGTAATTCTAGATAATATTACGTTTTTACAAGCAAGTTTAAAATGTAGTCAGGATGGCTGTAGTATGTTCATGGAGTCACATAGAAAAGTAAAAATACAATTGAAAAATATAAAGTAAATTATTCACTAGGATTTCAGGAATGCTCATGCATCCTTACTGCCTTTGATCTTTCAAATGTGCTCATAGTGGAAACATTACAGAATTAATCATTTAATCATGATACTACTTACACATTCTGGAAACTTTAAAAATGATAAGAAATGAACAGTTTTCTCAGTATTTGGGGCCAGAATATTATACTAATTGTGTAAGTTTGACTGATAATTCAATGTTAGATTTCTGGTTATAATTAATTTGTAGATATATTCATTAATAATCATAATTAAGATTTTATATCATTATGACTCAGTATCACTGACAGGCAATATAGTGAGATTATGTGAACAGGGCATCAAACCATAAATATCCCTTTCAAGCACAGAAGCAGGTCACACAAAGCACTACTACAAATAAATATTTCAAAGA
>NW_016107350.1:4554926-4558180 GCF_001604975.1 Cebus imitator | reverse complement strand
AGCACTGTTTACAATAGCAAGGACCTGGAACCAACCCAAATGCCCATCGACGATAGACTGGATAGGGAAAATGTGGCACATATACACCATGGAATACTATGCAGCCATCAAAAGTGTGGTTCTTAAGAAAGAAGTTTACTGGTGTTAAAGCCTTATCTGTTGATGCTCTTGAATAGTTCAAGGGTTGAATGAAGAACAATAGTAACTTGGGTACATTCTTAGCATTTACTAGATGTAAGCTATGCAGGAAGTTATTTAATAATCTGGTACCTATTTAACTAGTTGCTGACTGGTAGTAATGAAAACACAATAGAGAAGGGTACTATAATTGATGCTCGCAAAACATTGAGTGTTTGGTGAGTTACATAAATATAAAATTCTATTTTTTTACTGTATGATAGAATTAATTGATTATCTGAGGTATGAAAGCTGAAGTCTTCCATATATGAGCAGATTTTGGGTCCTTTGATAAAAGAGTGAATAGAAAGCCTTTAACACTTGAATAATGAGTATGATAGATGTATCTTACATGATTTGTAGGTTGAGTATTTTAATGAATATATATGTTGGAAAATATTTCTCAGAAAGAACAAGGAGCTAACAAGCAAAGATTGACAACGTTTATTCTACTTGGCTAAACAATTTTATTCTATCCTTTTAATATTTAATTTCCTGGAGTAATATGTTATTGATTAATTAATTTGAAACCATAAAAAAGGAAGGAGTGTTTGGAAACTGATGAAAATACCATTTTTTTTTAGTTGCTGAGAAAACTGGATAATACTTCAAATAATTACATTCAAAAATTTATTGAGGTTATATTCTGGGCTAAAAACGTAAAAGTTATTATATTTCATATATTTGGAAGATACGTGAAACACAAAATAGTAAAATCAGGCAGATTAAATAGAAAGTTTCGGCCAAATATAAACTTGTATTTTCTCTCTTCCATGATCATATTGCATTATAAATTGACAGAAATTTTCTTAGAGAACGTTAACAGGCATAGGAATTCTCAGCACTCTCCCTATATGTACTGTGACTGATGTAAACACATCTTTAATCTTTGCACAAAACATGCAATAGTATTTGATATCTAAAAAAATGAAAAGCATGTAATCTCTGAATTTCTAAAATTCTTATACCCAAATCACTGAAAAGAATTGTCTATACATGGTACGGGGCAGACACTGAGTTTGATATTTGGGTGCAGAATACTTATTTGGGATAAACTGTGCAGACGAAGGGGAAAGAGTGGGAATGGACACAGGACAATATTAGTCTGTAATGCAGTCCTATCAAAGCTTAGTCTAATGCAGTAGGAAGCTCTGGAGGACGTATTGTGTGCTCAAATGTCCAGGATTGGGCCAAAATTGCCAGAAATTTAGACATCCTACTTCATTTTGTCATTGGATGAGTACTGTCCTGACAACGGTGTGACTTCAGGGTGAGACAGGTGTGAAGGGGCTGAGAGCTCGAAGTGTGCAGCTGAATGCACTCCCCATGCTGGACAGCAAGCTGCTCCTTAAAGGAAGCTCGGGACCATGCATCTCTATGTCTACCAGGCAGCAAACCTGCTTTCCCCCCTTAATCTCTAGTTCCAGCCCTTCTAGTGTTGATTCGGGTTGCATGCTCCACTGAAAATACAAACACGCTCTCATCTTCTGTGGTTCTCAGGTTGCCAAATCCAACAGGTAATTGCTGTCCTCATATCACCCTCAGTCATACTGGCCCCAGGTAATTATGCCTATCCTTCTGAGAGATCATTTCTTGTCTTTCTCAATTCTACTGTCTTATGTTTTGTATTGCCATTACACTAATTTACTTATTTTCATGCAGATTTAATTCTTGTTTTGGACAAATTATTTGTTTTTTTCCCGCTAGAACAAAAGCTCCACAAGGCCAAGGATCTTTGTTTGCTGTGTTTTCACTGCTGTGCCCTCGTTGCCTCAAACAATCTGCAAATGAAATTGTCCTCAAATACCACAAACTGAGTGATTATTAAAAACAAAAAAGTATTGTTGCACTGTTCTGGAATCTAGAAATCTGAAATCAAGGCGTTGGCTGGGTTGGTTCCTTCTTGGGGCTGTGTGGGATAATTCTGTCCCAATCCTCTCTGCCTGGCTTATTTGACTGTTTTCCTACACACACGGCCTTTTCCCCATATGTTCAAATGTATATCTCTGTGTTCAAATTTCCCTGTTTCATAAGGCACCATTCAATAGATTATGGCCCACTGAGACAGCCTGATGGGACGGGGTCCCTGACAAAACTCCAAAGAAGTTCTCGCCATTTGCAGCAGGGAGGAGCCTGACCCCTTCTCTTCCTGTGTGGAACTTGGGATTCAGACAGCCAGGTGGGAAGCACTCTACCAGGGACTCCGGTCTTGAAGACAGTCAGAACTTTTTCCTCCTTTTTTTCCTTTTCACCCAATAAAACCACACCCTTAAAAACTTTCAAGGCTGTGGGACAAGAACCTCTGTCTTTAGTAGAACTGAGGAAAAGTCCTGCAACACCACGGCATGTCACTGTAACTCAGTAACGTCTATAAAAACCATAACTCCAAAGAAGGTCACACTCTGAGTTACTGGGGACTAGGACTTCAATATGTGACTTTTTCTTGGAGGAGAAGATACCACTCAAGTGAGAACACTGAGCAAAATAACAAATAGCACCAAGAAGAAAACAAAAACATATTGACTGCCTGAGTTTGTCTTTGAGCCCACATTAATGGTACTATTAAAGCAAAATCACAAATGTTGACCAAAAAGGGCCTGGTGAAGTCACTCAAGAAGAGCACGCAAGATGTGAAAAACAGATGTTTTAAAGAACACAACGTCAGAGAAAACATGGAGATGGAGAGGGACTTTTGTGTGGGTTGCCTAAGGATAGAGGTTAAGCAGATGTGAGATCCTGAAAAGTGGTCTTGGATTCCTTTATCCTGAGAGCTATAAAGAGTTATTCATTGGTAGCTATAGAGTACCCTCTTCAATCCAGCCACTGTTCTAGGTGGAGAAAATTGCCTTCATGACACTGACATTCTAGCAAGGACAGATTAGCGAAAAAAAAAAAAAAGAGTAAGATAGATAATTAAATCATATATAATGATATCATATATAGCAGATTAGTTGTTAATTGCTGGGAAAGGAAAGCATATGGTTTGGGCTTAGGGTTTTAACTAGGACTATAATGGTGAATGTGGGAATTAGCTAGTTCTGGGGTACAAGTGTTGGTTATTATGCTTTCAAAAATTT
>NW_016107350.1:4546725-4554613 GCF_001604975.1 Cebus imitator | reverse complement strand
GCCTCCCAAAGTGCTGGGATTACATGCGTGAGCCACTGCACCCAGCCATAACTACTGTTAAGCCTTAAATTATATAAACTTAAAATTCCCTTTCACTTTAAAAAGTAATAAATATGGACAACTCACCACTTTCAAATTGTGTTACTATATTTTACCATTATCTATAATTTTGATCTTATTTATGCCTACTTTATCTGTATGGTGGAAATACTATAAAATAATCTGTTCATCTTTTTCCAACTCTGTGTTCAATGGTGTCACCTTGGTAACTTGAAAATCAGTGGAAGTGGATGTATTGATCTGGTGATTGTTTAGAATTGAGAAAGGAGAAAACATAACTAAAGCAGATTAAACCCCAAAGTAACCATTCATTACATTGCAAAGAACACAAAACACTGAAGAAATAGTATCCTAAACAATAATTTTTAACTTAGCAAATGCAGCTCATATTAATGAGCAAGTGAAATTGAGACAAACATCATTTATCTACACATTCATGTAAGCAAAAATATTAGCCAATACCTAAGCCAGAGCTAAACTTGTTTGTCAATGGACTAAGCAACTTCTTTGCTGAATCACATAGTAATCAAGTATTCATTTGCAATAGAATATTGTCAGTATTCAACAGATTGCAACAATTGATTGGTTATGGATGTAAGAGTTCAGCAAAAATCAATTCAAATATTCTGTAAAAGTCAATTGACTGTGTGGAATTTCCAATAAAAAGTAATATGTATTCTATAATTGCTTTTAAATTGTGTGCTACATATCTTTTATATCTGTAAAATTTACATAAACATACACTTATATACATAGATACATATTTCTGGTGGTAAAATATTTACCGGCATACCACTTAGTGCTAGTGATAAACAGACTTACTTAAAAGCAACGATAGAGAAGTCTAGGCAAAAAGAATCATAGGCACAAATGCTCTAATGTGGGTGCCTTCAAGGCTATTTCAGGTCCATTTTCGGTGCCAGAATATCTAAGGTAAAAGTAACAGGAAGAACCAGTGATGACATCAGAATGATAATGATGGGCCAGGTAATTAAGGGCAGGCATATTACTATCATGCTGTTAGCTTCGTTTGTATGTGAGATGGGAAGCCCTTGGAAAGTTTTGAGCCAAAGAGTGATGATATGGTTCGGCTGTATCCCCACTCAAATCTCATTTTGAACTGTAGCTCCCAAAATTCCTATGCGTTGTGGGAGGGTCCTCGTGGGAGATACTTGAAACACTGTGGTGGTTTCTCCCATACTGTTCTCATGTAGTAAGTCTCACAAGTTTCATGTTTCTTTCACTTGATCCTCATTTTCTCTTGCCTGTTGCCAGGTAAGACATGCCTTTTGCCTGCTACCATGACTGTGAGGGTTCCTCAGCCACGTGAAACTGTGAGTTCATTAAGTCTCTTTTTCTTTATAAATATCCAGTCTGGGGTATGTCTTTATCAGCAGTGTAAAACAGATTAATACAAGTGACACAATTTCATATATTTTAACATAATTGTTTTGGAAGTTGCTTTGAGAATAAACTGTGGGGAACAATGATAGAATTAAGGAGATAGGTTGAGAGATAAGTGCAATAAAGTTAGTTAAAACAGAAGTGAGGAGGTGTGGTCAAACCCTGGATACATGTTGATGGTAGGGTTTTCTGATATCATAGTTTTGTGGTATGAAAGGAAAACAGGAATGAAGAATGATCCAAAGTGTTTCACCTGGGATAGAGAAAACTACGAGAAGAACTGTTTGTGGGGAAGTGGCTGGAAATCAGGAGTTCAGTTTTGGATTTGCTCTGTGATAATGTCTCAGAGACTCAAGCAGAGATGTCAGCTGGCATAGCTTATAATGTTTTTTAGAGCAACAAGCTAAACTAGTAATATAAATATGGCCAGCACAAAGATACAATTAAAGTCTTTAACCTCAATAAATTAGCATAGAAATGAGTATGTACATAAAGAGGGTCAAGTATTGGATACTGGCACATAAGATTCAGAGGAAACATAGAAGCAACAGATGACCAGTGATCGTTCAGAAAGAAAGAAAAAAAAAAAACTGAGAGCGTGTGGAATTCTAGAAACCAAGCAGTGTTTCCGGGATAGGAACTGCTTCCTTGTGAGAAATGCTGTTGCTAAGTAAAGTATTTGATATAGCTTGAGCAGTGTGAAGAACGGAGACAGAGACATCACAATGAGAACGGTGGCAGTCTGTCCTAAATTTAATAATGTATATGAAATGAAGAAAATGTTATGAAGTGAATTTTTAAGAATAAAGAGACTGGTTGGAAGTAGAGTGCGAGGAAAAGGGAGTGATTCTAATGACACTCAGGTATTTGGCTTAAGGATCTGGGTCAGTGGGGAGGCCGTGACAAGATGAGAAGTATCAGGTAAAAATCAGTGAAGAGAGCGTTAATTCGTGGGGATATTGACTTTCATGTGCTTGCAGGAGATATCCATGTGAGTCTGATGGAAAGTTGAACACTTGACACTCTGCAGAAAGGTCTGGGCGGGTGAATCAAGATAATAATGATAACTATGAATAAAAAGATGAAAATGAACTCACTCTTGCCCAACATAATGAAGAAAGTGCCACTTATTACAATTCATGGCCTAAATTGCTCTCTCTTGAATCTTCAATCCTTGAATCATACTAATCATACTAAAAAAATTACCCATCAGGCTGGAAGAGTTACCTTTTTAAGGAGGCAAGTGAGATAAAACTCAATCTATCTAATCTTAATGAATGTAAAACAATCCAAAGACTGGAAATTTTGACTTCATATATTACTTTGTCTCTTTACATAAATATGTCTATTGGTTGAATGAATTAGCTGAATTACTCCTTTATGTTATCAGGGTATACTTCAAATTTAATCAGTACAAGAAGAGGTTGACTATACAAAATTTTTTCTACTAAATTTGAAAGATTTTTTGCAATATATGGTGATCATTTACATATAATTAGAAAAATAAACAACATACCATAAAAGTGAAGAAACAAAGATTTGCAGAGGAAAATTAATTTAAAAGAGAGGGAGGACATGGATTTTTTTTTTTTTTTTTGAAANTTGTGTGCCACACCGATAAGGTGATGCATATGAGGTGACATATATGTTAATTAGCTCAATTGTGGCAATCATTTTCTTTATTGTTTTTTTTGAGACAGAGTCTTACTCTGTTGCCCAGGCTCCAGTGCAATGGTGTGATCTCCGCTCACTGCAACCTCTACCTCCCAGGTTCAACCACTTCTCCTGCCCCAGCCTCCCAAGTAGCTGGGATTACAGGTACCACCATGCCAGGATATTTTTTTTTCTTTTTTTTTGCATTTTTAGTAGAGATGGGGTTTCACCATGCTGGCCAGCCTGGTCTCAAATTCCTGACCTCAGGTGATCCACCTGCCTCAGCCTCCCAAAGTGCTGGGATTACAGTCATGAGCCATCGTACCTGACCAGGATGTAGATTTTTTTAATTTTTGTATTGTGTTACTGATTTAAGTCATCCATCCTTATCCCCCTTGGCTTCTCATTTATTATTTATCAGTGTGGCCCTTCCTTTGTTAATCTATAGCCTATGTGAACTAATATTTTATACAAAATATTTGCTATGGTAGCTTCGTATTCTTAATATTTCAACATTTCCTGAAGTTACAAATGGAACATTGGGTTTAGTAGGGATCCATTGGGTGGGTGTGGGGGGGTCGCTGTCGGTGTGTTTTGGTTTTGCTGCTTGTATTGTGTCAGGTGGTCCTTGATAGTAGAGTTTGGAAGTGGCTACATCTAATTCTCAGGCCACCACCTTTCTTCACCCACTCACTAGTAATTCAATAATTTTCTATTTTGTTTCTTAGTAGGGGGATCTGGCAGTAAGAAATAGAAGTAAGCACCCAAGGCAGCCTATAAAGTAAGTAAAACAAATACTGAATTAATTAAAGTAACATAAATGCAGGCTGAATAGAATGAACTAGTCCCCTAGACGTATTTGGAAGTTTGTATAGTGTTATTTAAAATTCGAAGAAGGAGCTCTATTGGAGAACAGTGAAATAACCTGACAGGATTATAGATCAAGGCCTGAACTATGAAGGGAATTAACATGGCAAATAGTGGCTAAGGAAGAAGGGCTAAATAAGGCATTGATTTAGTTATTTAGAGGCTTTTTTTCTCTTAATATAAACCAGAAATCATATCACTTTGTTGATTTAGTACCTTTCACTGCTTGCTTTAATGCCGTTCACTCTTAGGGTTCCAGAGAACCTATAAATGTCTTTTCACTGACTCAAGTACCATTTATCAAAGTTACTGCATGAGCTCACCAAGCAGGAGTTTAGGTATCTTGCTATGTGCTACTTCTCTTTCAGAGATAATTCTAAAGGGAATTAACTAAAGAGAAGGCACCAAATTTGAGTACAAGTCAATCATAAGCCTGAAATATTTCACTCACATGAATACTTGAGAAGATGTATTAAATGGGATTTTTTACATGTTCTCAGTTAAAGCAGAAGCAGTGACACAATATGAGTGAAATATACTGCTTTTTAATTTTGCTGTCTTGTTATGGCATTTGAGATTCAAGCTGACTCTCCATTTGTCAATTTTTTTCTTTGTTCATATATTAAATTGTAACAATGTATTTACTTAAGTCTTACATTTAAGAAATATATTTTTCTTCTTATGTATTTATTTTTTATTACACTTTAAGTTCGGGGGTACATGTGCAGATTGTGCAGGTTTGTTACATATGTATACACATGCTATGGTGGTTTGCTGCATCCATCCCCCTCTCATCTACATTAGGTGTTTCTCCAAATGTTATCCTTCCCCAATCACCCTACCCCCCAAACCCCACAGGTCCCAGTATGTGATTTTTTTTTTAAATTGTACTTCAGGTTCTGGGGTACATGTGCAGATTTCAGGATTGTTGCATAGGTACATACATGGCAAGGTGGTTTTCTTCCTTCATCCCCCCGTCACCTATATCTGGTATTTCTCCCCTCCTTATCCCTCCCACCCTCCCCACGCTGCACTGTCCCTCCCCTAGCTCCCCTCAACTGACCACAGTAAGTGATGCTCCCCTCCCTGTGCCCACAGGTTCTAATTGTTCAACACCCGCCTATGAGTGATAGCATGCAGTGTTTGGTTTTCTGTTCTTGTGTCAGTTTGCTGAGAACGATAGTTTCCAGATTCATCCATGGACTTATGAAGGACGCGAACTCATCATTCTTTATGGCTGCGTAGTATTCCATGGTGTATTTGTACCACATTTTCTTTATCCAATCTATCCTTGATGGTCATTTGTGTTGTTTCCAGGTCTTTGCTATTGTAAACAGTGCCACAATGAACATACGTGTGCATATATCTTTATAATAGAACAATTTACAATTCCTTGGGTATATATACAGTAATGGGATTGTTGGGTAAAATGCTATTTCTACTTCTAGGTCCTTGAGAAATCATCACACTGTCTTCCACAATGGTTGAACTAATTTACACTCCCACCAACAGTGTAAAAATGTTCCTATTTCTCCACATCCTCTTCAGCATCTGTTGTCTCCAGGTTTTTTAATGATCACCATTCTAACTGGTGTGAGATGGTATCTCAATGTGGTTTGATTTGCATTTCTCTAACGACCAGTGATGATGAGCATTTTTTCATATGTTTGTTGGCCTCATAGATGTTTTCTTTTGTAAAGTGTCTGTCATTATCCTTTGCCCACTTTTGAATGGGTTTGTTTGTTTTTTTCTTGTAAATCTGTTTTAGTGCTTTGTAGATTCTGGATATTAGCCCTTTGTCAGATGGGTAGATTGCAAAAAATTTTTTCCCATTCTGTTGGTTGCTGATTCGCCCTAATGATTGTTTCCTTTGCTGTACAGAAGCTCTGGAGTTTAGTTATATCTCATTTGTCTATTTGGCTTTTGTTGCCACTGCTTTTGGTATTTTAGTCATGAAGTCCTTGCCTATGCCTATGTCCTGATTGGTTTTGCCTAGGTTTTCTTCTAGGGTTTTTATGGTATTAGGTCTTAAGTGTAGATCTTTAATCCATCTGGAGTTAATTTTAGTGTAAGGTGTCAGGAAGGGGTCCCAGACTCTGCTTTTTGCACATGGCTAGCCAGTTTTCCCAACACCATTTATTAAACAGAGAATTCTGTCCCCATTACTTGTTTTTCTCAGGTTTGTCAAAGATCAGATGATTGTAGATGTGTGACATTGCCTCTCAGGCCTCTGTTCTGTTCCATTAGTCTATATCTCTGTTTTGGTACCAATACTATGCTGTTTGGCATCTGTGGCCTTGTAGTATAGTTTGAAGTAAGGCAGCCTGATGTCTCCAGCTTTTTTCTTTTTACTTAGGATTGTTTTGGCTATGGGGGCTCTATTTTGGTTCCATATGAAGTTTGAAGTGGTTTTTTTCCAGTTCTGGGACAAAGGTCATTGGTAGCTTGCTGGGGATAGCGTTGAATCTATAAATTACTTTGGGCAGTATGGCCATTTTCACGATGTTGATTTTTCCCAACCATGACCATGGAATGCTTTTCCATCTGTTTTGTGTCCTCTCTTGTTTCATTGAGCAGTGGTTTGTAGTTCTCCTTGGTGAGGTCCTTTACATTCTTTGTTAGTTGTATTCCTAGGTATTTTATTCTCTGTGTAGCAATTGTGAATGGGAGTTCACTTTTGAGTTGGCTCTCTGTTTCTCTGTTATTGTTGTATAGAAATGCTTGTGATATCTGCACATGAACTTTGTATCCTGAGACTTTGCTGAAGTTGTTTATCAGTTTCAGGAGATTTTGTGTTGAGATAATAGAGTCTTCTAAATATATAATCATATCGTCTGCAAATAGAGACAATTTGGCTTCCCCTTTTCCTAATTGAATATGCTTTATTTCTTTTTCTTGCCTGATTGCTCTGGCTAGAACTTCCGATACTATATTGAATAGGAGTGGTGAGAGAGGGCATCCTTGTCTTGTGCTAGATTTCAAACGGAATGCTTCCAGGTTTTGCCCATTCAGTATGATATTCGTTGTGGGTTTGTTGTAAATAGCTTTTATTATTTTGTGATATTTTCCATCGATACCTAGTTTATTGAGGGTTTTTAGCATAAAGGGCTGTTGAATTTTGTCGAAGGCCTTCTATGCATCTATTGTGATATCATGTGGTTTTTTTCTGTGGTTCTGTTTATGTGATGGATTATGTTCACAGACTTGTGTATGTTGTACCAGTCTTGCATCCCTGGGAGGAAACCTACTTGATCATGATGAATAAGCTTTTTGATTTGTTGTTGCATTCTGTTTGCCAGTATTTTATTGAAGACTTTTGTGTCAATGTTCATTATTGATATTGGCCTGAAGTTTTCTTTTTTTGTGGTGTCTCTGCCTGGTTTTCGTAGTAGGATGATGTTGGTCTCATAAAAAGAGTTGGAGAAGATTCACTCTTTTTGTGTTGTTTGGAATATTTTCAGAAGGAATGGTACCAGCTCCTCCTTGTACATCTGGTAGAATTCAGCTGTAGACTCACCTGGACCTGGGCTTTTTTTAGTTGGTAGGCTATTAATTGCTGCCTCAACTTCAGCCCTCATTATGTGTCTATTCAGGGATTCAACTTCTTCCTGATTTAGTCTTGAGAGAGTGTAACTGTCCAGGACTTTATCCCTGTCTTCGAGATTTACTGGTTTGTGTGCATAGAGTTGTTTATAGTAATCTCTGATGGCAGTTTGTATTTTTTTGGAGTCAGTGGTGATGTCCCCTTCATTGTTTTTCATTGCATCTGTTTGATTCTTCTCTCTTTCCTTGTTGGTCTTTTAAAAAAACCAGCTCCTGGATTTGTTGATTTTTTGAAGGGATTTTGTGTCTCTATCTCCTTCAGTTCTGCTCTGATCTTAGTTATTTCTTGTCTTCTGCTATA
>NW_016107350.1:4513559-4546681 GCF_001604975.1 Cebus imitator | reverse complement strand
TTTTTTTTTGATCTTGTTCTTCTCTTTCAATTGTCATGATAGGGTGTTAATTTATTTTAGACCTTTCCTTGTTCCTTATTTGGGCATTTATTGCTATGAATTTCCCACCAGACACTGCTTTAAATGTGTCCCAGAGATTCTGGTATGTTGTGTCTTTGTTCTCCTTGGTTTTGAAGAACATCTTTATTTCTGCCTTCATTTCATTGTTTATCCAGTCAACATTCAGGAGTGAGTTGTTCATTTTCCATGAACTTTTGTGATTTTGAGTTAGTTTCTTAATCCTGAGTTCTAATTTGATTGCACTGTGGTCTGAGAGACTGTTTGCTATGATTTCCATTCTTTCGCATTTGCTGAGGAGTGATTTACTTCCAGTTATGTGGTCGATTTTAGAGTAAATGTGATTTGGTGCTGAGAATAATGTATATTCTATGGATTTGGGGTTGAGGGTTCTGTAAACGTCTATTAAGTTCAGTTGGTCCAGATCTTCCTTCAAGTCCTGGATTTCCTTGTTGATTTTCTGTCTCATTGATCTGTCTAATATTGACAGTTGAGTCTTAACATCTCCCACTATTATTGTGCAGGAGTCTAAGCCTCTTTGTAGGTTAAGGACTTGCTTTATGTATCTGGTTGCTCCTGTATTAGGTGCATATATATTTAGAATAGGTAGCCCTTCTTGTTGTATAGATCCTTTTACCATTATGTAATGCCCTTCTTTGTCTCTTTTGATTTTTGTTGGTTTAAAGTCTGTTTTATCAGAGACTAGGATTGCCACCCCTGCTTTCTTTTGCTCTCCATTTGCTTGGTAAATCTTCTTCCATCCCTTTATTTTGAATCATCGTGTCTTTGCACATAAGATGGGTCTCCTGAATACAACCCACCGATGGTTCTTGGCTTTTTATCCAATTTGCCAGTCTGTATCTTTTGATTGGGGCATTTAGTCCATTTACATTTAATGTTAATGTTGTTATGTGTGAATTTGATCCTGTCGTTTTATTACTGGTTGGTTGTTTTGCCCTTTGGTTGGCATAATTTCTTCATTGTGTGGTTGGTCTTTACCATTTGGTTCTTTTTTGCAGTACTGGCTGGTACTGATTTTTCCTTTCTGTGTTTAGTTCTTCCTTCAGGAGCTCTTGTAGGGTAGGTCTGGCAGTGACAAAACCTCTCAGCAATTGCTTGTCTGTAAAAAATTTTATTTCTCCATCACTTACAAAGCTTAGTTTGGCTGGATATGAAATTCTGGGTTGAAATTTCTTTTCTTTAAGGATGTTGAATATTGCCCACACTCTCTTCTGTCTTGTAGGGTTTCCATGGAGACATCTGCTCTGAGTCTGATGTGCTTCCCTTTGTAGGTGACCCGAACTTTCTCTCTGTCTGCCCTTAGTATTTTTTCCTTTGTTTCAACCCTGATGATTATGTGCCTTGTGGTTGCTCTTCTAGAGGAGTATCATTGTGGTGTTCTCTGTATTTCCTGTAGTTGAATGTGGGCCTGCCTTGCTAGGTTGGGAGAATTCTCCTGGATAATATCCTGGAGAGCGTTTTCCAGCTTGGATTCATTCTCCCTGTCATCTTCAGGTATAGCGATCAAGTGTAGATTAGGTCTTTTCACATAATCTGATATTTCTTGAAGCCTTTGTTCATTTCTTTTCATTCTTTGTTCTTTTTCTTGCCTTCTCATTTTATTTCATTGAGTTGATCTTCAATCTCTGATATCTTTTCTTCTGCTTGATCTATTCAGCTGTTGAAACTTGTGTACACTTCTAGAAGTTCTTGTGCTGTGTTTTTCAGCTCCATCAAGTCACTTATGTTCTTCTCTAAGCTGGTTATTCTAGTTAGCATTTCTTCTAACTTTCTTTCAATGTTTTTATTTTCTTTGCATTGGGATAGAACATGTTCCTTTAACTCAGAGAAGTTTGTTATTATCCACCTTCTGAAACCTGCTTCTATCAATTTGTCAAATTCATTCTCCATCCAGCTTTGTTCCCTTGATGGTGAGGAACTGTGATCTCATGGTCGGGGAGAGGTGTTCTGGTTTTTAATTGTTTCATTCTTCTTGCACTGGTTTCCTCCCATCTCCTTGTATTTATATAGTTTTGATCTCAGGTAGCTGCTTGAGGAGGTGGCCTTTCCTTTGTCTGTCTGCAGAGGCACTGTCGGGCTGCCACGGATTCAGTGAAGCTGCTGCATCTTTTATTTACTAAGAAAAATTAGGCCAGCTTCTGCAATGGCTTCCCTTCCACCCTCCAAGTTCAATCGTTCCTGGTCGCTCTCTAACTGATGTTCTGGGTGGAAAACTCTAGAGTGAGAGTTTTTAGTCTGCTGGGTGCTGTGTGGGGGGGACCCGTTTTGCCTTATGGGCTGTTTCCATGTTTTCAGTTCCCCTTCTTTCTGGGGGGCAGATGGCTCAGTCCAGTTGGCTTTCTGGCTTTCACCCCAGCCAGAGCTTCCATCTAGATCTAGGCTGACAGCTCTGGCACTGGCCAAAGTTGCAGTTCTGCCCTGTTCATGCAGCTTGCTGAGGTTTTCAGCCTGATGAAGGTCTTCTGTTCTATGAGTTGTAGGGGACTTGGGTGGAGCCCTGTATCCGAACTGAAGTTCTAGAGGGGGAGATCCTCCAGTCCTCTGGTTGGTTGTATGCACCTCCTGGGTGGGGCAGTGCCCCGCCTTGCCTCAATTTGCCCTATTTTGTTTATACCCCCTGTCCAACCAAATCCACAAAATGAACTTGGTACCTCGTTTGGAATTGTGGAGACCACTTGGCTTCTGCATCTCTCTCGCTGGGAGCTGCTTTCCGGAGCTGCCTCTTATTCGGCCATCTTGGGACCCCCCCCAGTTTACTGAATGTTTTAAGCCCATTGTTGAGACCTACTCCCACAACCCCTACTGCCAGCCTGGGTCATGCCAGCATGTGATGTTCCCCTCCCTGTGTCCATGTATTCTTAATCTTTCCATTAAGGTATCTTTAACAATGTCACTTAACCGAACAGTTGGCAAATTCTGAAGTAATTTTCAAGTTATAGGTGTGGTCAAGAAGCTTTATTATATGCCACAAAAAAATTCTTAAGGCTTTGTTGAAAGCCTTGTGAATTTTGTTAAAAATTTTAAAATTAATTTATAAAATTTAAGACAAGATAATGCAATTTTGAATTACTGAAGATATTAACTATCACCCAACAAACACATTTAAAAATCATTGAAAGGTAGTATCACAAGCTGTCCTATCATGGACATTTATATGCATAATGAAGTATTTAAAAATATCTATTTCACTTTATTTGGAAGGGTTTCTGTCTCTTTTACTATAGTAACTTCACATTTTTTGTCATTAATTGCATGTTTTAATCATTTTTTTTCTAGGTTATATTTGTAGACTAATTTCATAAATGACTTATTTTGGTGATACAGTATAGTTGAGGGTTTAGGGGAACAAAGCCAGTTGTCTACAAAGAAACCTTGATTCCAGCATTTCTTTATATAATTTTCCTCACCTCTATATAAAAACATCTAATACTTCATATTTTTATGATCAATGTGACATTACATTAGTCAATTTATGAAAACATTTTATAACTGTGTATCACATAGTAAAAGCTCAGTATAATTATCATCTGCTTTAAAAAATAAAGGGCATTTTCTCTTTTTAAATTTTGTTCAGAAATTGGATATTTTTTCCAAAGCAGACATGTAAATCTGAAACTTCACAATTTTTGAACCATTCTCTGATTTGTATTCCCTCCCCATCCCCAGCCAGTGAATTCAGAATGATGCACTATTTATTTTGTTCACCTTAGCATTAACAATATCTTTATTTGTATTAATAGTTCTGGAGGTGTGCCTTTTTTGTTTACAATTTCAATTAGATGCATTTATAACCACATTTTTCACAGGTTGACTACTGCACACTTTCCCTACCCAAATGTACAGTTATTTTGCCTTAATTCTTTCTGGGTTTCTTCCAGATGATGATTCTAAAGTTTTCATATTGTTATTATTTCCAAACCCAGGGCTCTCTTTCCACTTGAATATTTTCCTAAAATCCTACTATTTTATCAAACCTTATTACCCTTAACATGAGTTTCACTAATTTATCTCTAAGGTATAAGCATAATTATGAATAACTTCCATTAACAAGTAATACGCTAAAGTGCTTTTTGCAGCTATTTCATTTAATTATCCTGCGATCCATCTTATTAGTTATAAATAGCTGGGATTATAGAACATTTAAAAGTTTACTGTTTTTCTATCTTTCCTCTTTAACTTGGGCACAGTGGTGCAGTCGAAGAAACTAATATTATTTGTGCCTTCTCTGTGTTCTACAGGTGCCTGCTCTTCCACTGAAGCATCACACTCATGCCATGTTTGTATACTCCAAGTGGCTGCTGTTTTGCATCAGCTGGCTGCAAAGATCATGTTCAGACTCTTGGAGGTCACTAAGTAGCAAATACAGTGTGGTGATGTCAGTAGTGGCCAACGCAGTGTACTCATTCACACTGCATTAATTGGCCTTCAGCGTGCTTATGTAGTCCCTTGCTGTATACAAAGAAAATGATTGAAAATTCCCACATGTACTGATAACGGTGATGCCTCTTTCTTCTACAGTGGATTTATTACCTAGTGTCTTCAATTTCTACACTTCATTCTTACCATGGAACAGAATTTAATAATGATACAGATATCAGCCTAATCTCTACATGTCCACAAATATTAAATACAGCTTATTTCTCTCAATTGCATTTTGCATGTTAAAAGAATAAAATTCCAACAAATTAGAAATCACCACAATAATTCAGTTACTTCATTTAATTAAGTCATTAATTCAGTGAACACTGATTGCATTATCAAGTGTTAAGTGCTCAGAATACAAATAAGTACAGAAAACCGTTCCCAAATGGATGTTCTCACAGATTGCATAGCATTGCTTTTTCATATTACATAACGATATTAGTTCAAAATAAATTATTTCAAACATTTTTTTATAAAATTATTTTGTCCATGAGGCATAGTGGGATGGGGAGGGAAGGGGAAGTGTCTCTCCTAATTAATGTTTAAATCACTTTTCTGGCTACCAAAACTTGTTTTTGATTTGTTCTTATTATTTTGTTTTAATTGAAACAGAGTCTCTCTCTCTCTGTCACCCAGGCTGGAGTGGAGTGGTGTGATCTTGGCTCATTGCAACCTCTGCCTTCCAGGCTCAAGGGGTTCTCCTACCTCAGCCTCCAGGAAAGCTGGGACCACAGGTGGGCCCCAGCATACTCAGCTAATATTTTATGGTTTTCAGTAGAGATGGGGTTTCACCATGTTGCCCAGGCTGGTCTCAAAATCCTGAGCTCAAGGGATCCACCCTCCTTGGTCTTCCAAAGTGCTAGGATTACAGGTAATAGTCACGGTGCTGGGTCACTGCCAAGCCTTGTAGGCCCTGGTAGAAAATGGTTGAGAAGATTCTGGGTGTAATGATATCACTTCAGTAACTTCTTACTTGTACTTCGGAAACACTGGCCATCTAATATGTAACTATTAGGAATTTGCTAGTGATCAAATTCAAGAGAAATTCCTTTTCCCCAAAATAAGCTTGACGTGACATGTAGAAATTGAAGTGAAAATCTATGTTTATCTCACCTAATATTACGTTAAGCTATGTTTGCAGAATTTTTAATGTGTGAAAGAAAGTGCTTGTAAATAACTATATTTTGATAACAATGTTATTTGCTAAAGTCAGTTGGTGCTTTCTTTTCTTTTTGTTTCCACACCAGGAAACTAGGCAGTATTGAAAACAATTTAATGATTAAAAACATGGGCTCTGCAAACAGGCTGATGGGGTCCAAATCCTGTTCTCACTGATTAATTGTGTGGCCTTAAGGAAATTATTTCCTTATGACTCAATTTCTTCCTTTAGAAAAATGTGGGTCATGAGTTCTCATTTGGTTGTACAGCTATTATAAAGATTAAATAACGTAGTATATGCAAAGCACATAGAAAACTGCCTAGAGAAGCAAAAGTAACATCATAAGCAAAAGTTAGCATTTTTCTTATTGTTTTATTATGTTATTATCATGTGCCCAGATGACTACATAATATAATACGATTAGTAAGAAATATTCTCCCAATGAATGTATTTGGATAGGCTGTTCGTGGTGGCTCATGCCTATAATCTCAGCAATTTGTGAGGCCGAAGCAGGTGAATCACCTGAGGTCGGGAGTTCAAGATGAGTCTGACTGACATGGAGAAACCCTGTCTCTACTAAAAACACAAAATTAGCCAGGCATGGTGGCACATTCCTGTAATCCAAGCTACGCAAGAGTCTGAGGCAGGATCTCTTGAACCCAGGAGGCAGAGGTTGCTGTGGGCCAAGATCACGCCATTGTACTCCAGCCTGGGCAACAAGAGTGAAACTCCATCTCATAAAAAAAATGTATTTGGGTAAAACGAGTGCTCATAATTTTCATAGTGGTTCAAAGTTTACCAAATTTCCCAACATAACCTAATTTTTAATTCAAAACAGCCCTGTGAGGAGATAGGATACAATGTTTATGCATTATTACTAATTTCGTGTTTTTCCACTGTCTACTGATGCCAGTTTTGCTTTTTCAATAAAAAATAATGCGTATAGCATGTTCATTACAAGGATCAGAAAATCCATGTAATCATAGTTGCCTGTAGGAGTACTTTATATCTTACTACTGGCAAACGTTTTGACATACATACATCAGACATGCTTACTGATGTTTGATTAATATGGAGTTCTTAATTAAATTAAACAAAATGTATCTACAAAAATATATATGAAAACTCTAAAACTTGTCTTCTTATCGGTTATCATGCCAAAATGTTCCCATTTTTACCAGAACCATTCTGGCAGATCAGAAGTAAGAGATTGCTTTGTAAACCCTTGATGACAAAGTCACCTTTGGTAGTTGCATTGGATGGTTGAAAACACGTAGCAGTTTGAAGTAAAGGATGATTAATAAGTGATTGAGGTAAGTGATTACACTGCATTTTGAGCAAAACAAACAAACAAAAAATAGTATAAATCCTTAGAATGCAGACTGTATGTTATTTCTCTAAATACTATCTACGTACGTATTCATCCGTCTACATATCCATTTATATATTTTACTTTCTTTAGTTACAAACTGTTCCTAAACATAATTTTGAAAGGAGAGTTCAATGATATGTTTAACAAGATTAACAAGGTTGTTCAGAATTGAATTCTCCAAAGTAATTGCATTGCCATGTAAGCATCATTTGATGTGTTTTGGCAAAAGAAAAAGTAGACATTCCTGTTAAATTTTCGTCAACATGTATATTTATTATAGGTTATCACAGTCAGGAAAATGTTGCTGAAAGTAAAGAAAAATTCTTTAGTAATGTGCCAATAAATTGTGAAATACTACCCATAAACTAGTATTTGCTGAAATAGACTTGGCTTGATCAATGATTTTCAATTATCAAGTTAAAAAGCCTTCCCCTGATTTTTATATAGTCTGATTAAGTTAGGACAATAAAGGCTACAGAAAAAGAATTATAAACTAAATTTACAAGTATATCTAGTTTTGGAACTTAATAAATATTAATTACATTTCTTTTTCTTATGTTATTTTTTTCAGTTGATATAAAATTGTATGTATTAATTGTGTACAGGACGATGTTTTGAAGTATATATGTAAAGCGGCATGACTACCTCTAGATATTTAACATATTACACCACATAGTTATCCTTTTATAATGGTTAAAAAAATGAACCAAAACATTTTTCCAACCAAAACTACATAACATAGTTTGATTGAAATAATCTCGTGGCTAAAATGTCTTACTTGATTTTCTCTTTTTTTGTAAATGTTCAGTTCACATAATTTAAGTGTAAAAAGAAATTTGTTTAAGATTTAACTTTTGATTATTTACCTTTTAAAATTTGACCATCAGTTTTCTTATATACTGCTACCTCTAATCTCCAACATTTATTATCAATATAAATTAAATCCAATGTATTTTCATTTATAAAGACAAAAACATATACATAAAATTTTGATATCATTATGGTCACTAAAAACAAATAACTGTACTCTAAACATTCCTTATGCCTTTCATATTCCATCAGTTTTCTCATGCTATGTTCACAACTTCTCACAAGTTAGCAAAAAAATGCCTTCATGTGATAAGAACAAAAATAAAACAAGCTGAAATCAGGATGAGTTATATTCTTTGTCACATCTCTAATCCTGTTGGCATTTTTTAATAGTTTTCTTTTGTATCTTATTTACATAACAATGGATATTCCTTTTAAAAGTGGTTTGATTCTTCTCTTTAAGCGAGAAATGACAGAATACTGTCTCCTCTCAAGCAGAACTGAGAGCAAAGACTGAATCCAAACCATCTGTGCCTTTTCTCTAATGAAGTTTTACTCCTCAGGGAAAAATCTAACTAGCACTTTCAGAAATCTACATATCGCAGGTAGATTTTTGTTTGTTTTCCTTTTTCTTTCTTTTTTGATTTTTAATTTATAAACAATAATTGCATATATTTATTGCATAGAATATGTTGTTTTGAAATATGCATACAGTGGTTAAATGGAGCTAATAATAGATGCATTACCTCACCAGGTGGATTGCTTAGAATTCGACAAACTAATATCACGGCTGCTATGCCAACCTGACCCTCTATTTAATATCACACATTTTCTTGCTCTAGTTCCTACACTACTGATTCCTAGTTCTACTTTTAATTGTACTTTTTAACTCACAGCAATTATGCCTGACAAAGATTCTATCCTTAGCCAAAAGCCAGTTAAGTTCTCCTGAACACTTTTTTAAGCTAGCCAATGACTTTAGGGCTTTTGTGTTTGTCTCTGCATTGTCCAGTTTTAGCAAGAATCCTGCTAAGTCAGTTTCACTGAAATCCTCTGTCATCAATACCTGATTACCTTTACTATCTCTCTAGGCTCCTAGTCACTCACTGTTCACTGGTTGATGTCTGCTTATCCTGGCCTGCTCGTAGCAAGAAACTTCACCTACTCTTGATGTTTCCTATTAGTAATTTTCCATCCAGTGACCTTCTGCTTTTCCTCATCTAACTCCTTGGGTATAAATTCCCTCTTTAATTTGTGGTATTCAGGCTTGACAGTAATCTCACTCCCAAGCTTCAAAAACCCAATGTAATGGTTTCTACGTGTATCAAAATGATCCTGAATAAGGTCTGTGTACCATGCTTCAATATGTGTCACAAGTAGTTTTTATCATCACGTAAAATTCTCTATAATTCTATTTGTATTATATTTCTATTATTTATTGCCCATCTTCTCTTTACAACTTCTGACAGGTAGAATGTAAGCCAGGTGGTCGTGAATATGGATTTGTTTGGTCTGCTCACAAAACCCAAATACCTTATATGAATGCTTAATATAGAACAAGTTGACAGTAAACATTTGTTAAATCAAAGAATAACTGAATAAAATACAAGAGATCATTAGTGTCGCATACAGCCTAATACTCAGAAGTACCATAGTTTCTCTAAAATTTCTAGAATTATGACAGGCTATAATATCAAAGTCAGACCTGAATCCTGACCAGAGGATTCTAAATAGACATTTTAAAATCTGTGCTTTCTTAAAACCTTCCTGCCATAAATGCATGCCATCTAATAGAACCACAACTCCTCTTGTTATGCAGCAAATACGGATCATTTGTTAGTTTTCTCTTTTCCCATGTTTTGTGGGAAGAAATTCTACCTCATCTTATCTTCCATAAATATTAAAGTCAAGGTGGTAGTAGCATGAAGAGCAAATGTTTATTTAGTGTGTTTAAGTCTTTAATAAGTTTTTAAAAATATTCTAATGAGCTACATATGTTAAAAAGTTCCTGTCTGAGCCCGCGGTGGGGTGAATGTGATCTCTTTCTGTGTCCACAAGGGGGCGTAGTTTTAAGGGCAAGAATTTCCCAGCATCATGGCCCCCTCCCATCTCTCTCCATATGGGAGATTTAATCATCTCTGTTTTAATTTTCGCAGGCACGGGAAGACTAAAAAGTCCATCACGCCGGCGGAAGTTCTAAAGAACCCCTTTCATTAGCCAGAGGTCTTTGAGAAGATGGGGACTCCTCCCAGGTTAAAAGTCCCCTTTTTCCTCACCCCTTGGGACTCCATGTTTGGATCCCCATCTACAAAAACTCTCTTGTGGAAGCCTGTCTTCCCCTCCTAAACTCCATCTCTCTCTCTCTCAATTTTCTTCCACCAAGTGTGGAAGCTGTCTTTCCTGGATTCCATCTTTCTGGACTCTCTCACTCAGTGTTAGAGGAGATTTCCTTTTCTGGATTTCCCGTCTGGAGTTCCCTTCCATGCTCTTCATGGAAGTTTCTCTCTTTTCCTTTTTTTTTTTCTCTTTCTCCACCTAAAATAAATTCATTTTCTACAAAAACTCTCTTAGAGTTCAGTCTTTACTTTGTAAGTGCACCTGGTCCCCTTTCTCATTCTTTAGAGATTAGGAGATCAAGAACCTTGGAGAAACGTCCTCTCAGGGGTACTAAGGGCTCCCCTGAACCCCAACATGGTGATACCAGCAAGTAGAACAGTAGGAGATACCAGCCTTTTTCCCTATACATAAAATAATTACCCAGCCAACCATGAATGAAAACCAGTTCTGGATAGCTCAGGAATCCAGTTAAAAAGTTACAACAACACAGTAAAGCAAAAAGACTAATTATATTAAAAGGCTAAGTTAAGGAGTTCCATTTTGCCCACATCATCCCATCCATCACACAGCTCAAGGCAAAGAGGGATTTCCTAGTTCCACAAGCCTCCCTTTCAAGAAAAAGACAGCAGTTAACAATTAGCTTCCCCAGATTTCTGGGGCAATGTTCAAAGGACCACCCCACTCAAATTGCTGGGAAGTTTAACATAATAGAGAAGTGTGGAGATGGCTAGAAACAAAGAAGAAGAGTAGAGGTTATTAGTAGCAGCCACTGGGCAGATGCCCTAGTGGCCTACTCTATAGAACACCCAAGCAGTCTTTGCTATTAATGACATCATGAGCCGTAGCTGTCCCAAACAATCTAAAAAGGGAAGCAGCACTGCATCTTTTGAGAAAAGAAATTGATGCTGCATCACTATGGGACAAAGCAACCATGCCCCTGTTCTTCTCACAACCACAAGCATGCTGAGAACCCAGAGGCACAGTGTCTCCATGAGCAACTGCACCTAAAAAACTGGTGCCACTGCTTCAGAGTGCACACACGTGTTGTAAACATCAGAGCCACTGCCACAATGAATAACCCTGTGCTTCAGCCATTTGCAGTACTCAAGGCACATGCCCCTTGAGTATGGCAGCCACAATTGCAGCGGGCATGCTGGCATATCACATCGTATTGCATTCTTTCTATAATGTTGCACATCAGCATTACAGTCAAATTGTACAATGCCAAGGACAAAGATAAAAGTTTGAAAGCAGCAAGAGGAAAGCAATTTGTCACATACTAGGAAATTATCATAAGACTATCAACGGCATTCTCAACAGAAACCTTGCAAGTCAGGAGAAAGTGGGATAATATATACAAATACTAAAAGAGAAAATCTTTCACTCAAAATACTATACACAGAGAAGTTATTTTTTAAATGGTTGGAAATAAAGTCTCTTTGAAACAAACAAAAATTGAGGCAGTTTATCCCCACCGATCTATCTTATGAGAAATGCTTCCAGTAGTTCTTCAAATTTTAACTGAAACATGATAAATAGCATATGAAGTTATATGAAAACATTTTACTGGTATGGCTAAATATATAGTCATATGCAGACTAATGCAGCACTGTAATGGGGCACTATAATTTCCTTTAAACACTAAAAGTTAAAATATCCAAATTTATTAATAGATACACAATATAGAAAGCATCAGACTCTGATTACAAGGCCATTATATGTGTGTGAGGGGTAAGTGTGATTTGATATACAATTGAAATTAAGTTGTTATCAACTTAAAATAGAAGATATTTTAAACAAGCCTCAAGCTAATCACAAAGATAAAATCTATAATCAATTCAAAAAAGATAAAGCGAAAAGAATCAAAGTAAACCACTATAAAAAAAATCATTAAATTATAAAGAAATACAGCAAGACAGAAAAAAAGTGACAAAATAACTATAAAATAGACACATGAATTAAGAAAAGGGCAAGAGTAATTTTTCACTTATCTATAATTACCTCAAATGTAAATTGATTAAATTCAGCATTTTAAAGTCATAGCATAAATGCAGGAATAAAACAATCCAAAAAACAAAAAAATAAAAGCAAGTCACAGAGATATGCTATCTATGTGTGAGTCATTTTAGGTTTAAAAACAATATATGCTAAAAGTGAAGGGATAGAGAAGGCTATATTAGGAACGTGGTAACCAAGAGAGCATGAGTGATTATATTTACAGCAGACAAAATGTATTTTAAGTGTAATATAGCCTTTAAAAAGAAAGAAGGTCATAATGTAATTCTTAAGTGTAATATAGCCTTTAAAAAGAAAGGTCATTCTGTAAGGATAACCTAGTTAATTTAACAGGAAGACATAATTTTAGAACAATTACACACACACACACACACACACACGATAGCACCTAGTTATATAAAGCAAAATAGACAGATTTAAAGACAGAAATTGACAGCAATATAACATTAATGGTGTATTTTACAACCTACTTACAGTAATAGAAAATCCAGACAGAAATTGGCCAATATTCTTGAAGAACATGGCTGCAAATGTCTTTAATAAAATGCTATGAAAACTAATTTAACAGCACATTAAAAGGTTCATATACCAGGATCAATTGGTTTGCAAGAATGGTTTAGCATATGCAAATTAACCAATGTAATACAAAAAATTAACAAAATGAAGAAAGAACCATATGATTATACCAATAGATGCAGAAAATAGATTTGACAAAATTTAGCATTTATTAAACATTAAAATTCTCTCAACAAAATAGGTATGGAGGGAAGTTACCTCAACACAATTATGGTCACATATGAAAAACCCACAGGTAACACCATAAGTTATTGAAAGCTGTCTACAATACAGTAAAAAGCTAGGATATCTGCTCTCATTATTTCTTTTCAACTTAGTGCTAGAAGTCCTAGCCAGTGCAATTAAACAAGAAAAAAAGAATAAATGGTATACAAATTGGAAAGAAAAATTAGCTTTATTTGCAGAAACTACCTTTATTTTCAGGTCCTCTGCATATATGTAAGGTGCTAAACAATAAAAACAACAAAAACTGTTAAAACTAATAAATTTAGTAAATTTACAGGATCCCAAATTAGCACATCGGAATAAATTGTGTTGCTATAAAAAACAATAAATTATTTGAAAAATAAATGAAAGGAGCAATATCATTAACAAAACAAAAAGAATAGACTACTTTGGAATAAATTTAAACAAAGAGGCAAACTATTTGTATATTAAAAATTTTAAATTTTGATGAAGGAAATTAAAGAGACAGACAAATGTAAAGACTGTTGGATTAGAAGAATCAACACTGCTACAATGTCCATGCTACCCAAATGATGTACAGAGTCAATGTAATCTCCATCAAAATTCCAGTGACACTCTTTACAGAAATAGGAAAAAAATCCTAAAATTCATATGAAACTGCCAATACCCCAACAGCCAAAGCCATCCTGAGAAAAAGAACAAAGCTGGAACTAACATGCTCTCTCATTTCAAAATATATTTCAAAGCTACAGTAATTCAAAACAGCATAATACATAAACAAAAACAGATATACAGACCAATGGAACTGTATAGAGAGCTAATAAAGAAATTCAGCCATTTGTGGCTAATCTTAAAAAAAAATGATGTAAAGAAAATACAGGGAAATGATAATCTCTTTAAAAAATAATGTTGGAAAAACTGGTCATTCTATGCAGAATAATTTAAATGGACCTTTATTCTCACTATTTACAAAAGTCTACCCAAAATGGATTAAAGACTTAAATGTGGGACCTGAAACTATAAATGTACTAGAAAACATATATAGAGGAAAGCTTCTTGCTATTTGTCCAGGCAATGATTTTTTTTGGATCATTACCCCAAAGACACAGGCAACAAAAGCAAAATAGAAAAATATAATTCCATCAAACTACAAATTTGCTGCAAATAAAACAATAAAGATAATGAAATGGCAGCCCAGGGAATGTGAGAAAATATTTTAAACCATGTATCTTATGAAGGGTTAATATCCAAAATATATAGAGAACTCACACCTGATTCAATAGCAAAAAAACAAAGATAAAAGCAAACAAATATATAAATAGCTGAATTAAAAATGAGCAAATATTCTGCAGAGACATTTCTCAAAAGAAAGCAAATTGCTACCAGGTTAATATAAAAGTGCTTAATTTCATTAATCGCCAGGAAAATGAAAATCAAAACCCCAAAAAGATATTACTTTAGCCCTCTTAGAATGGCCAGCCACTGTCACAAAACAAATGATAATTGTTGGCGAGGAGATGAAGAAAGTGGAACCCTTGTACACTATTGGTGGGGATGTAAATTGATACAGAAAGTATGGAAAACAATATGAAGGCTTCTCAGACACCTAAAAATAGAACTGCCATATGACCCAGCAGTTTCAGTTCTGGATACACATCCAAAGGAAACAAAATCAATATTTTAAGGATATAACTATACTCCCATGTTCATTGTAGATTAATTCACAATCAATAAGATAAGGAAACAATCTAACTGTCTATTGATAGATCAATGAAGAAAATGTGGTTTATTAATGCAATCAAATGTTATTCACCCTTTAACAGAAGGAAATCTGCCACTTATCATAACATGGATGAACTCAGAGGACATTATAGTAGGGGAAATAAGCCAGATGCAGAAAGACAAGTACTGCATAATCCCACATACATGTGGAATCTAAAAATGTCAAGCTCACACATGCAGAGTAGAATGGTGGTTATTAGTGGCTAGTCACAGGCAGTTGGGAATGATATGGGAAGATGTTAATCAAGGGCTACAAGTCTTAATTATGCAAAATAAATTAGTTCTGGAGATAAAAGGTACAATAATGTGAGTATAGCTAAAAATGTTGTATACTCGAAATTTGCTAAGATGATAGCTCTTTAGTGTTATCAACACACACAAAAACAAACACAAAAGGTAACTTTCACATGATGAATACATTAACTTGATTGTGATAAATATTTCACAATGTGTATATACATCAAATTATCAAGTTTATATCTTAAATGTATCCAGTTTTTAATTTTTCAGTATGCCTCCTTAATAAAGTTGAGATGAAAAACATACATAGTGCCTTTCCTTCTCACTTGACTGATGAAGAACAACTCACTAGTTATATTCCCTATTTAGGTCTAAATTTAATTTTGAGCAAGAGACTTCTAGCTGTGGCTTTTGGAAAAGAGGACAAATTAAGCAAACCACTCACTTAGAGTCCAGCTGAATTGACCAAATAAATATTGTAATAAGAGAAAATTTACTCAGCATTGCAGCTTAGTAGAAGTTATCCAAGCAGCACAAGCTTCCAGTAATTTATCTTTAAGGAAGTTAGAAAAACAAATCATAGAAAAGTTCCTAGGGCTAAAGTGCAAATTGCTTCCTAATGCCGTGGTCTGTGTCACAAGAAGCACCTAGATTCTACCATGGTTTGATTTCACCAAAAAACCCTAATGAGTAGGGGATTAAGACATGAAAGCAACATGTTCAAAACCTGTTTCTGGTGGTGATATCTAAGTCACTCTGATGCACCCATGTCTGGAAGCCTAGAGCTAACAAAGCAACAGTGAACAGGATGTAGATAATTCTGAGAAAAGTTGTTCCTTCCCTTTGTACAGTGGAGCTCTTTCTGACAATGTGGATCATAGCTAGGAAGAAGTTTTGATATAATTATACTAAGAAAGTTGTGACAGAATAGTTATTTAGATGCATATTCTCCATATACAGATCCTAAAAAATGTTCAACAGGATGTTTGTTTTCTGTGCTGGGGTTTGGTATGACCCCTGGAGCACCTGTACCTCTCTCAGGCTGCTGAACCTCTGAAATGGTAATGCCAGGTTATATCAAACCAGTTTGCAACTTCTGATGTGGGCAAAGAATCCCAACAGATTTCAGATGAATAACTTGCAGCCCCAAGGAGAAGGCATCGGCACATCTGAGACAAGTTCAGGTTTGCCAACCATACTGGCTAAAGGCACATTCCCGAAAAGAGAATGCCCAGAATTATCCAGGGCCATTCACTTAATCCTATGGGATTTGATTACATTCCTTTTTCTCCTTGTTTTTCACCTTTCTGATCTGTAAAATAAGAGAATAGTAATACATTCTTTATAGTATTGGGGGAGGATGATATGAAATGATACATAGAAAATGCTTAGAACAGTGTGGTTACATGTGGTAACTACTCAATAAATGTTATCTACTACTGTTGTCGCTTTTAAAGCTGTAACTAATAGGTTTTATGAAGGCAAATAAAATGGAGTAGGAGGTAAGTAGATGATTCAGTTTGAATATTATGTGCAGTTATTGGAAAAGACATTTAATAGAAGGTAGTATTTTATCAGAGAATGAGGGGAAGGAATGAGCCATGTGCTTATGTAAAGAAAGCCTTTCAGGCAGTAGTGAAAGTCAAAGCAAACTGTGCCAGGCTAGAGGGAGGTAGTTGGGTTCAAGAACCTTAGGGGCAGCTGTAGCTGGAGATGTGGCTAATGTGGCTAAAGTAACAGGAGAGCCGAGAGGCAGAGAGGGCTAAATCCTGGATGGTCGACAGGCTCTGGCTATAGGCTTCCGTTCTGCAGGAAGCATTGAGTGGTTCATGGTAATGGAGGTAGAAGAGGTCTTATCCTAGATAGACTAGGTTATTTCGTAAGGAGTAGCGATTTATTTCTTGCTTATATTGGAAATCCTTAAGCTTTGGTCAGCTGCAATTTCACTTTCTGTGTCATTGTATTCTGGAATCCATGCTAAATAGGCACGTCCCAAGGCAGAAAGAAAACGCAAGAAAGGTGAATAAAGTTTGCTGGGAAGTGCCTCATGCCACTGCCATTAACATCTCATTACTCTCTAAGTCATAGAGCCAACCCTATCAATGAAGTGAGAAAGTGCACTTTCTCCTAAACAATCTCAAAGTAACAGGTATAGGGATACATTTACCTTACAAAAAGGAAGAAACAGATGAATAGAAACAATAATAGCATCTATTAAAATTATTGTGAATGTTTTACAAAAATCCTTCTGTTATTTTGTGAAGAATGCAATATATGGAAGCAAGAATAGAATAAATAGAAGAAAATGTCAAATGATGACATGGAGATCTTCAATGTGAGGCCATTATGTCTCTACCTAAGAGAGCAGAAATAGAGGTAAAAATAAAGTAACTGGATAGAGGATGTATAATATGTTGAAGGAAGAGTTGAGGAAGTTTATTGGTGAATTGGCTGTAAGGTGATGAGAGAAATACAAATGTCCAGAATGGCTTGTTTGTTAATTTTTTTTTTTTGATCTGAGGAATTATAGCACTTATCAAAATGGGTAAGACAGGGATGTAGATTAACACAACCTACATGAGAAAAAACTGTACATTCAAAAAAAATCGTCAATGAACTTAATTTAATAAAAAGTAGAACTGATATACTACAGAATCAACACTGAGAAATCTAAATCAAATAAAGGGTGTAGGATAAATACTGAGGTTTTCTTACAGAGAATAGTAAAGAAAGCAGTAAATCAGTGAGCAAAGCTAACACCGGGGATGGATTTCAGTATCTTATAAATGACAGTGAAGCTTTGAAAAATAAAAGACAACATTCAATGGTCAAAGATAAAAGGGATAGAAGAGAAAAACATGGAAAGGGATAAGGTGGAGGAGGAAACTTTCTCACTGAAAAATAATGACCTTTTAGATTTAAAAAATGCTGTTAATTTGAAGGGAGAACCATAACAGAAGGAAATAGTACTGAAACATACTGTTGCATTTTTAAAATCAAAGTTAATCACAGATTTTAGCATAGTTAAAACTCACCAGACCAGCAAAGAGCTATGAGCTCACAAGATAAAGATGCAGGACTTGGGGTCTTTATTGACTTAAGGTCAAAAAATAAAAGAAAATTAAGCATCCCTAACATATAGGCAAGAAATGCAAAATTTTCCACCTCTTCCAGCATTAGAAAATAATGTTATTTAAGGATCCCTACTGTACTGGACTCTGTTTAGAAGCAGTAATGTCCTCTCTGCTCACAGTGGAGTTTACACAGGAACGATGTCCAGTAGAATCAGAAGGTCATTGTGTCTTAAAACCTAGATCATCTCTGCCATGCAGCAAATTGATCACTTCCTACTCACCCTGCATTTGCATTCTCTTTGACTCATTCTACACTGATGCATACACCCTAGAGGAGACTGAAGGTGGAATAGAGGAGGTGACCACCAATTATTTTGAAAACCCTACTTTCATTTATCAGTAAAAAAAAATTGAGACAATGAGTAGAGAAACAATTCATATTAGAAAGTTGACGTTTGCCTTGGAATTAAAAATATCTGAAATCCAAAAATACTTGAAAACAAAGCTATGTAGGCAGAAAAAATAATAATAATGTGAATTGTTTTCAAGATAATTGAAGGCAGAACTGTAAAAGTTACCACTGAGGAAAAGCCTTTCATTCTAGAACTGTATCTAAGCATACTGCAGCCTTGGACTTTCAGTTAATGTTTCAGTTATAAAGGGAAGCAGGCTGGGCGCTGTGGCTCACACCTGTAGTCCCAGCACTTTGGGTGGCCAAGATGGGTGGATCATTTTAGGTCAGTAGTTTGAGACTAGCCTGGCCAACATAGTGAAATCCCATCTCTACTATAAATACAAAAATTAGCCGGGTGTGGTGGTGCCCGCCTGTAATCCTAGCTACGTGGGAGCTTGAGTCAGGAGAATCATGTGAGCACAGAAGGCAGAGGCTAGAGAGAGCTGAGATCATGCTGCTGCACTCCAGGCTGGGCAATAGAGTGAGGCTTGGTCTCAATCAATCAATCAATCAATCAAATAAAGGGAAGCAGTCAGATTAGATGATCTAGAATATCTCCTAAGTAGTTAAACAGTAATTGATTTTTATATTTTGTTTTATTGTTTTCAAATTCAACGTTTGAAACAAATACCAGGCTCTGCCTAATTAATTCTTTTTTTTTCTCTCTCTTACCTCTTAGCTATTCTATTGATGTTCACAGCTTTTTTGTATATGAAATTTCTTTGCCTTTGATGCTGAATTAATTATCACTAGGTGTCAACTTTCATTCAGTCATTTTAACAATGAATCAAAGAAAGCTTAGTTTTGAATCACTATTATAACACTTTCATTTTTATGACCCCAAGTATCCTCCTCCTCACTCTTACTCTTCACACAGTACATTAAATTTTGTATATGGAGTGATTTTTTTTTCACTTAGAGTTAAACAAAAAGGGCATTTATACATTTATTTAAATATAATGAAGCTATTTGATTTATTTTGTGGCTCTGGTTGTGCATTCTTGATGGGCTGCATATTTCACTTCCTCTCCCAGAAAGGACAGTTGTATGGTAGAAGCTCTTTCTCACTTACCCTTGATAATTTCCCTAACTCACAATATCCTTCAGGTATTTCAGGTAATGAGGGAAGAAATAGATACAGTATAGAAATCTATAAATCAATTGTTCAGACCTAACCATTTTAAAAATCCATATAATAAAGATAAATATTAAACCAGCTTCTCTCAAATCTCGAGATATCCATATAGAAATGCCTATGCTTTCTAATGTATTTGCAATTGTAGAACAGAAACAGTCTTTGATTACCAATAAACTCAATATATTTGATTGTCCCTTTTGTGAAGGAACTAGGCAAACATGAGATGTCATCTTACATACTCCCCTTTAAATATAAGCAGCAAAATATATCCAAGTTAAAGATATGTGTTTGGCTTCAGTCCAGTCTCTTATCATTCTGAGATTTCATTTTTTGTCTTCAGGTGGGTTAAATATTTTGAACATTTTTTTCTATTGTTGCATCTATTTAAGAAATATCCAAAAATATTTATTGACATGTAAATATTTCCTGTTCTTATTTACAGCTTTTAACCAATGGGCTTCTGTGTTTGAATTCTAGCTGAGGTAAAAGGCATCAAAACATGTGTTTTTCCTTTTACATTTGCTAATAACTTCAATAGACACTTTACAAAGGAGTAAAACGGTCAAGATACTTAGGTAAAATATTAGGTTTCAACACCCACAGTTCTTCTAAAATTCTCATCAGAAAGAGACGAGACTAGCCTGGCCAACATAGTAAAACCCCATCTCTACTATAAATACAAAAATTAGCCGGGTGTGGTGGTGCCCGCCTTACCATAAAAAATACAAGCTTTTGAAAAAATGGTATTTTATTACACTATATATTATATAATAAAGTCCAACATTAAATGGCTACCTGTTTTTTTCCTAAAACTTCCAAGGTTCGTATATGTATATATTCGTTATTTCACTTAGCTGTTTTCTATAGATCGAGTCAAGGAATTTCAGAATTTTTATGCTTTCTTGTGGACATATTGAGTAATGGTGGAGGCTTGTGAATCAATACTGTTTTCTCTTCTCAACAAGGTATATGTCAAAGACACACATGCTTGGATGATTGACAACTGCTATTGAATTATGGTTCAAAACAAAAAAGCTTCTACTCTTTGCAATTGGAATTTTTGCTATTAACTCCATTGCCATATATAACAATATACTAATATAATTTTCAATACTTACTGTACACACATATGCAATCTGATATGTGTGATGTGAAGCAATGTGAAAAATGAAGGAACACAAAAGCTGCCTCTTGATGGTGGGGAAAAAAAGAATCATATAATATTTAATGGAGGTTGCTTTCTATGTAGTAAACTTTGGAAAAAATCCCTCTTTTCCAAAAAATTGGGCTTAAAATTTCCTATCTCCGTAAAATAAGACACAGATACAATCGACAGATAAAGTACTAATATTAGAAATATAAAGAGTCACAACAATAGTCACTTTTGCTAACCAATAATTTTGGTCAAAACATTTTAAAATGTGTATTATGGGTTCAAAGCTTTCTGTACATATTGATATGGCTTAGTAAATATGACAAATTGAAAAGCAAAACTAATGTTAATAATGGGAACCAAAAATCCTCTCTTCATTTTCTGAGCTAATGGAGATGAAGCAAAAATAAAGAGGACACTCACACCTGGAAAAATATGTTGGATTTGCACAACAGCAAGCATGCGATGCATATTTTGTCATGTCAATCCCTGTACAGGTGTACTCTGTGACAGGACACTGAGTACCATGTACTGTACTGCCATGACAGAGATAATGAGGGGTCCTATTCACAAGGATTTCACATTCAATTAGGGGATATTAAACACATTTTCACATCTTTTCTAAGAAGCCCCATATAGGAGTAATCACAAATGTACTAGGGAAGAATAATGAGAGAATTAGCTCTTTTCAGATGGTTGTACACAAACTGTATAAATTACAATGCATTGAATTCTCATTTCAAGTCAAAATATATTAATTTTGTTCCAGTCCTAGCATAGAACTTATCTGGAAATTAACATATTTAAATGGTTGAACTTACAATAATTATCACTGTCAATATACTTATGCTAAAAGTAGACAAAAAAAGACTAAAAATACATAAGAACATATTATATGTGAACTGCTTTGTGTTAATGTATTTTTCTAGCATACCTAATTATAGCTTAGTAAATTAGCCTCAGTCTACAATCGAGGACTATGTGTATATATTTCTCAAGTAAGTTATTATGGATTTACAGGTTTAACTTTTTAGGAAATCACTCCTTATTTAACCTCTGTTTTACATGATCTCCTTAGTATGTGCTTCCTAAATGTGTCTGGGAAGAATAAATAAAATTTTTCAGAAAATATTATAAAGTTGCCTGAAAAAAAATTTCTGGATTTTTAAAAAAAGGAGTTCAACAGAATTGCTTGCCAAAGACATTTCTTCATAGGTAGTTGAATACATAGTTCTAAAACACTGTTAAAGATATCACACCATAGATTTGTAAAACCTTGCTTTTAAACCTTCAAGATGAGCCAATAACTGGTAAGAGGTCAGCATACCCTATTAGAATCAAAAGCATAACAACTCAAATTCTGCTAAAGAAGATGTTAAGGATTATTGATAAAAGTTTAATCAGAGACAGCATTTCATCTAAAAGACACCCCAAAGTGGTTATTAGTTGGGAGTCTCATTGAAACTATAAGATAAAACATTTCCCTGCTTCCCTAATTCACCATGAGGAGCCCCTTGAGAACACTAAGAAACTAAGTAAAATTATTAACCTCCATTTCTGTTTTCATTTGAAGGGATAATACAGTTATGTCTATGATAAGCTGATATAGTAAAAACAAGAATTATCAGTCTAAATAATCATTTTTTGAAAACTAGAGTTTAACTGCAAAAACTTAAGAATCAATCAGAAAAAGAGTTCACTCTCAGTTTTGCTTTATGAATTTACTTAACCTCAGAATAGCCGTTGCCTCAACTAGAAAATACAAAAGATATCATATATACATATTAAACATATTAACATTTATAAGTTTCTTTTCAAGGATATAAAACATATCTAGGGTTAAGTAAATGATTAGCAATCCATAGCTATTAATGCTATTCATGTTACTACTAACATTTTACATATTTTTTATAGTTAAATAGACCAACCTTTCATTTGATAGTTATACTTTACTATTAATGTATTACTTAAATTTCTTTCATCTTTTAACATTATTATTATATTCACATGTTGGCGAAACTGATTAAAATATGATATTCTTTAGAAGTCATATTTTACTGGCAATTTTATGTTATTAGACGTATCTATTTAATTTATTATATTTTTACTATTGTGATGACAGACCTAGTGCTCTGAGAGAAATTAGCAAGAACTATGAGAGAAACATAGCAAAATAGAGGGATTTGGCTCAGCATGATGGCTTTAAAAATCTAAGGATGTCACTAGGAGAAATCAGAGGTTACCTTCTCAATTTCAAAGGAAAAGCAGACACTTGCCAGGCAAAAAAATCATGGGGAAGGAGTCAGCTAGTAGAATTGCTGTATTCTGTTGATATGTGCAGACAACATATTTACGAGGAATATAAGAGCACAAGGAGCTTTTCCTTTTAAGAATTTAAGAATGAGGACACATGATCCTGAAAAGTAGGTAAGAAGACCAATCACAAAACGGATGCTGTGAAAAAGTTGGCCTCTGTTCTGAAAGCGTTGCAGGTGGGTGGTGAGGAGGTAAAAATTGGAGTTTATAAAGAATAAATGAACTGATTGAACTCTGAATTCTGACAATACCAGTCTGGAGGAAATGTGGAGTATAGATTGCGGAACCCTGAACCACAGGAAACAAACCTAGGCATGATGCTAAGAGAGGCATCAGAAATGGCAAGCAGGGGGGCAAACTATGCCTATAGGTAAGATTAGAAATAAATGTTTCCTTCACATTTAGAAAAATGATGGATTCATTTACAAGAAGAGAAATGGCTTCATATTGGAGGGTAAAAGAATCTCTGGAGGTTTAGCTAGTTTATTGAATGACTTCGATTTGGCTTCCAACCAGAAACTGACCTAATTTAACTGCTTGATTTCTTTACATTTGTTTTGTGGATTTTTTTTTTTTTTTTTTGCTTCCAAATAAAACCCGAGACATCTCATAGTTTTTTAGATACCGATACATTAGGTTGGTGAAAAAGTAATTGCGGTTTTGGCCTTTACTTTTAAATGGCAAAAACCACAATTACTTTTGCACCATCCTAATAATGCTTCTTCCTGGCTTAGCCATTAAAAATTCTGAAATGGATAGCCATTGAATAACAACAATTCAGTCCAGAATAGCAGACCCCGAGCTTGAGTATTTGTTTTCTCTCTGTAATCTCCCAGTTAGCTGCTATTTTGGAGCCATCTAGAATCAGATCTAGAAGGAGAGGATTTGCCAAAGCAACATGCTCAAACATGGCAGAGTTTGCTGCAATCACAGGTTGATGCCTCCTCAGTGGTTGATGCACCCTTGCTGAATCTGTCTCAGGTACCATTTTTGTGGATTCTGATATTTCTCACTAGTGAACTGTGACTGCAGTCACCTTCACCTGGACCACGTGCAGCACATTTTTGGCACCTTACTTAGAACTTGTTGCTCATCTTTTACATCAAAGAAACCTAGTGCTTCTCTTACTGAAGGTTCTTTAAACTTCCAGGCAGTCCTCTAGAGAATGATTCCCCCCAGGTAATCTCATTTTGCTGGTAGTAGGACACACATCTTGCTGCAAGTCAAGCCCGAGCTTTCTGTCTCTTCCACCTTAGCCTGTGCTATGTAGCCTCTCCAACTAGCTCCTAGGAGCTCTAGTGAGCAAGGCACAAACTTACCGTGGCGGCATGCACTTGGTGCCTTTGCCTGAGAAGAGACCAGAGGAAGTGAGTGATTGATGGTCAGTATCCTGCCAGTTCTCACCAGTAAGGTGAGAACATCACATTTTCAAGCATAATCCCTTGTAGAAGAGGCAGGAGTGTGACTGGTTAATGTTTCCCTAATTAGCGTTGAGTCATTTATTTTGTCTGTAATATGTATAAATCTCGTACTTCTCATTACAGGAAAGTACGATAAGGCATTGCTATTTTGTTTAGTCCTCAGTCTTTCTTTAGAAGCCTCTGCAGAAACTCTGAAGGAGGAGGATGGGACTCACTTACAGCCCTGTGACAGAGAATTTTAAGAACAGAATGGCTGTATTTTGGTCTTGGGTTTAACTATTGAATGTTTGATGGAGTTATGATGATAAGGGTAAGAAGAGGTGACAGCACTTCTATAATACTCTGTTCCTCGTTTTGTACTATGTAACTAAAAAGTGAAAATCCTGTCTTTACCAGTATATTTGAAACTACAACATGTAAATTATATGTCACTATATGAAATCTGATATATGCATGTGTGCATGTATAAATGTATATGGTGAACTGGGAGAGCTCCTTGACCCCCTTGCAGGACATGCCTCAGAGGTGTGGCTCAATCTGCTCAACTTCTGTGCATTCAAACACCTTACAGGAGAAGGAACAAGCAGACACAGGTGAGTGTAGGAACCAGGACAAGTGCTTCTGGGCTCTGGCTCCATTGTAGTGTCAAGGGGTGGTGCCTCTGACTGCTGAAGCTCTAGGGGGCAAGCTACTGTGATCTTTTAGCTTTGCTGCTCACAGATGGTTTAAGTGTTAACCAGTGCAGTACTCTCTTGGTACCCAGGTTCTTGTCTGGTGTCCAGGAAGAATCAGGTCACACAGACAAATTGAAGGATGGTAAATGGAGGGAGATGGGTCTCATCAGGATGGATGGGGAGCTAGAAAGGGGATGGAATAGGAAGATCATCTTCCCCTGGAGTTTGGCCTTTTCACAGCAATCTCCCTGCCAACCATCCCCAGCTGATCTCCTCTTGACATTCAGACACTCCTTCTCTGCCACGTTGCTCTTCTGCTTCTCTGCTCTTTTGTGCATCCATGTATGTGCTCATGGAGCCTCGGGTTAAGAGTTTAAATGTTTACAGGATATGGGAGTGTGGCAGGCCCGAAGGCAACATTTAGGCATAAAAACTGGAATGGCTGTTCCCACTTAGGGCTGCAGTTTTCTAGGCTTGAAGGTGGGGCCTTTGCCAGAGAACTTCCTTCTTCTACCCAGTATTTTCCTGCCTCCTGTTTGTATCATATGTGTCTAGGTTTCAATATATATTAATACATGCATATGTATATGTATACCACACCCAGCATATGTGTCTGTGTATATGTACATGTATCTATATACACACATTCCACAACAATAACAAGATAAAAATATTACCTACCCAAGAAAAATTGCATTTGATATTATCTTTTAAAATCAACCATTGCATTTGATAATTATATGTATTTGTGCATTAGAGAAGTTAGAGTTGATGCATTGGTGAATATATATATATATATATATATATATATATATTTAAAATAAGAAACAGAGTATCTAAACTATGTTTCTTAAGATTGATTTTATTTAATACTTGTGAAATAAATGCATTACTTTGTTTATTAATATATTTGGAAATATTTAAATCCTATTGTCATATTTGTCAATGTTTTATTTCTCACATATTTAGTAAACTAACACCGCATATTATCTACATACAGGCGATGGCATTTGGATATGTCACACTAATTAAGTGCCACATTGGATGTCTCCTCTTAAGTTTTCCTCCTGAATATTTGATATAAGCCTTTCAAAACTGCAGGGAAAAGTGACAACAAACCCCAGAGCTACACTCTGTGATTGGGAGAATCAGTTATCCTGGTGTTTCTGGAAGCAAAATCAATTCATGTGTTCTGTCATCCTTAGAAAGTACTCTCTAACATACTGTCAGCAATACATTTTACAGGATTTCCCCAAAGTCAATTGCTTCTTCTATTTGGGATTAAGATGAAAGCAAATTGATTCTTCTCATACATAGAAGGAGCACAAGAGAAGAGATACTTTTAGTCTACTCACTTTTTTTTTTTTTTTTTTTTTTTTTTTTTTTTTTTTTTTTTTTTTTTTTTCTGACAGATTTCTCCTGCTGCACTAATGTAAGGTCCTTAGTAATTGAAATTCTGGCTGTGAAATATACTCATGCATAACCAACTTGAATGCAATTTCCCTTAGAGTTATCTTCCATGTGAGTAGGCAGGAAATTTATTTCTGAGTAACTTACTTCTGAGCACATTAAAACATAATCATAAGGCAACTCTTTTCAGCATTTTAACTAGAATGACTGCCAGGATATCATATTCAATTTGATTTTACCATATCTTCTAAAGTCTAATTATAATAATAATTTGTGTTTTTTTCTTCAAATTGAAAATAATTCGGAATCAACATTTATGTTAACAAATTTTTTCTTAAAATGTAATTCTGTATTAGAGGTGGCATATTAAAATTAAAACTAATATAAGCAGATTATGCTGTCATTTAATCAAGTATTATTGAGTCTGACTCTAGAGAAAGTGTCAGTTTAGAAATGCATTTTCTTATTTCATTTGGACAACTTAGAAATATAGATGAACTTAAGAAAATTGCTTGAACTGAATTAGAATTAGAACTCATTAGAGGTCTATAATTATATAAAATGTCAGGTGGGAGTGACAAAAAGTTGCTAAAGAAGAAAAGAAACAAGCAAAGAAACAAAAATAGAAACTGATGAAATATTGTAGAAACCACTAAGTTTCTGTTGACCAATATTTATGCAGGTTTTCTGATCTCAATTTTGATGTTTATACACAGCATAACAATTGAAATGTATGTTTGTGAAGTACTAAAGAGTGTCCAGTGCTAGGTTAAGTTCCAAGTCAAGCATTGAATGTCTAGATTACAATGCAGATTTCTCTGTGTCTTTCTCTTTCTTTCTCTCTCTATCTCTTTGTGTGTGTGTGTGTTGTGAGAGAGCCATTTATTTATACAACCACCTACTAGCAAGTTGGGCTAAAACTTAAATATAAACAACATGGTACAGGAATGAAGAATCAGGTAATTAACTGTATTGTGAGGTTGGGTGAAAATAGTATTAGTCTTAGGTCTTATGGGATATGTAACATATTAAAAGTCAAGGTTAAGATAGTGCTAATCATTTTTTGTAACATATAAAATCTAATCAGAATCTAGTTAATTAAACTTGTACTCTCTTGTGCCATCAATGAATGTCTGCTACCAAATTTGTTCAAAGCTTGTGCGTATACATATAAGCTTTTCACTAGGGAGAGAATGTGATAGAAGAAGGAAGAATAAAAGCTTGTGATTATAAATAATCATTTAACATTCAAAGTTTTAAAATCAATTAATCTGTATTATGTGAAGATGAAAAAATTTATGTTTTTCAATAACATTAACTCTCCCAATAAAACTTTGAAAAATAAGTCACACAATCCAATTTCAGTAGAATCAATGTCTTCATATATAAGCATTATAAGGAATTCATACATATTTAGAAAATAAGTGTTTTAGACATTTGAGATATATTTTGAAATTTATAGAAATATTTGTCAATTTGTTTTTAATAAATGTTTGTACAGTTGCTATGACTAGTAATTCATGGTCTTTGACGTAAATTAAAGGTTTCATTTTTTTTAGTTATAAAATTGAAAACACTTGATCTAAAAAGACATGCTTTTAGTTTTGATGAATTAGATTTAAATGTATTTTCCAGTTAAAAAACAAAATATCATTAATTTCTATAAAACTTCTTCTCTTTACAAGAACTAGGCTCTAAAGCAACCTGAAAATCCATAACTTAATTCCCCTCACTCTAGGAAGCACATGTGTCTTGGTCTAGGTGAGGAGTAGTAATTTTCCCTGCAGGGGTTTGGCTCTCCTCATTCTTAACAGACAGTCTGTAGTTTGCCTTTAGGAACTGAGTGCCAGCTGCTAAGATTTTGAACATGGGGGCATCCTACAATGGACAACTCTTAGCCCTGGCATAAGAGCCCCACACAGGAATAAATTACACTGGAGGAAATTGACGATGCTTTATACGTAGAATTTAATCTCTTTGATCACTAAAACAATTTTTACATTCAAAAGTGATGTGAATATTGCAAAGATTTCTAAATTAATATATGATTAATCTCATACATCAACATTATGTCTTTATTATTGCTTTATTCAATTTTCTTGTATATATTTTTTAAATTTAGCAGCTATATTTGCATTTTTATATAGATATTATCCTTTTTATATGCAACATAAGAGCTAAAAAGACAAAGATCTTTCCTTCAATCAAGGACTGTATGTCTATCTTATGTTGACAGATAAAAATTATTTTTAATTAAACTTCATGGTTTGTTAAAACGATGACTTACTGCAACGTTGACTCTTGAGCAAAGCAAGTTAAAAACTGCATTGGACTTGAAATAGTGTGCCTCTAGATAAGTTTCCCAAAAAGATCTAGTTTCCTAAACTCTAAAAGGGGAATAACAGTATTCTATTTCCAATACTTCAGTAGTACTTACTTACAGAAAATATTCAAAGTGTGTGTGAAACTGTTTGAGACACCTAGGCACCCATGGAATTGTTAATACTTTTACTTTTATAACTGCTTATAATAAAAAGTACCAAGCATGAGTAAATTTATTTTATGTAGCACACTTATTTGATACTTTTAAATTTTTTAAGTATTTTTTAAATATGTTAATATCTGTGATTTTAGAAAATCAAGTTTATATTTTTAAGTCAAATCAATTGTCCTTCTAAATTCTTCAATTAAATAATAAGAATAACTGCCACCACCATCAAGAGAAGTGCTTGTGGAAAAAAATAAAAACACAATTGCATTTTTTCAATGCTTTGTTAAATTACGTTAAGTTAAAATGATTCTGAACTTTTATGGCATGACTTTGGATTAATGTCAAATGACTATCAAAGCAAATGACTATCAAAATAGTTAAATTACTATATGTGGATCTAAAAAGTATAGTAAATGGGAAAAATCTAAAACACCTGGGAATTTGATGAGTGTGACATGTGTCCGTATCTTCAGTACCAATTCTAAACTTTTAAACACTGTTGAAAAGTATTTAATACGATAGTGCCAAAGTGTTACAGTTTGAATATTTGTGACTCCACAAAATTCACACTGAAACTTAATCTCTAACGCAGTAATATTAAGAGGTGGTGCCATTAAGAGATGATTAGGTGATAAGTGGTCCACTCTCACAAATGGGATTAGTGCCCTTATAAAAGTGTCTTCACACAGCTTTACCCCATTGGCCCTTCTGCCTTCTGCCATCTGAGGATGCAGTAACAAGGCACCATCTTGGAAGCAGAGTACCTGAGCGCTCAACATATACTTCACCTGCTATCACTTTGATCTCGGACCTCGTAGCTTTCAAAATGGTGACAATTTTTTTTTTTTTTAATAAATTACTCAGTCTCAGGTATTTCGTTATAGCAGCACAAATGCACTTGGCAAATATGACACTAGTTCTTTATCAAATGTATAAATTATCAAGCTGTTGATACTGTTGAAGTGATGTTAAAAGAACCTGAGAATTTTATAACAAAATTACAAGCTAAAATGTTTCAGTTTTATCCTTTACCTTGTCAACACAGATAAAAATCAATACTAATTTTCAAATTTCTAAGTATTTATATCATTCTCTTCACAAGAATAAATAATGTTTGTTCAACTGTTTCAGTTTCTATAAGTAGCTTTAAAATGTAACAAAGATAATTTTTTGCCTTATTATGAACACTTTTCTTTTTTTTTTTTTTTTGTAGTGAAACACTAACAGTGAATAATAAAGATGTTGAGTAGGCAACATACATGAACCTGCTAAAGGAGAAATACCAGACATAGGTGATGGGGGGGATGAAGGCAGCACACCACCTTGCCACATATGTACCTATGCAATAATCCTGCATGATCTGCACATGTACCCCAGAACCTAAAGTACAATAATAAAAAAAAAAAGTATTAGCAGAACGAGTAACTTTGTATTTCCCTAAGGAGAGATTACTCAGTTAAGCCTACTGAAAATTCCACCAAGAAGCTAAAATTATCAAAGCCAATGTATATTATTTACAGTGTCTTTTACTTGGTTGTGCTTAAGTGCATAATAAATTGCATATACATTTTCAGCTGTACTATAAGCTCACTTGTTTTCAGTTTTTGCTGACTTTCTCAAATGTGAAGTTAAATGCTTAAAGAATCACTGAGAAAATTATCAAATTCAGTAACCTAGAAGACAGAATATGCAGAAGTTTCTTTGTCTTGGTTTATTATTTTTAAAATCACCAACCACATGCATCAGGGTATGTGTGTGTGTGTGTGTGTTTGTGTGTGTGTGTCTTGCATAATACATAGCTAAGCCTTTTATTTTAGCTGTGTGAGAAGCTAAGCAGAGGCCTCAGTGTATCCACCTGGACTCTGGCCTTCAGCAGGGTGAGGTAAGAGATGGGATTGCTTCAAGCCTGAAAGTGTGTGGTAATTTGTTAAGCAACAACAAAAAAAACTAATATTAATGCAGTAATGGTCAAAGAAAACTGAGAATAAAAATCTCATTTTCTGTGGGAAGACTAAAACCAACCAACCCACAGAAGAAAGAAAAAAGCAAAGCAAAGACAAAACAGTAGAAGTTGTGACAAGCATATAGATTATGCCATTATCCATTAGGCTTTGAAAAAAAAGTTACTTTATGTTTACATATCTATTTAATATTACTAGTGCGTATTTTCTAATCCCTTTAATTTTCTTTTACTTTTGAGCTTCCAAATAAACATCCCAAGATATTAGAACCAATTATTTTAAGTATATAATAAGATTGAGGTTTTTAGACAAATTTTATTTCTTAAGGCTCTTTTGTAATAAATAAATACTAGTGATAATAGTTACCCATCTAATACTAGTGATAGTAAAGTATGGGTGATAATCTTGGTTTGCTTGTAAATCAAAAAGAAATACAATATGTTAAATTTATAGATTATACCTGATAGACCAAAATATTTTTCTTTAAAATAAAATAATATTTAAATTTCTTTTCTTTTTCACATATTGCCTTTTAACAAAACTAGGGAGAGGGTAGATGAAAAGAAAGATAATCCATAAAGTAAGATTTAAAAGCAGATTCTAATACTGGCAGTTACTTTGTGAAACTCTCATATTATAAAATAAAATAAAAAATACAGTATAATATACAGAATGACCTTTCTCTTCTAAAAAGTGGAACAAGGTTTTGAGGACGAGGACCTTATCAAATTTAATGTCATATTTTGGAGATGAGAAAAACTCTATAGGAAAAAATGAAACTTTCTAAGAGCCTGACCCATATACACTTAAGCTCAGCTAGAACGGCAAGCAATGAATTTATCCTCCAGTGTCCACCTTAAATTGGGTGAATCACGTAATGCTTGGTCACTCGTTTAGAAGTGCTGGGACTAGACTGCATGTTTGTCAGAAGCCGTAACTCAGAGGGGAAGAGATAACAAGTCAGCCTATTTCATTTACTTCACCTCAGGAGAACAAAATAATTCATAACATGCATGTCTCAGCTCAAATTGAAATTCAACTGTGTTAACAGGACCATGCCCATAGGGTGATCTAATAGCAATACACGGGTTTTACCAAAACAGTCACCACTGTGGCTTCTTTTTTTTACTGAATATGTTTTTCTATATTTTTTAATGATGACTTTAACACAGCATATATGTACACGTTTTAAATCCCTAAAAAAGAAATATGTTCTTTGAAAAATTGGTCATTTTACTAGTGAAGACATAGGCACTTGCAGGGCATTTTTGAGATGCTGACTGTTGCAACTTTAGAATTTATCTTGATATGCTGGCATTTATTTTAGGGTATCATGTACTTCATACGAATAGTGGTGCTAATGAAATGCCACAAAATATTTCGAGAGCACAAAAAGAAGAACAACTGGGTCATCTGGTCTCTCAGAGTGTTTTTCTCACTGAGCATGAAAGGGGTAAATATAACCACACAAAAATTCTTGCTGTGACTTTATGCTTCAATGCCATAGATATGTAGCTTATCACTTGAAAAGTGCATAATTGCACAGTTTATATTATCTCTGCATTTTAATTCTAGTAGCTTGGGATGTCTTGTCCTGTTTGATAAAATAATTAAAATGTCTTTCCTCTAACTATCTAGTCTGTCTTTGCCATGCAATTAATAACAATCTGATGAGCCACAAACCACACGTGCAGCCCTACATCTGCCCTATTTTTGTGTATCTGTGCAGTAATTCTGAGCTTTTCTTTTACTCATGACCTTTACAGTGTGTGAAATCAATGCAAAAATGTGCAGACTAAAACAATGTATAACAGAATTTAAAATTATAGCACTCTGTATCTATGCTTTCATTTCCATAACAAATAAAATACTATGTCCCTAGGAATAATAAGTAGGTAGGCCTAGCTTATAATTTAAGCTAAGTCATTAAAATTTAAGAAACAAGGGGCTGGGCGCGGTGGCTCAAGCCTGTAATCCCAGCACTTTGGGAGGCCGAGGCGGGTGGATCACGAGGTCAAGAAATCAAGACCATCCTGGTCAACATGGTGAAAC
>NW_016107350.1:4495212-4513439 GCF_001604975.1 Cebus imitator | reverse complement strand
AAAAAAAAAAAAAAAAAAAAAAAAAAGAAGAAAGAAAGAAAGAAAGAAAGAAAGAAAGAAAGAAAGAAGGAAAGAAAGAATACAAAATGAACAAAGGGGACCGAATAAATTGGTTAAACAAAGTTTAGGGGAATAAATATGCCCGCTTAAAATTCCTGTTTTGTTGTAACAGATAAGGAAAGGTCATATTAAACTCGGAGAAACTGGAAATTACACAAAAGTACTCATTTTACAAGGATAGTATTTTTTCCAAATATTAAAATGTTACAATAATGCAACTATGCATTAAAGGTAATAAAATCAATGCTTCCAAAAATATTTCCCTTCACATTGCTAATAAGCCTTTGGACATTTTGGGGCACCTTTCAAACAACCACATAATTTTATAACAACAAAAAAAAATACTTTAGTGAGAAAAAAAATCTTCAATCCCCCTGCAAAATTCTATTGTTAAAATTTTATCATGTACTTTTGCAATAATTTTCAATATACAAAGCCTATAACAATGCTAACTGTTGTTTGTACATTTATATAAACCTGGTTATTCTTTGTGTTTTCAAGTTTTGAAATTATGACCAAATCTTTTAAATCCATGGAAATTAATTGAGAGTGATTTGATTTTGAGTATCTGTATACATGCATCTATATTTTTAGCCTGCTAAAGATGACTTGAAGGCAATTTTAAGTTAATACTCTCCTAAGCCAGAATTTTCCAAGTGAAATTTGGAGAAACCAAATCCTGAGAGAGAATCTCTGAAGGAATGAAAATGAGACCATTATTCAATGATTCCTGGGTTTAGAAAGGAAAATGGAAACTACCGCATCTCCTGCTGGGTGATTTCACTTTTATTACTATTACAGGTACTGGAAATCCTGCACAGAGGAAATCTATGTAACATTGTTTAACTCTGATTCTCAATTTATTTGACTAGTGTACATATTTTTCATTTAAATAAGTTAATTAGTATTTCATATGCAATATTTTGAAAAATTATATCCTATGTCATAGGATAGAATTCTTTCTTCTGGAGAAAGATTATTCTTATCCTTGCATAAGAGACACTTAAAAAAGTTTATTTTTAAATTTTAGATATTCCAGTACCATAAGTTATACATGTAGTTTAGAAAATTGTTAAGAAAAAAAAGATACTTTAAATAGAAAAAATATTTTATGGGAACATGAGATGGGTTTATATAACAGTAGAGTAGGTTATTAAAATAACACTGAGCAAAAATGTCTATAAAATGCATTAAACTCTGTGAATTAAATTGGATTCAGCAACAGTAACTTGTTAATCATGTTAATCTAATTATAACATGAAATCTTCAAAAGTATAGTCACAGTGAGTTTAGATTTCTATTTGACATTCACTCATAATAACCTTTTCAACAGTATGATAATTTGGTTTCAGAAAAAATAATATACATGGACACTCAAAATGTCCTTAATTAATATTTCATGATCAAATGATGCTATGGGAAAATTAATGTTATACTCAAGATAAATTTCTAGCAACATTTAGAAGGGCTCTATAAACGCATCAGCCCTGTAATTTGTGATTATTGCATTTGTGATTCATATGATTCATATGCTGACATAAATAGAAGGCTGATCAAATATGTATATTAAGCAAAATTGAGAGAAATTCTGGGTTCACTCAATCAAAATTCAATCTCAGTAAAAAATAAGCAAATAAAACTAAGGATAAAAAATATTGTGAAATACCTAAACCTGGTAAAAAGAAATCAACTTTTATTGATTATAAAATCAATTTATAATCTACATAAATTTTATTAACAGCCCAAATATATGTGCAATGACATTTAGGATACTTAGTTAAATATATATTCAAATGACTCTCCCTTATAATTTGGTCATCAAAAATAGCAGTGCCAGTTCAGGTTACATTGAAATAAGCTAGCATTTATTGAATGTATTCTATGCAGGAGATAAAATTCTATGCCCCTCACTGCATTTAATAAGTTACTGCTCAAAATATACTTATGAGGTTAGTATCATGATCTCCATTTTAGGACTCTTAAAACTAAGACATAAAGAAGCTCTTGAATTTTCCTGCAGCTCAAAGATGATGTGAGTTTTATTTACATCTCTGTATATCCACATGTAGAATAATAATTGACATGGAGTTGTGAACTTCATGGATATATTTGAAAAAAATAAATGGCTTGAGGGAATCTAACATAAGCAAGATGACTTCCACACATTGACAGCAGTTACAATAAGTAATAGTTGGTAGGACATTTCCAGTACAACTGTCAACATAATTATAAAAATAATTTTAAAAAATAACTTAGAGGAATATCTGTTAGAGATGTTTAAGAAAATTATATTACATTACTTCATTATAATGATTGGTATATATTTAATATTATGAAGTGTGAAATAATACATTATAAAATTATATAAACTATGTCAAAACTACATGAAAGATTTACTAGATTCATTTGACCTAATGTTAGATTCCTGTTTATTTTCTGCAGTAGAAATTATTTTCTGTGTAAATAAAATAATTTAGGATTAAGTTGCAAAATAACCAGAATGCACTTGCAATGTATTGCCTAAAATGCTTTAATATTAAAATTATCCATCTATATTTATATAGTTACTCCATGCTCAATGTTATTTTTTGCATGGTGGAAAACTGAAAGACAACTGGTAGTTAAAGAAATGCTGCTTCTTATCTGTAAATTTCACTCATGTTGGTTAGACAATATTAGCATATATGAATATACCTGAGAATAAATTCTGTGCTACCAATTAAGAGATTATAACTTTTCATTAAAAAGAGTAAATTGCTTTGATCTTAAAAATGGTGAAGGTTATTAAATATGTATGTAAGCAATAGATGGAAAGAGAGAATGGATCAGGATATTAACATAACAAAATGATATTCTTCTGGAAGTGAAAATCATTTCTTATGGAAATGGGTAATTGGATAATGGAAGGGTAAGGAAGTTGACCTATGAGGGAAGAGTGTTGCTACAATGGGAGGAATAGTTAATATTGTGGTCAAAGTTTAAGAACATTTAAATTTAAGTTCTTAATAACACAGAACTTTAAACTTTTAATACTGAGCAATAAGATATTGTAACACAGAATATGTGACATGGAAAACAATGATTTAATATTTTTCATTGTATTATTATGCAGGAGGAAGAAAAGACTGCATTCAAGTAGATCTTAGACTATCGAGAAAAGTTAACGTAGAATGTAATAATCACATTTAGCAGGACTAGAACAAGACATTAGTATTATTCATCAATATTTTACAGAAAATAAAATGCATTTTTTTTTGATACAGGGTCTCACTCTGTTACCCAGGCTTGAATGCAATGGTATGAACATCGCTCCCAACAGCATCAGCCTCTGGGGTTCAAGTGATCCTTCTTCCTCAGCCTCCTGACTGGTTGAAACAACTGTCATGTCCCCACACCTGAACGATTTTATTATTATTGTTATTAATACTATTATTATTTCCTAGAGACAGGGTCTCATCAGGTTGCCCAGGCTAGTCTTGAAGCCCTGGGCTCTAACAATCCTCCTGCCTTGGCCTTCCAAAGTTCTGGGATTACAGGCTTAAGTCATCACACCTGGCAAATACTGTAAATTTTGATGATCCATTCTAAAAGATGAAATGATGAAAATGATAAAACTTCTCCTTATGTCTGCCTTGGAGGAATAGATGAAATATTACACTATCAGCCAATGACAAACACATGACCATAAAATTGATTTCCCAAGGAAATTATGGTCATTGAACTGAACAGGTTGAATTTGTGGTATAGGTAATAAAATCAGGCAAGTTGTTTTAAAAGCAGACAGAAACAGCACTATGTCAGTTCTTCAAATATCAGTTTCATTCAACTAATCTCCAAAAAGACAATCTATTTTTGGCAAAGTGTTCTTCATCCAAAGAGAACTAGGATATTTCAATGTCACAGAAGTAATAGTAAGGGTCAGGGAAGAGATTCAAGAAGTGAGTGCACAAAGTGGGAAATAAAATAGAGGTTAATAACTTACACAGGCCATCATATTACAATTAATGAAAAAGTTACTGTGGCTTTGCCTAAGTTTCTATTGGAGAATGGAGAAAAGACACATAAAGAGGACACATTATTTTTGGAAATATCAAAGGAAAAATTAATTCAGCATCAAATAAATCATTAAGGTTTAAATTATGGTGAGAATTGGCATTAAACGTATTTCTTGTTTTTGTTGAAATAATAAATTTCAATAAAGTTTTAATTCAATTATAATTTCTTAATTTATTACACTTGCAAAACATTAACATATATGTTTAATTGTTATTAAATAGGTTTTTTATAAATCAGCAATTAAAATTTCAGCTAGGAAAATTCATTTAATCTCCAAAACTAAATTTATAAGTGACAAAAACACTGTGATCTTTGTGTTGACTCAAATATTACATATTTTATCTATATGCAACTGATCAAAATATACTTTATAAAATTGCAGTTGAATGAATTAGTGACAGCATGCTTTACAGTTAATATTAACTTGTATATGCTAGTAAATAAATATAATAATCAGTTAATGATTAAAATAGACTAATGTATTATTTTTTCTTAAAATTAGAAAACATATTTAAGCATTTTTAAATCTAATTTATTTCATGAAACTTAAAAACCACAATGAATATTATACACACACACACACACACACACACACACACACAAACTGATTTGCTAATCCTGAGCAACAGAAACACAGGAGTAATATTCAAAATTGTTAAACAGACTGCTTAAATATTATAACAGATATATATATATATATGCCAGTTTAAACAGATAAAATTATACAAATGTTTATATTATCAAAAGACTTAGATATCTTTCTACTCAAATATTCTGTTTTACAATGTTTTATATATTGCATGTCTTCGTACTAATGAAATATTTTAACATGATATTAAGATCCAGTGTGAGGATTCTAACCTCCTGATATACTAAAAATGTATCACTAGGTTTTGTCGGATATACCAAATAACATCAGTAAAATGCCACTTACCATTTTTTTTTCTATGCAAGAGCAATATTTTAGCTGTATTTCTCATTCTCTAGCCATGTGGAATGCCCAATTAAAAAATAAGTTTAAACATATTTTCAGATATTTAGCTTAACCAATAATAATAATAGAGCTAATAAAACACTAAAAAAACCCTTTCATTTTCTCTCAAAATCATAGTTGGTATATATATATTTATGTGGGATAATGACAAAGCCTTTTTTACTGTAAAATAAAAATTCTCATATGTGAGATGAAACAAATCTGAAATAATTGCTAGGGCAGTTACAAATTAAAAAGCATTCTATGAAATTGCATTTTATTTTAACTATACCTTTTGAATGTGACAATATTAAGCTATTCTCTCCCAGTCTGTGAGTGTCTGGTATTTGAATGCTCTTGTGAAAGTATTTGAATGTATATTATTATATTATGTTCACTCAAACTTTTAAAGTGGCATAAAGTCCTCATTAAAATTCAATTAGTTTCTATGACTCTTATTAGCACTGAAAAAACAAATAAGATGACAATAAACATCCGCTTATTTTAAATGTTTCTCTGTTCTAGGACATTAGATTAATATCATCAAAAAACCAGTTATAGGAATTTAAAATGTAAATGCTATGCATTTAATTAAGAAAAGATAATTGTCTACTGAGCATGGCTGCAGAGAATTGTCAAGTCAGTATTATATAAAATAATTAAAAAAAAGATTTATCAGCTTCGCTTCATTTTGAATAAAATAAGTGAAAGTCAAAAGAGCTCAGTGTGGTTTAAAAGATGTGTAAATGGGTTTTTATTTTAGTAACTGAAAATAGTCTTGTAATGAATGATGTTTCTTAATTAATTGTCAAAAATAAGAAATGAACGTGACTTCCAGGTGCATTATCATTATGTTCTCTGAATGGATGACATCTCAGCCATGAAACATTCATACTAGTGCAAGCATTTATATCCTGTGTTAACACTCTATTCTTATAAACAATACTTTATTCACAACCAGTGATTTCAAAGCAGGCCATTTCCCTGTACTATATTATAATTTTTGAGATTATATTAAAATAAGGAATATAATAATATACCTAAATCTAAACCTAAAATATGGTTCCTTTCCCACTTAGTCAGCTTTCCGTGATACTTCAACTGTAACACACATTCTGTGTCTATGGGGACATTCATACCATAAAATAACTAAATATTCCGAGCATAATGATTACTTCAAATTTGATTTGTACACTCTCATTTATATTAATGTTTGCTTTGCCTTAGGAAGATGACAGGAAATATTTGTTGCTGGAAACTTTAATATCTCATAAATAGATCTATCTTTATATCTGTTTATCCATTAGACAAAAGCAATGACGTTCCAGGATAACAAGAAAGGGAGGGAAATAACCAGAAATGATTTTACCTGTGTATTCATTACCCAATAACTATTTCCTCTGTTCATACAACATACTCTATGCTAGACTTTTTACAATTATACCAAATAAAATGGTTAACAACAACAGAAACAAAGAGAACAAAAACAGAGTCAAATTCTACATTATAGATCTTAAGGTCTAGTGGGGTGTGAGTGAAGACTCATGAGTGTGCATTTCTTACAAGTTTCCAGGCGATGCTGATGCTACCAGTTCAGGGTCCCAGAACTGAAAAGGGAGCCTGAACACATTTGGAAGCTCCATTTGACATGAGGCCTTTAGAATGAGTTGGAATTAACTAGAAAAAAGAGGTATAGATGGCCCTAGAGATCTTGGAAGCAATACTCAAAGAGAAAATTTTGTGCAAAGAACTGGTAGGAAAGGAAAAAAATTAAGCTTATATTGGTAACTCTATGAAGGTAATGTCTGTCAGCAAAAGTTGTTAAACATTTTTTTTTTTTTTTTCAGATACAACATGGAAATGATTCAATAGCATAAGGTAAATAAAGAGTAAAACAAGTTGTGGTTTTCATACAAGAATTCTAAGCAACAGAAAATTCTGTTATTGAAAAGAGAAAAATATATTCAAAAACAGTGTATCTGCATAGATCTTAAAGACCATAAACACTGCTTATATGAAGGCAAATAATGGAAGCCAAAATTTTGTGTTACTGCACTGAGGAAAAGATCATGAAATGAAGGGGCTTCTGTGTCATGCACATCCAACAAATTTAACTTTTATCTCTCAGGATTGGAGAATATTGAAGAATTCTTTAAGTAGCTGCATAACATGATTGATTTATATTAAAAAGCACATTCTAGCTTTGTGTGAATATGAAGGCTACAGCTGTGGGTGGAAATGGCAATACTTATTAAAAGCTTCAAGAGATTCTTAAATCTTTTTAATTCTATCCCAGGACCTCTGTTCACCTGGTAAAACAGAATTCAGGAGACCAACTTGAAAGACAAGATCAACTGGGGAATGCAGCACTTTTGGAACAAAATGACAAATGACAATTAATATATTATTAATGAGACTAAAGAAGAGTAAACAGAGTGATATGCATTGAAGAGAATACACCAATATTTGATGGTGCTAGGCTAAATATAAGGAAGTGAAATAAAATGAAAAGTCTAGAAGAATGTCTAGTTTATTTTGTGGCTAAACCAAATATATAAGTGATGAAAAAAATATTTAAGAATAGGACACAATGAGTATCTATTTATTAGTTCAGGCTAGTGCATGTCATTATTTGCAGTACTTGCATATACATAGAGAGAGATATCTAGTAAGCACTTAGATGCCATATGAATTTTATTACAGGTTTATGGGCAAGAAATAAAGATTTGTTTAAGAAATTAAGTTATTCAGTAATGTATCAAATTAAGAAGAGGGTCAAGTTCAGGGCCTGAGCAGTCAATTAAGGAGAAAGCTGATGAGAATTTATGTGCTCTCAGGTCACAACCTTCTGTGCTTCGTTTCATCAAATCTATGATTATTTAAATAGAATTTCCTCTTCCAGTTGAAGTAGAAGCTAATTAAGAAAAAATAGCACAATACATTGTAATGGGTAAAAGTATTGTTTTCCATATATTTCAAATAAATATGGAATATTGTGTAGTTACTTAGACGATCCTTTTTCATTTGCTAATATTTTACTAGAATTCTAATTGTCAACATTTGATATTAAGTAAATTGTGCTTTTAATAACTGACTCCTCTGTGGCTCTGTTCAGAGTTCCAAATGTGGACAAAGTTTGCCTGAAGAGAATTGCTGAATTTTGTATTCTTAGTATTAGGTTATATCATTTTGACATAGGAACTTGTCAAATAGCATTTTCTAAAAACTAATCCATTTAATGTTAAGTAACAATTTCCAGGTTTACATTGGCTAGATACAATGGATAAACTGGATTACGAAAAAGAAAACAAATACAATCTAGGAAAAAGAGTAAAGGCAGAAGAGCCACGTGTACAATGGAGAAACCTAATTTTGGAAATTAAATGCAAAGACGTAGAAATGGCTATGCATCTAGCCCAATTCATAGGGCAGGCCAAAAGCATTACTTGAGATGTGCTTTATGCAGGATGTATGATTTCTTTGTATCCTAAGACAGTCACCACCAGTGATGGAACAAGAAATAATGGCATGTAGGAACAATTCCTGGGCATTTACAGTCAAAGCACATACAGACGATACATTATTATTTCATGGTGTAGACTGAGCTGCCCTCCATCCCCAAAAGCTAAACAATGTATCGTTTTTGAAAAGATTAAGAGGCATTAAATACTATGTAAAATCCCAGTGATTGGAGCTGTGTTCATGAAGCCACTGCAGAATCTAATTCCACAGCTGCAACTTGATACAGGACGAACCACATTTAGGCTGATTTTTTTTGTGAGAATATCAATATCCTCTAGTGATAAGAGGCCAAAGGCAGAGTTTGCTGCACAGTCACTACTGATTGGCCAAGTAAAGTCTGCCAGGTGTTTTCATTATTTTATGTTCCAGTTTACTCATCAATAAAATATAGATTATAATCTGATAACATTTACACAATTTCTGTGAGAACTAAATTTAAGCACTTAGAAAAGTACTTAGTAAATTAACAATAATAGTTTTACTCGTACAATTGGATAGCTTCATAAATCTTATCCTGCTGATACTTTTGTGACTAAAAAGTTTGAGAAAGAGATCCAAGGTGGCTGATTACTAGCAGCTCAGGACTGTAGCTCCCAGTGAAAGCGCAGAGAACGAGAGGATGCCACATTTTCAGACAAATTTTTGTTGCTCATGGACCAGGAGATTCCCAGCGGAGGAGCCCCATGGGTCACCAGTGCGACTCTTGTGGCCGGCACGGAGGTATTGCCGGAGAGCCGGTACGGCGGTTCTTGGTGCAGCGTAAACGGGACTGGATCCCTTTTTGGTCGACGTCTGGGCTCTGGGAAGGCAGAGTCGCCCATTCAGCTGATTGAAAAAGGGACTCAAGAAGGAAGCCAGACCAGAGATTCCTGGGCTCAGATTCTGGCGCTGGAAGTAAACAAGTTGGATGTCCACTCAGAGACCTAATTTGAAAGTCGGTAATTACAAAGACGACAGGTGGATAAATTTACAATGATAGGAAGAAACCAGTGTAAAAAGGCTGAGAATACTCAAAATCAGAATGCCTCTCCCTCTACAGGGCATCATGGTTCCTCATCAACAAGGGAACAAGGCCTGATGGAGAACGAGTGCATTCCATTAACAGATTTAGGCTTCAAAAGGTGGAGAATAAGAAACTTCTGTGAGTTAAAAGAACATGTTCTAGCCCAATGTAAAGAAACTAAGAACCTTGAAAAAAGGTTTGACTAAATCCTAACGAGAATAGACAATCTAGAGAGGAATATAAGTGACTTAATGGAACTGAAGAATACAATATGAGAACTCCGTGAAGTATGTACAGGTTTTAAGAGTCAAATTGATTACCAACTGAATGAAATGAAACGAGAAGACAAGATTAGAGACGAAAGAGTAAAAAGGAATGAGCAAAGTCTCCAAGAAATATGGGCCTATGTGAAAAGACCTAATTTACGTTTGATAGGTGTACCTGAATGTCATGAAGAGAATGAATCCAAGGTGGAAAATATTCTTCAGGATATTATTCAGGAAAACTTTCCTAACCTAGTAAGGTGGGAAAATACTCAACTTCAGGTAATACAGAGAACACCACAAAGATATTCCTCAAGTAGAGCAACGCCAAGACACATAATCATTAGATTCACCAGAGTTGAAATAAAGGAGAAAATTCTAAGGGCAGCTAGAGAGAAAGGTCAGATTACCCATAAAGGGAAGCCTATCAGATTCACAGCAGATCTCTCAGCAGAAACCCTACAAACTAGAAGAGAGTGGGGGTCAAATATTCAATATCCTCAAAGAAAAGAATTTTCAACCCAGAATCTCATATCCAGTCAAATTAAGCTTCATAAATGAAGGGAAAATAAATTTTTTTACGAACAAGCAAGCACTCAGATTTCATCACCACCAGGCCTGCTTTACAAGAGCTTCTGAAAGAAGCACTATACACAGAAAGGAACAAACAGTATCAGTCATCCCAAAAACTTACCAAACAGCAAAGAGTATCTCCATAATAAAGAATCTATATCAACTAATGGGCAAAATAGCCAGCTAGCATTAAATGACAATATTAAACTCACAAATATCAATATTAATCCTAAATTTAAATGGATTAAATGCCCCAATCAAAGACACAGACAGGCAAATCGAATAAAAAGTCAAAACCCATCGGTTTGCTGTATCCAGATCCATCTCATAAGCAAGGACACACAAAGACTCAAAACAAAGGGTTGGTGGAAGACTTACCAACCAAATGGAGAGCAAAGAAAAAAGAAAACAGGAGTTGTAACTTTCGTCTCTGACAAAATAGATTTTAATAGTAACAAAGACTAAAACAAAGAAGGACATTACATAATGGTAAAAGGATCAATGCAACAACAGAAGTCAATGATCATAAATATATATGCACCCGATACAGGAGCACCCAGATACATAAGACAAATTCTTAATGACTTATAAAGAGACTTGGACTCCCACACAATAATAGTGGGAGATTTTGACATCACATTGTTAATATTCGGTGGATCAACGAGACAGAAAATTATGATTTGAACTCAGACCTGGAACAAGTAAACTCAGTGAATATTTATAGAAGTCTTCACCCCAGGCCCACAGAACATACATTTTTCTCAGTATCAGATTACACCTATTTTGAAAGTGACCACATAATTGGAAGTAAATCACTTCAGCATTTGCATAGCATTTCACAGACTTAAATGAAATATTGGTTGGGTGTTTGTTTTTTTCTTCCCTTATTCCTTCCTGTCTCCGCTGTTAAGCACAATTATCTGCATAAAAGAGGTTTTTAACACCTATTTTTAGATTGCATTCCAGCCTAGGCAAGAGAGTAAGACTCCTGTTCTCTCCTCCTCTCTCTTTCTCTTTCTTTCTTTAAAAAAAAAAAAGTTTGAATAAATTATAACTCATTTTCTCTGAAATAAACTCATTTGTTCTCACAACTTTTTATCGCTATAATTCCTGTAAATATTCTAATATTCCCAAATGTTAAAGAAGGATCAAGTAGCTTAGTAAAATTTTCTCTACTGATCTGTGGTATTAATATCCTAACAGCTTTTAAAAAAAAAATTAGAAGAGTTTATGAAAAGATCAGCTCCATAGGAATGGTGATGTCAGTGAAAAAGAAGAATATGACAATAATAGTAGTTATTATCTATCAAGGAGAGCAATCCTATTACTGGCTATATACCCAAAGAACTATAAATCGTTCTGCTATAAAGACATATGCACATGTATGTTCATTGCAGCCCTGTGTACAATAGCAAAAACCTGGAACCAACCCAAATGCCCATCAATGATATACTGAACAAAGAAAATACAGTACATATACACCATGGAATACTACACATCCATAAAAAACGATGAGTTTGTGTCCTTTGCAGGGATTTGGATGAATCTGGAAACCATCATTCTCAGCAAACTGACACAAGAAGAAAACCAAACACTGCATGTTCTCACTCATAGGTGGGTGTTGAACAATGAGAACACATGGACTCAGGGAGAGGAGCATCACATACTGGGGGCAATCGGGCCGGGGGTAGGGGAGAGATAGCGGGGGCGGTGGGGAGGGATGGGAGGGTGGGGAGGGATAACGTGGGAAGAAATGCCAGATATAGTGTGCACCTAAAGTAAAATAAATAAATTTTTTAAAATAATAACAAAAACAAAAACAAAAAGAAGAAAAAAAAAGACTTTATATCAAAAACTGTGTTGAAAGATTAAAAACATAATTTTATTGGACTAGGAATATTGTCAATGATAATATTTGATGGTAGTGTTGTGTTTGTTTTCCATCTCTTGGTCAGGAATATTTTAAATGTCAAGATTAGAACATAAATCCTATTGTCATAGACAACAATAAAGACCTCTCAATGCAGTTATTTTCAGAAGTGACCTTTTCTTAAGACATATATTCATTTCTAATTAAATCGGAAATGTCATTAGGTGATGCTCACCTGCATTCAATAAGGACAAGAGAAGATTTATTTCATTTAAGACAAAATAATATGTTGTCACATTAGTGAATGACTTTTTATCTGATTTGAGACATTGAGGAAATGAGTGCTAATCCAGGGAGAGCTGTCTTTTCACCATGCTTTACTCTGTTCTCATTGTTGAGAAACTTATTAGACTACCAGTATACTTGGAATTTCAGGTTAAATATCACCAGGTTAAACATCATCGGAAACTAAACTATTGACTAAGGAATAAGAGTTTATAGCTTTATAAAATATTTAAAAATCACAATAACATGTTTGTAAGGTATTTATTTTAGCAAATAATTTTTTATTTTATTAATAAGTCTTGATAATTATAGTCTAGTTATAGTTCTAGACTATATCCAGAGTTTATCTGATTTTAAGCTTTCTAAACTTAGGTCTAAACCAAGGTAAATTTTCAAAAATAAAAACTTTAAACTAAACTAAGGTAATGCATAAATTTTGAAAGAATTATAAATCACCAGGTATATTTTGTGGTTGTTTCTTTAAACATTAAATCCAAATATCTCTATAAAACTTTTTACTAGAATATTCTTTTATTTAACTCAAGTAACTTCAATCAACTTCCTATATTATATTTTTTCTTTGAATTTCAAAAGCACGTCATATTTTTGTAATCAGAATGATGTTTAAAATGTATTGATAATGTACTCTGCAATACACTCTTTACAATTATAAACACATTTAGTTCTCATAATAAAGCTGTGAAAGAGCTGCTATTATTGTTTCCTTTTCACGGGGAAAATTTATTCATTGACAGGTTAGTAAGTTTCAGGCTAAGTTGACCTAGCCGGAAAGTGCGAATTCAGACAAGGGTCCAAGCAGTCTTGCCTCACAACTATTATAGAAATCACATCTTTAAAGAATCAGTCGCCTAAACAAATCAAATTTATCACAACCCTCACTAACTGAATAGAAAATGGAGAGAAAAAAGATAATTTTTCTAGATTACTGTCTTCATTTTTTTTTTTGTCCCAGGTAGCAATAGAAAAAACAACGCTAACCTCCTACATTTATGTCTTGGTGAATTTGGTGAGGAATAAGGACCAAATTTAATGGATGGATAATAAGAAATGTTTTTCACTACGAGATGCAAATATAAGTGTTCAGTAAATTTAAAAGTTGACTTTGGAAAATAAAAGACCTGTATTAAAACTGTCACTTAAAGATTCAATTAAAAATATTTACAAATTGATTGCTAACCCAAGGAAATGTAAACATGAAAAGAAAAAAAAAAAGAGAAAACCTATTGGCATTCCTCCACAATTTATCTAAACGCTTAGCTTCTGCAATGGAATGTTTTGTCTCACTTTCTTTCTTTTTTTAAATAATGTTTAGGATTTTTTTCTAACATTTTTTGCCTCAGATAGAGATTACTATTTGTACCTGCTTGTCTTTAACACTGACTATATGTGTCACTAGTCCATTGAATCTTAAATACAATAAATCTATTGCTGAGTAGTCAATTGACATCACAGAGTTTATACATACAACAGGGAATAAAGAGTGTAAGATGTGTCAAATATCCGTATAAATTAAATATAGCTAAATATTTTATAATTCAATATATACAAATGCATATAAATAAAAATGTATTATTGATTTGAAAAGTCTAGAAAGCTTCCAAATAATATCTTATAATCTGTCAGTAGAAAAAAAACTTAAATTTGGAAGGATTCTTAGCTTTTTAACACACTGGTCTAGACCACTGACATTCAAGAGAAAGTAAAAACCCAATCCAGGAAATTGAAGGAGAGTAATAAAACAATACAGGAGATAAAAGAAGAAATGGTCATTAAAGGAAAAAGTAAACAAAAACAGTGATCTGATAGATCTGAAAAACTCACTTCAAGAATGTCATGACATAATCACAAGTACAAACAGCAACATGGACCAAGCTGAGGAAAGAATCTCATAGCTTAAAGACTGGTTCTCTGAAATAACTCAGTCAGACAAAAATACAGAAAAAGAAAAGATAAAACAAAGCCCCTGGGAAATATGGTATTACATAAATCTACCAAATCTATGACTCATTGGCATCCCTGAAACAGGAGGAGAGAAAGCAAGCAACTTTCAAAACTTTTTTGAGAATATTGTTCATAAAAATTTCCCCAACTTCACTAAAGGGGAATCATTCAAATTCAAGAAATGCATAGAATCCCTGTGAGATATCATATAAAATGACTGTACCTGCTACGGGTAGCTAGATGGGCAGGAGCAGGGCAGGAGAGGACTCTTCCCCAAACCTAGAAATGTGAGTGATGGTTTGGCAATTAACATAGCCTCTCTAAACGTCATTAATTGGCAGCCTGCACCAGGGAGAGGCCATTTCCTGATGATCCACAGTTGTTAACATTAAAGTGTTAATTGAACGTAGGTGCCAGGGAGAAGCAAAAAGGGCTTCCAATAAAATCTCAGGGTGTGACCTTCTGGCAGCATTCCACTGGAAAGGGGAAGGAAGTCTCAGATGAACATGCACACAACTTCCTAAACACACTGGGCATGCTCACTTCCCAAGTGTAAGAAGGGCACCGTGCATATGGGCAACCCACCCTAAGGGAAAAATCACAGGAAAGGAGCCAATATATAGAGTCATAGGGTCCAGGTTAAACATCACACTTGTTATTTAAGCTGCTCACTAGGCCCTTCCAAGAATACTTTCCTTTCTTTCCTGTTCTAAAGCCTTTTTAAATAAACTTCTACTCCTGCTATGAAACATGCCTTGCTCTCTTTTCCTTCTTTATGCCCATCAGTCAAATTCCTTTAGCTGAGGAGGCAAGAATTGAGGTTGTTGCAAACCTGTATGGATTTGCTTCTGGTAATTTGAATATTTTCCACTGGTAACATTCCCAACAAACAGAGTCATCAGATTCTCCAAGGCCAAAATGAAAGTAATAACGTTAAATGCAGCTAGTGAGAAGAGTCAGGTCACCACAAAGGGAACTTCATCAGGGTAACAGTGGAATTTTCAGCAGAAACCACACAAGGCAGAAGAGACTGGGAATGCATTTTCAGTATTCTTAAATAAATGCCACCCAAGAATTTCATATCCAGCCAAACTAAGCCTCATAAGCAAGGAAGAAATAAGTCCACTTCACATAAACAAATGCTAAGTGAATTCATTACCACCAGAACTGCTTTAAAGACGATCCTTAAGGGAGTACTAAATATGGAAATTAAAAAAGAAAGACTATTACTGATCACCACAAAAATACACTTAAGTACATAGTTCATTGAACAATAAAGCAACCATACAATCATGTCTGTATAATAACCAGCTAATAACACAATGGCAGTATCAAAACCCACATATGTCCATATTAATATTGAAGACAATCAGGGTAAATGCCCCAATTAAAAAGGAACAGAGTGGCAAGTTGAAAAGAAGCAAGTCCAAAGTGTGTCCTGTCTTCAAGAGACCCACCCACCTCACATACAATGACAACCATAAACTCAGAAAAAAAAAAAAAAGAGAGAGAGAGAAATCTACCAAGCAAATAAGAAACAGAAGGCAGGTGTTGCTACTGTAATTTCAGACAAAACATACTTCAAAGCAACAATGATCAAAAAAGACAAGAAGGGCATGGTAAAGGGTTCAGTTCAACACGCAGACCTAACTTTCCTAAGTGTGTGTAAATACACACACACACACACACACACACACACACACATATATATATATATATATATATACATATATATATATATATATACACATAAACTCAATTAAGCTGCTAGCTAGGTCTCTTCCAAGCATACTTTCCTTTCTTTCCTCTTCTAAAGCCTTTTTAAATAAACTTCCACTCCTGCTATGAAACTTGCCTTGGTCTATTTTTCTCCCTTATGCTTCTCAATCAAATATATATATATATATTCTCCCTTATGCCCCTCAAATATATATATATATATATATTTGTGTGTGTGTATGTGTAAATATTAAATATATGTATGTTTATATATATAAAACAAAGGAGAACCAAGATTCATAAAGCAAGTTCTCAGAGACCTATAATGAGACTTAGAATAGAACACAATAATAGTGGGAAACTTCAACACCTCACTGACAGTATTAGACAGATCATTGAGGCAGAAAACTAACAGAGACATTTGAGACCTGAACTTGACACTTGATCAAATGGACCCAAGAGACATCTATAGAATATTCCACTCAAAAACAACAGAATATACATTCTTCTCATCTGCACATAGCACATACTCTATGTTGATCACACAATCAGACATAAAACATAAATCCTCAACAAAATAAAAAAAAATGGTTACAGCAAACATAAACAACAGTGCAATAAAAATATAAATAAATACTAGGAAAATCATTCAAACCATACAATCACATGGAAATTAATCATCTTACACCTGAAGGACATTTAGGTAAAGAACACAATTAAGATGGAAAACCAGAAATTATTTGAAATTGATGAGAAGATACAACATACCTGAATCACTGGGAGGCAGGTAAAGCGTGTTAAGAGGGAAGATTCTGGCACTTAATGCCTACATCAAAGAAATAGAAAGATCTCAAATTATCAATCTAATGTCACACCTAGAGGAACCAGAGGAAAAAGGATCAAACCAACCACAGAGCTAGCAGAAGACAAAAAACCCACCAAACTCACAGAAATACGAAACACCCTCAGAGACTGCTATGAACACTCCACACACACAGCCTGTAAAACCTAGGAAAAAACTGATAAATTCCTATAAACATACAACCTCCCAAGACTCCACCAGGAAGAAACTAAATCCCTGACCAGATGAATTATGGATTCTGAAACTGAATCAGTAATAAAAGTCTACCAATGAGAAAATGTCCAGGACCAGATGGATCCACAGCCAAATTTTACCAATTGTATAAAGAGTTGTTACCATTTCTACTGAAAGCACTCCAAAAAATTCAGGAGGAAGGGCTATTTTCTAACTCATTTCATGAGGTTTGCATTATCCTGATATCAAAAACAGACAGAGACACAATGAAAAATGAAAACATCGCATCAATATCCTTGATGAACATAAATGTAAAAATCCTCAACAAAATACTAACAAACCAAATCCAGCAGCACTTCAAAAAACTAATCTGCCACAATCAGTTTATCCCTGGAATGCAAGGTTGATTCAATATACACAAATAAATAAATGTGATTCATCACATAAACAGAACTACAAGCAAAAACCAAGTGATCATCTCAATAGACGCAGAAAAGGGTTTCAATACAACTGAACACCTCTTCATGCTGAAAACTCTCAACAAACTAGGCATTGAAGGAACATACTTCAAAATAATAGCAGCCATCTGTGAAAAATCCACAGCCAACATCAGATAGAATAGGCAAAAGCTGAAATCATTCTTCTTGAAAACCCGTACAAGACAAGCATGCCCACTCTCACTACTATTCAACACAGTACTGGAAGCCCTAACCAGTACAATCAGGCAAGAGAAATAAATAAAAGACATCCAAATGTGACAAGAGGGAGTCCAATTTTCTCTCTTTGTAGATAACATGATTCTATACCTAAAAATCCCTAAAGACTCCACAAAAAGGCTCCTAGAGCTGATATATGACTTTGGTAAAGTTTTTTTTTTTTTTTTTTTTTTTTTTTTTTTTTTTTTT
>NW_016107350.1:4436973-4495122 GCF_001604975.1 Cebus imitator | reverse complement strand
TTACAGGCACACGCCACCATGCCCAGCTGAATTTTTGTATTTTTAGTAGAGACGGGGTTTCACCATGTTGACCAGGATGGTCTCGATCTCTTGACCTCGTGATCCACCCGCCTCGGCGGTAAAGTTTCAATGTACAAAAACCAGTAGCATTTCTATACATCAATTATGTTGAAGCTGAGAGCCAAATGCAATCCCATTTCCAGTAGCCACAAGAAGAATAAAATATCTAGAAATAGAGCTAACTAAGGAGATGTAAGACCTCTACAAAGACAACTATAAAATACTGCTGAAATAAATCAGAGGTGACGCAAACAAATGAAAAATCATTCCATGCTCATGGGAAGGAATAATTAATATTGTCAAAATGGTCATACTTCCTAAAGCCTTTTACAGATTCAATACTACTTCTACCAAACTACCAATGTCATTTTTTAAAGAATTACAGAAAACTACTTTAAAATTCATATGGAGCCAAAAACCCCAAATAGCAAAAGCAATCCTAATTAAAAAGAACAAAGCCAGAGACATCCCATTAACTGACTTCAAGCTATACTATAAGGATAGAGTAACCAAAACTGCATGATAATATTACAAAAACAGACACACAGACCAATGGAAAAGAATGAAAGGCAGCACACTGATCACCATCTGATCTTTAACAAAGTTGACAAAAACAAGCAATGTGGAAAGGATTTCCTATACAATAAATGGTGCTGTGATATCTGCCTAGCCATATGCAGAAGATTGAAACTGGATTACTTCCTTACTCCATATTAAGAAAAAATCAACTCAAGGTGAATTAAATACTTAAATGTAAAACCTAAAACTCTAAAAGTACTGCAAGAAAACCCAGAAAATACCATTTTGGACATAGGACCTAGCAAAGATTTCATGATTAATATGCCAAAATCAATTTCAACAGAACAAAAATTGACAAGTGGGACCTAATTAAACTAAAGAGCATCTGCACAGCAAAACAGAATAAACAGAGAAAATATAAAACTTATATAATACAATAAATATTTGCAAACTATGCCTCTAATAAAGGTATAATGGCCAGAATCTATAAAGCACTTAAATAAGAAGCAAACACACACACAACCCTATTAAAAGAGGGCAAAGGATATGAGCAGATATTTTTCAAAAGAAGACATATGCGGTCAACAAGCATATGAAAAAAATACTCAAAATCACTAATCATTAGAGAAATGCAACTCAAAACCATGATGAGATACCATCTCACACCAAATTAAAAAAAATTAAAAGTCAAAAAATAAGCTGGTGAGGTTGCAGAGAAAAGGGAATGCTTACAGGCAGTGCTGCTGAATGTAAATTAGTTTGGCCATTGTGGAAAGAAATTTGGTGATTTCTTAAAGAACTTAGTAAGGAATTACCATTCAACCAAACAATACCATTATTTGGTATATACTCAAATAAATTTAAGTACCATAAAGACCTTCATGCATATGTTTACATCAGCACTATTTATAATAGCAGCAACATGGGATCAACCTAAATGTCCATCAATAGCAGACTAAATAAAGAAAATGTGATACATATACACCACGGAATCCTCTGCAGTCATTAATAGAACAAGACCATGTTCTTCAAAGCAACATGGATAGAACTGGAGGCCCATTATCCTAAGGAAACTAATGAATGAACAGAAAACCAAATACTGCATTTTCTCATTTGTACATGGGAGCTTAACACTGAGTATACATGAACCCATGTATACTTAAGAGTGCAAGGTGGGAGTGGGGAGAGGATCAAAAACCACCTATTTGGTACAATGCTGATTGCCTGCATGATGAAATCATCTGTATCCCAAACCCCCATAACATTCAATTTACCCATATAAAAAACATGCACATGTACACTTGAGCCTAAAAAAGTAAAAATAAAGTCCTTTTATTTGAATAGTTTTATTACAAATGCAGACCTCTTTATTATTTATTTTAGTCACTAAAAACTACTTTCTTGTATTGTGGCAATGTCTCAAAAACAACACGAAGATTAGCTGTTTTTCCAACATTATGACATCTTTTACCTTGCCAATAGCTGAAATGTCAACCAGGAAAATGCCTTCATAAATAATTGAGTAATAAGGTAAACAAATGTGAGAACCAAAATAACCCCTTGCTGTTGACTGTCCCTGCAAACCCAATCAAGCTGTGCTGTGAACTGAGAGAGGGAGATGCTCTTCTCTTATTTAATCTACTATTTTTTTCACTCACTGTGTTGAATCATATAACTATTTACCCTAAACTATTATGGAATATCATCTTTACCACAATTATTTGACGTCATAAAAAATTCTGTAGTTATTTCTAATGATCACGTAGTATTCTATTATATAATTTTATGATACATTATTTTGCTACTCCCCTATGTTTAAAAATTTAGGCTGTTTTTTAAATCTTTGCTCTTATACTCAATACCACAGAAAGTATCTTCGGTCATGCATTTTTCTTAAGATTCTGAGTAGATTTTTTAAGATTGAGTCCTAGAAGAGGTACGAAAGAACTTAGGACATTTGATAACGTATGACCATTTGGAAGCTACTATTTCTCAGCTCCAAATCTCTCTTTACTTAAGCCTTTATTTACACTTAGATTCCTGAAGCTAAGACTTAGACTTTGTAAACCATATTTCTTCTTTGACAGCTGATCCCTCTTTGATTCTGCCAACAGGCACGCTAGAGGGGGAAAGGAACACTGGAGGGAGAAGGCTTGGCTCCTTCTTGTTTCTTATTCTCATCAGCATCATTTATCATCCTGACTGCACCACTTTCCTCCTGTTTCTCTGTTTTTGTTTTTGTCCTTTGGCACTCTCAGAACCAGCTCACTGTAGTCCTCAAAGACATCAGCCCTGTAACATCACTACTCCGTAAAGGTCAAAGTCACCCTCCATGAGGTCCTTCTTTCACACTCCTAAGACACCACTCTCAGCTGAATGGTACCCCTTCTTTTCTTAAGAGTTACAGAGTGGACTGAATCCTCTCTTAGAAGCTTTTGTGTTCTATTTACTCCAATCACTTTGTGTTGTTGCTATTTCCTAGCTCCGGGAAGCAGAGGGCAGAGAGTGTAACTGCTCTCTGCTTCTACTCTTTGTGAGTTACTCAATGCCTTTTTATTGTTGTTGGTCTTTACAGTTCTCTAAAATATCTTTGACAGATTCCTTATCTTACTTTCTCTCTGTTAAAATAACCGATGGGTAATATTTTCCCAAAAAGACATTGATTACTACTGTCGAATTCCTTTATACATGCAGGACATGAAGTGTTAGTTTCATCAGGACATCTTAAGCAGTATCAGCTAACTAAATTAATGAATGAAATGATTATAATTATACAGGTGAAGGAATTCATCACTGTTGCTTTGAAATGATTTTTACTACTATGGGACTTAATTATCTTTTATATATGTATTATTCATCATATCTTCCAATACGTTACTGCTTTGAAGGTTACTTCCTTTTTATATATTTGAACAATATGTACATATTTTCTCCCTTTTTACAGAATATATATATGCAATGTATAAAAAGTTCAAAGTTCAACATATAATCCTCTATATACATTCTATATATGTGGACTTTATATACAAAAAAACATTTTATATATATATATAAAATCTATACATAGACATATGTGTATATATATATATAAAATCTACATATATAGAATATTTTTAAAAGTCTATATATAAAAGATATATGTAGCCTTTATACATATCTCTCTATATATAGTGTGTGTGTGTCTGTGTACATATATATATATATATATATATATATATATATATATACTTTAAATTTTCTGAAATTTATGTTGGGCAGTTGATAATAGATCTCTCTGTGGAAATAGAGAACAAAGCCTAATCTGACATTGCTGCCTTAAGGAATTTCTCATGGTTTCTTAGCAATTATGTTTCATATTTCATGTAATCAAAAACCATACTGTAGTATTTTAATAGTTTTGCCATACATACATTATTTTTCTATTATATTCTGTGTTTTTTAGACAGTTGATTACTATTGTCATCCATGTGGCCTCTTTTGCAGCATCATTGCTACCTATACAAGTTTAATCATCATAACAGTTTAACTTTTTCTCTTCCTTTTTCTTCTTCTTCTTTTTTTGGGGGGTGGGGGGATAGAGTCTCACTTTGTCACCCAGGAACCTAGGCTGGAGTGAAGTGGTGCTATCTCAGCTCGCTGAAACCTTCATCTCCTGGATTCCATCGATTCTTCTGCCTCAGCCTCCTGAGTAGCTAGGTTTACAGGCACGTGCCATCACGCCAGGTTAATTTTTTGTATTTTTAGTAGAGAGGGGTTTCATCTTTTTAGCCAGGATGGTCTTGATCTCCTGACCTCATGATCCCCCTGCCTAGGCCTCCAAAAGTGCTAGGATTAGAGGCAAGAGCCACTGCACCTGACCGCTCCTCCTTATGTTTGTGATTGTGATCTGGCTAGGACAGGAACTAAATAAATGATGGCAGTGTTTTTAATCGTTAGATTGTTTTAGAATTCCAGTTTTCAACCTTACTAGCTTTATGATTTTTAAAGTGATCATGTAAATTCTCTGACTTCTGGTTTAAGAATAATCTGATAAGTATCAGTATCTCACATGGCTTTTATAAATATCAAATATAAGTAGTATTTTGCAGCAAAATTTGCGGATATTAAAAGCAGAATGGGTGGTAGCTATTAAAATTGTCATTTTTGAAAACTTTGAATTCATCTGGCTTCATTTTTGATGACCCTCAACTTTACACTTGAAGTGTCATCTTAAGAGTTTTCCAATACACACTTAAAATTTTACTTGGGCACATTCTATAATCTTCTTCCCAGATTATTCCTCTCTCTATGTATTGTTCACATTGTATCCCCTGTTTCTCAAACCACTATGCAGGTTTCTTAGGCAGTGTTTGCATTCCCTGGAAACTTGAATGTCTAGGCCAACTCGAATCTCTGGAGAAATAGGAACTGGCATGTAATGAATGAATGAGGAAAGATTATTGAGTTGCTCTAATTCTGAGTTGTTTTATGCCTTCATCATTTCCTTTTACATCAACTTCTCTGTGCCCCGCGTTTATTTCATTTTCTTTTCTATAGTTTTTAATTGTTTTTCATGTCATTTTCCCATCCAGTTGAGAAATTCCTCATCTCTTCAGCAAAAAATTTATAGACATATGTCCACTATTTTTACTTTAACCATGGGAGAATTTTGGCAGGAAAATAAACTGCATTTCACACAAATATCCATTAATCATTTTCAAAATCACATAAGCATGTGATCTTTTTAAAAAATTATATTTAAACATTTTTCTACCAAATACATATGAATTAAAATTGTATTTAATATTAGGTATTAACATATATACCAACATGCTAATTAAAAGAGAAAGAATTGAGGAAAAAAGAAAATGTCATTAATAAAACAATTATTATTTTCTAACATAATAAAATATAGTTGAATTTAGCCATATAACTAAATTTATATGTATAATATATATTAAAGTATATGTACAGAAGTAATAAAACACAGAATAAACATAAATAAACTATATCTTTTTTCACATGGAAAGATCAATTTTTATTTTAACTTTTAGAGTTTTCTACATTTTTCAGATTTTTTTTCAATAAACCTACATTACATGTTTAAAAAAATATATATTAATTTTTAAAACTGAAAGCCCTGTAATTTGGAACTGGAGATATTTTTACTCTGAGAAAGAAATAAATAATGAATGAAAGAGAAAGGTACAAAGAAAGAATATTGCCTTAAAAAATAAATAATATTTATTGCTTTCCTACATTTGCAGTTTCTAGAGGTAGATCCTATTTTATTATAAAGCTCAAAAATATGTCACCAAGTATGTTCCATCTTTCCATTCCTTATTACAGCTTTACTGTAGACCCAACACTTCTCAGGTTGTAATATGGCTATTAAATGTTTCCAGAGTCATATGCTTTTCCATTCCTGGTAAAAAGCAAATAATATTGTAGGAATAAACTAAAGATTCTGATTGGATGGCTTACATATCTTGCCCTACCCTGAAACAACAGATTGCATTAGTTAAGATCATGTGGTCCACAATTGAATGTTGCAGTTTACTTCTCTGGAACCAAAGAGAAATCAGGGCCCTCTTAGAAGAAGCAGGTATTTATACTAGGATGCAAATACAAATGTCAAGCAGAGAAAATAAAATATTTCTATTAATTACAATAGCTTGAGCCAAACACTCAGAAACCTCAGTAACTTAGCATGTTAAACGTTTTTAAAATATATTTGCAGCATATATTTCCTCCAGGGACCATCATTGCCATTATTTTATGATTATACAATCTGGGACACATTGGTTCCAAGGTCACTCAGTACAGGCTATTCTTCTGGTTGTTTTCATGTCCGGCCCTTCTCTGCCTTGGTACGTTATTAGGAGCAACTTCCTTTCTCTCATCCTTTTACTCCTGGGAGATACCGTCAGAAGACTGATGTGTGGGGAAATATTAATTGCCAGGATTTTCTTCCCCATTTCTTTCTGCTTTTGGTAGCAACGTCAGGAGGGCCACATTTCCTCCACAGATTTAGATCCACCCAGGCAGCATGCCCTGGTTAGATCCAGTTTCCAATTCCCTGACTCATGAGCTCCTTCTGCCTTGGTTACTCCAGCTTTTTCTTACATCATTGTCCCATGTGACTTAGGTGCTGTTACATCACCTGTGTAAACAATCTTTGCTATTAAGTTGCATCTTTTTGAAGAGAGATACTCTCAGAATGGACAGCGACAAATCAACCAATAGAAGCAGAAAAGCTGGCTGGAAGATCACACAGGATATGTTTAAGTTCCAGTCTCAGAAGTAACATACAGAAATTATTCCACACTCCATCTGAAACATAGCCCCAAACTGACTGCAAAGGAGAATGGGAAATTTTACATGTGCCAGAAAGAAGAAAATGGTATGGTGAGCATAAAGTATTGTGTGCTAATTCTAATAATTTCCTGGAAGTGTGGGTAGTCAACTGACAAGATATTTGTAATATGGATAAATTAATTAATTCATACTAAAATGTATTGATATTATTACTATTAGTTCTGATATAATGCAACATATATAAGAATTCCTAAAAATCATCATGTAATAAAAAAATTTCAAAGTAAAACCATAAGACTTATGCAGAAAAAAATAGTCAAGGGCATGACATTTAAAAACTTTGTTAGTACTATAATAAATAGGATAAACTTTAAGAACTTAGTAAAAAGAGTTTCCACATGTTAAATGATTTAACAATTCATAAATATTACAATAAATATAGTACCTTAACTTGAAAAAACTTGAAGTTTTCATGTGAGAGTGGGTTTTGGAAGAGCTACAGCTTGTGAATTGTTGTCAAGTAATGGAAGGAAGTCTGTTCAAAATTTGATGGAAAGTTGAAACACCAGATGTGGATGTTGGTGGCTCATTACACATGCAATGAGATAGCCAGTGTAGATGTATAAAATATCTATTTGTGTGTGCGCACATACACATACATACATTTTGTGCATTTAGTGGGATGTGCTTGTCTATGCTCACCTAATGTTTCTTATGGATGAAACTGTGTAAATGAATGTAGAATTTTGTGGCAAATGTGTTTTGTGTTCTAAAACTGTGGAACACATTGTGTTTTGGAACATGATTTACAGCTGTACTCATGGAATTTCAAGTTCATTAAATCACTACATTTCATAGTGTCACAGTGAAATATGGGACTTATAATTGCAACTAGAAATATAACAAAATATCTTCCCAACCAAAAAATGAATTTAATGCTAGTATTGAGAATTTGTGAAGTAAGCTGTGTTGGAATTTAATAACATGGTAACACAAGAATGGTTTCAAGATGGCGGACTAAGGCATCTGGCACTAACTTCCTCCACAAAGAAAACCAAGTTAGTAAGTGGATAATCACACTTTAAATAGAGTATCTAAGAGGTGACACTGGAATTCACCAAAGAAGTGACAGGAAACACCTGAGACATGGAAAGAGTGGGAAGCAAAGCAGCTGATTTGGCTGTGATCAGCTGGAAGCCTGGAGAGGCTCCCCAGAGGTGGAAATTGTATGTAAGAGATGCACACAGTCCAAATTCCCACCATGAATTCCCGCAGTTCCGGACATGGAGAGCTCCTTGATTCCTGCAGGCTTTGAGACTGGCATGGGGAGCTACCTGAAGAGAGTGTGATGACACATTGCTCCAGGGAAGGAGTGATGCTCCACTTGGTCCCAGACACCCTCTAAGAGATGAGAAGTTGCAGCACAGAGCCATTTCAAAAGCCCAGTCTCCATCAAACTACATCCTGTTCTGAGGCCAAATCACCCCTGCATCTCCATATCACTGGAGTTCACTGGCATTCCTCCCCTTGTACATCTGTCTCACATTCACACAGAGGACTACAATGGCATGACACGAGTTACACCCACTGGAATGGCAGGGCCCCCGACACTCTAGTATATCCAGTGTCTGGTATATTGAAGAATGGGCAGTGCAGCAAACTTGATTGGCATAGGATAGGGGAGCCATAGCACATGCTCCCCAGAGCCTGACACCCTCCTGCCTGAGACTGCTCCCACTAAAAGCAAGCCCACCCCTACCAGCAGCGGAAGGGTCATAGTGCACTTTCACATACCTTGAGGACTACATGTCTCAGTTGGTGCCACTGCTGACATCTCCAGAGCATGAAATGTGCACTCCCCAGAGCCTGAAGGCTGACTACCTGCAGCTTTTGCCACAGAAAGAAAACTCAATCCACCAGCAGCAAGGTTACAACACATTCACACATTCCCTGATAACAGGCTCTATCTACTCACATCACTGCTGCTGGTGGGCTTGGGGTCCAACCCACCCTGGCCACCACAACTGATACCCATGAAGAGTATCAGGAGGCCTGAGGACAATCCCAGCCAGCTTGGCACCAACTGTCCAGTACCAAAACCTACTGCCCAATGGCCTAGGAATCACCCTGATACATCCACCACTGCTGCCAACTGTATACACTTTCTGACGGCCTGAGGATGGGCCTACCCAGCTTATGGCAACCAACATTAACACCACAGCATGCAGCTTAGGAGCCTAAAGGTTGTCCCACCATGATTACTGCCATTACTCATGCCATGCACACTGCCCAAAACGCGGTGATTCACCTACCCAACAGCCTATTACTGTCACAGGCATGAAGAAGGAAGTGGCCTAGAGGATTAAGAATTGGCTCACATGGATAGGCTAACAATATTGACCACATACACTACCTGGCAGCCCAATGACAGTCATGCTTGTCCTGTCATTGGAATCACTAGGGCTGAGGAACTGACCCATCCAGAATCCACTTTCCTAGCAAAACTTCACTACAGCCTTACAATTATACCTATGCTACTGAAGAAATCACAGATATCACTGCTATTCTTTACAGATAAAGAAGTAATATGAAGACTACAGTACTTAATGCACCCATAATCAAATGTAAAGTGTCTTGTCCAACCAACAGCATAAATACAGTATTATATAAAAAAAGTCATCCTCTAAAAAAGCAAATCTCAAAAAGTAGAAGTGACTGTTACACCATATGCACAAATATCAATATAAGTACTCAACAAACATAAATAATAAGGAAATATGTTTCCTCCAAAGAATCACAATGATTTTTCAGCAACAGATTACAATGAAAAAAGTATTAAATGCTAGAAAAAATTCAAAATAATGGTATTAAAGAAGTTCCATGAAAAAAATACACAGACAAAGTAATACAAATAAATTAAAAGCCTATTCATTACCTATGTGAGAAATTCGCCAAAGTCATAGATATTATAAAAATAATCAAATAGAAATCTCAGAAATGAAGAATTTAATAGGTGAAATAAAAATTACATTTAAGAGCTTCAACAACAGACTAAAGAAGAATAAAGAATTTTTTAATTTAAAGGCAAGAGTTTTTGAAATAAACCTAGTCAGATAAGAAAAGTATTTAAAAGAATAAACAAAATCTATGTCATATACAGAACATCAAAAAGCAATAAAGTACTTAAATTTTGGGTGTCCCAAAGGTGAAGAGATAAAAAGGGCATAGAAAACCTATATAACAAAATAATAGCTGAAAACATTCTAAATCTAGCAAGATTTAGATATCTAGAAGCAGTAAAATTAGGGATTCTCAAATGGATACATTCAGAAAGGTCTTTTTTGTGGAACATTATGGTCAAAATGTCAAATACAAAGACAAATGGAAAATTTTAAAAACAAAGAGCAGCATGTCTCATCACATATTAAAAAAAAAAACAAAACTCCCAGCAGATTGACAGTGGATTTCTCAGAATAAATCTTACAGGCCAGGAGAGAATGGGATGATAAATTCAAAAGGCTAAAAGAAAATAAAAAATATTGGCAACCAAGGTTACTATACACAGCAAAGTTTTCCTATATAAATGAAGAAGAAATAAGCAAAAACTAAAGGAATTTATAAGTATAGATCATTCCTACAAGGAATGTTTAAAGGTTTCACAAACTGGAAAAAAAAGGCTTATATCTATCATTGTAAAAATATGTGAAAGTGTAAAACTCACTGATAGAGTTTTAAACATATAAATGAGGAAGAGAATTCTAATGTTACCACTACATGAAAACCATCAAACCAAAATTATATACAATAAGAAAGAATGAAAGAAACAAAGGATACACAAAACAAACATAAAATACTTAACAAATTTACAGGAATAAGTCCTCAAATATCAATAATAATCTTAAATATAAACAAATTAAATATTTTGCTTAAAATATTTAGACTGAGTAGTTTTTTTAGTGACATAATTATATGCTGCCTACAAGAAACTCACTTCACCTGTAATGGCACATATAGACTAAAAGTAAAGGAATGGATAAAGATTTTCTGTACAAATGGAAACCAAAAGTGATCAGGAATAGCTATACTTTGATAAAAACCGTGTATACATTAAACACAGTAAAAAAAAAAAAAAGACAAAGAAGGTCATTATAAAATTATAAAGGTATATATATATATATATATATATATATCCAAAACAGAGCAACAAGATAAAGAAAGCAAATATTATTCGATCTAAAAGGAGAGCTACGCTCCAATACAATAATAGGTTGGGACTTCAACAACAAATGCGCAGCATTAAATGCATCATTTAGGCAGAAAATTAACTAAAATACACACACACCCACACACACTCCAAAACCAAAAACAACCAAAAATTGGATTTAAACTCCACTTGAGGAGAGATGAACCTAACAGAAATCTACAGAACATTTTATCCAACAGCTACAGAATACACATTCCTTTATTCAGCACATGGAAAATTCTCCAGGGGAGAACATATAAAAGTCCACAAAATAAGCCTCAACAAATTCTTAAAAGTCAAAATAATATCAAGTGTTCTCTAAACAACAGTGTAATAAAAATACTAGCTGGTAAGAAGAGGAACTTTGGAAATTATACAAATGCATGGGAATCAATCAACTTGGTCCTGAATGACCAATAGGTCAATGAGAAAATCAAGAAGAAAAATTTTAAACATGTTTTGAAACAAATGAAAAATTTTAAAAAACACACCAAAACCTATAGGATACAGCAAAAGAAATGCTGAGAGGAAAGTTTATATCAATAAATGCCTATATCAAAAACTAGAAAGATTTTAAATAAACAATGTAACAATGCACTTCAAGAAACAAGAAAATCAAGAACAAAGACATTAATATAAGGATAGAAATAAAGACCAGAGAATAATAAAGTGAAATAGAGACAAATAACACAATCTCAAATGATCCTGGGAGACGGAGGCTGCAGTGAGCCGAGATTGGGCTACTGAACTCCAGCCTGGGCAACAGAGTGAGACTCCTTCTCAAACAAACAAACAAACAAACAAACAAAATCATGAGGGGAAGCCTCTAGACAATATTAAGAGAACTTAAAGATAAACAATCTGGATCAAGTTCCATTTCACAGTGTATTCGATTCTTCTCAGTGAGACCATTATATCCGTTTCCCTCTTTTGTACATTTGATATCCAAAATTATGTGTGTACACATATATACACAAAAACAGATGCACAGTCTCCATGAATAAAAAGGCTCAAAGGTTTTACACAAACATCAAGAAATCTAATCTCCTCAATAGTTAGTGTGCAGCATATTTAATTTTTTATATAAGCGTAAGGGCAAATCTAATTTTTTAGGCTTTCTCAAACTGTATTTCTCCACAACTCTCTACTGTTTTAAACTCTGTTGTGAGCATTGTTACTGAAAAACAGACAAAAGAGACAATCTATAGGGTTCAAAATATCTATTTAGGGGCCTGAATATTTTTAAAAGAGTACTAATGATAAAACGGTAACTAAGAGGATTGCCTCCATATGCTCACCTATTGTGAAATTATGGGGCCTCCCTCTGTTTCATAGACTCCCTCTGCCAAGACAATATGAAAAGCAATTTGGATATATCTTAAGTCACACTTACAAACATTTAATCAAGGCTAACTATAAAGTTTAGGCAATAATAATACATATTTAATAGTTTTGAGTTCATGTATATATTCACTAGTTTAAATATCTTATTACTATTGTGTCCAGTACACAGATTCTCAAGTTAATTCAGAATTAAGCTCTGTGAGTGTGTGTCCGTGTATGTGAGTGGGTTGAGGATAATGTTCACTTTTATTTCCCATAGTCTCCTGGAGTTTCCAGTACTTTGTAAAAGATAAAAGTTAATTGTTTACTGAATGTTGATGATCTGTTGAAAAAATGAACAACAAGGACAACTATTCATGGTTGATCATAGTTTAAATCGTGCCACTGCACTCCAGCCTGGGCAACAGAGTGAGACTCTGTCTCAAAATAAATAAATAAATAAATAAATAAATAAATAAATAAATAAGGTTACACATCTCAAGTTCCATTGCAATAAAGATTTCTGGAACAGAAATAATGTTAAGATGGAAGCAGACCTTTCTATAGCTGGCTAACAGTGTACAACAGCACCTAGGATAGTCCCTGAAACAGAGGGAAGCTCCATAATTAGTGTGGACTGAAGTCACAGCTGTCGTCTATCCCACTTGGTTACCTATGGGATAACACAAGTCCTCTTATCTGGTGCATGATTGTGTACACCAAGTGCATGCCCGTATGTGTGAAAGGGAGCATAGGAAATAGAATTATCACTCTAAATCTTTGTGTGTGTGCATAGAAAATAATGCAGTAATTTGCTGGAAGGATATACTCATATTTTTTCCTGCATTGACCTTCTGTCTCCAGACTAGTGATTTGTTTATTGAACAAGTACACATTAAAGGAATAAATTGTGGTTATGTTGTTTCATTGCTACAAAGGATGATTTTTACAATACCTCTGCAGTGTTAAATCTAAGGATGCAGGACTCTTGAATATTAAGTATCAACTTGCTACCCAGAAAGAGACCAAATGAATGATTAGTGATCTGCTTATACAGCAGAAATAACTAGTCTACTTTATGTAAAATTTAGAAGGCATTAAAAGCCTAAAAATGCGTTAGAGATTTTTTTTTCACCTGACAAACAATCTGGAATAAAAATAATCATAAAATCACAATTATTGTTCCAAAGTTCGCTGACAATGACACACAGCCCTTGTCCTTTACAAAGTTTTCTACATTGCAATCAGCACCCTGGGGGGCTGCAATCAGGAATAGGTTAGTGCTGTGTGAGTTGACATTTCCTATAACTTCAACTCTAAGGATCCAATCAGAATTCATTGCAAGCACTATGTATAGCAACCTTTGAATGCTACAGCAACCAGAAGGTAAATTTCTTTATGTGTATGAGGGGAGTGATTAACTTCAGGAGCAAGTTCATCTTCAATATCAGCAATCAAAACTGGAATGCAGCCTAAAACCTAAAGATCAAAATAAGGTTGATTGATTATCTTTTGTCAAATAAGATGATGTATTTTACATTATTTACTTATAATTTACATTGTAGCATCTCTTTGTTGCAATTAAATTATATCATAATAACTCTGCTTTATAGAGCGCTTTCTCCATGTGTGCATGTATGTGTGTGTGTGTGTGTGTGCCTATGTGTGAGTGTGTAAGTTTTAAAATATTTACCATTATCCTGCCAGGAAATTAGGGTAGAATATTTTGTTCTAATTTTATAGGGGAAAAAAAAATGAAGCTCAGAGCCATCAATTGAATTCATTGGGCCACATAAAGGGTATAACCTTCCAGGGTTTGTGGCTCATGTCTGCAATCCCAGCACTTTGGGAGGCGAAGGCTGGTGGATCACATGAGCTCTGGAATTCGAGAGAAGCTTGGGAAACATAGTGAGATCTATCTCCACAGAAAATACCAAAATTAGCAATGCACAGTTCTATATGCCTTTAGTCCCAGGTACTCAGAAGGCTGAAGCCGGAGAATCACCTGAGCCCAGCAGATGGAGGTTGCAGTGAACCAAGATCACAGCACTGTACTCCAGCCTGAGCAATACAAAGAGACCAAGTCGCAAAAAAACTAAACAAAACAACAAACAACAACAACAACAAGTATACACCCCACAGTGTAGCAGAAATGCTACACTGTCATCCAACTCTGGGACCAGTGATCTTTGCTCCCTAAACTTCTGCTTCCCAGAACTCACAAACCAGTGATATTTTTAAAACTCACATATAACTTCAAGTAAAATGCCAAGATCATATTTTATTAAAGTAATTGTCCCTTTAAGTTAGAAATGTTGAAGCAAATATGAACCAGAATTTTTATATTAATTTGAGGGATTTTTGCTAACAAATAGTCTTTAAATATGTACCCATGGAAAAGAACATTTAATTATCACAACCCAATTGCTATATTTTATGGATTTTTAAAATTAGATGACTGCTACAAATCATTTATCAGTATACCAATGCACCATAATACATTATGTCTTGGGGTAGCTATATTGTTGTTACCATGTTAATATATCTTGGGAATGGAAATCTCATTTCCCTATTTGTGATGATCTAAAAATGCTCTAATAGGTTGAGCTGGTAACAATTTTATTAATTTAATTACTTTTTAATAAAACTATCAGCCAAAGTATAGGGTTTTTCTCATCTCTCTGAAGTTTTCATCTAAAAAAATTTCCAAGTAATTAAAAAAATCTTTAAAACTTATATCCTCACTTGATGGTTGAAATATACTCACGATAAACATAGAAAAAATTGTGTCAGGAAACTTTATTGGCAAAGAGATGCTATGGAGAATATGAGTATATTGTATAACCAACAAAAAGTTTAGTGGAAAAGAAGGCTGAGTGCTTATATGCATTCTACACCAAAAATAATTTTCAGCTGAATCCTGTTTAGAATATGATTTATCATCTATCATGGGAGCATGGGAGACACCCAGTTGTTCTCCATAGGACTGAATGCATTTACCATTTATAAATGTGGCTTATAATAAGCTCAAACACATTTTTTCCTATTCTACTGGAGCAATATGATGAACATAATTCATTTGTATAACTATGAGTGCTAGTTTGGTAGGTATCTGAGTGTGAAATAAGAATAATAGAGCTGACTCCAAGATGGTCGAATAAGAGGCAGCTCTGGAAAGCAGCTCCCAGCTAGAGAGACACAGAAGCTGAGTGGCCTCCAGAATTCCAAATGAGGTACCAGGTTCATTTTGTGGGTCTCGTTGGACAGTGGGTATAAACCAAATAGGGCAAGTTGAGGCAAGGCAGGGCACTGCCCCACCCAGGAGGTGCATACAACTGACCAAAGGACCAAGGGATCTCCCCCTCTGGGACTTCAGTTCGGATACAGCACTCCACCAAAGCCCTCTACAACCCACAGAACAGGAGATCTTTGCCAGGCTGAAAAGTCTCAGCAAGTTGAATGAACAGGGCAGAACAGCAACTTCGGCCAGTGCCAGGGCTGTCAGCATAGACCTAGGCAGAATCACTGGCTGATGCCAAGAAAGCCAAAAAGCCGTTGGGACAGAGATACTCGCTCCTGAGTAAGAAGGGAAACTGAATGCAGGGAAACAGCCCAAACGGCAGAAGAGTCCCCCCACCCTGCCCCATCCCCAACCAGCCCTGCACAAAGCCCAGCAGCCTAAAAAACTCTCACTCCAGAGTTACGCACCCAGAACATCAGAAAGAGATCAGGAACAAGCCAGCTTGGCAGAGGGAAGGGAAGCCACCATTACTGAAGCCGGCCTAATTTTCCTGAGTAAATAAAAGACACAGCAGCTCCACTGAATCTGTGGCAACCCAGCGGTGCCTCCGCAGGCAGACAAAGGAAAGGCCACCTCCCCAAGCAGCTACTTGAGATCAAAACTATATAAATCCAAAAGATGGAAAGAAGCCAGCGCAAGAAGAATGAAACCATCAAAAACCAGAGAATCTCTCCCTGATCACGAGATCACAACTCCTCACCAGCAAGGGAAAAAAGCTGGATGGAGAATGAATTTGAAGAACTGACTGAAGCCAGCTTCAGAAGGTGGGTAATAACAAAGAACATAAGTGACTTGTTGGAACTGAAAAACACAGCACAAGACATTCATGAAGCATACATAAGTTTCAATAACTGAATAGATCACGTTGAAGAAAGGATATCAGTGACTGAAGATCAACTCAATGAAATAAAACAAGAAGGCAAAAAAAGAGAACAAAGAGTGAAAAGAAATTAATGATGCCTTCAAGAAATATGGGATTATGTGAAAAGATCTAATTTACGCCTGATCGGTGTACCAGAAGATGATGGGGAGAATGAATTCAAGCTGGAAAACATTCTTCAGAGTATTATACAGGAGAACTTCCCCAATCTAGCAAGGCAGGCCAACATTCAAATACAAGAATTACAGAGAACACCACAGTGATGCTCCTCTAGAAAGGCAACCCCAAGGCACATAATCATCAGGTTCACCAGGGTTGAAACAAAAGAAAAAATACTAAGGACAGCCAAAGAGAAAGGTCAGGTCACCCACAAAAGGACGCACAACAGACTCAAGTGAATCTCCCAGCAGAAACCCTACAAGACAGGAGAGAGTGGGGGCAATATTCAAAATCCTTGAAGAGAAGAACTTTCAACTCAGAATTTCATATGCAGCCAAACTAAGCTTTATAAGTGAAGGAGAAATGAAATCCTTTACGGACAAGCAATTGCTGAGAGATTTTTTTCACTACCAGACCTGCTCTACAAGAGCTCCTGAAGGAAGCACTGAACACAGAAAAACGAGTACCAGCCACTTCAAAAAAGAACCAAATGGTAAAGACCAATGATGCAATGAAGAAATTATGCCAACCAAAGGCAAAACCACCAACCAGTAATAAAATGGCTGGATCAAATTCACACATAACAATATTAACATTAAATGTAAACAGACTAAAGGCCCCAATCAAAAGACACAGACTGGCAAACTGGAAAAAAAGCCAAGAATCATCAGTGTGCTGTATTCAGGAGACCCACCTCACGTGCAGAGACACACATAGACTCACATTAAAGGGATGGAAGAAGATTTACCAAGTAAATGGAGAGCAAAACAAAGCAGGGTTGGCAATTCTAGTCTCTGATAAAACGGACTTTAAGCCAACAAAAATCAAAAGAGACAAAGAAGGGCATTAAATAATGGTAAAAGGATCAATACAAGAAGAGCTAACTATTCTAAATATATATGCACCTAATACAGGAGCAACCAGATTCATAAAGCAAGTCCTTAAACCTACAAAGAGACTTAGACTGCTGCACAATAATAGTGGGACACTTTAACACTCCACTGTCAATATTAGACAGATCAACGAGACAGAAAGCCAACAAGGAAATCCAGGACTTGAATGTAGAACTGGACCAAGCAAACTTAATAGATATTTACAGAACTCTTAACCCCAAATACAGAGAATATACATTCTTCTCAGCACCACATCACACTTATTGTAAAATCAACCACATTAATTGGAACTAAATCACTCCTGAGCAAATGCAAAAGAATGGAAATCATAGCAAACAGTCTCTCACACCACAGTGCAATCAAATTAGAACTCAGGATGAAGAAACTAACTCAAAACCACACAACCTCATGGAAAATGAACAACTCACTCCTGAATGTAGACTGCATAAACAATGAAATGAAGGCAGAAATAAAGACATTCTTTGAAACCAACGAGAATGAAGATACAACATACCAGAATCTCTGGGACACATTTAAAGCAGTGTCTACAGGGAAATTCATACCAATAAATGCCCACATGAGGAGCATGGAAAGGTCTAAAACCAACACCCTATCATCAAAATGGAAAGAATTAGAGGAGCAAGATAAAAAAAAAAAAAACAAACAAAAACTCAAAAGCTAGTGCAAGACAAGAAATAGCTAAGATCAGAGCAGAACTGAAGGAGATAGAGACACAAAATACCCTTCAGAAAAAATCAACAAATCCAGGAGCTGGTTTTTTGAAAAGATCAACAAAATAGATAGACAGCTAGCCAGACTAGTAAAAAAGAAAACAGAGAAGAATCAAATAGATGCATAAAAAAATGATAAAGAGGACATCACCACCAACTCCACAGAAATACAAACTACCATCATAGATTACTACAGACAACTCTATGCACACAAACCCGTAAATCTGAAAGAAATGGATAAATTTCTGGATAGTTGCACTCTCCCAAGACTAAACCAGGAAGAATTGAATCCCTGAACAGACCAATAACAAGGGCTGAAGTTGAGGCAGCAATTAATAGCCTACCAACTAAAAAAAGCCAAGGTCCAGATGGGTTTACAGCCAAATTCTACCAGACATACAAAGAGGAATGGGTACCATTCCTTCTGAAACTATTCCAAACAATGAAAAAAGAGGGAATCCTCCCCAACTCATTTGATGAGATGAACATCATCCTACTACCAAAACCAGGCAGAGACACAACAAAAAAAGAAAATGTCAGGCCAATATCCATGACGAACATTGATGCAAAAATCTTCAATCAAATACTGGCAAAACAAATGCAAAAGCAAATCAAAAAGCTTATTCATTACGATCAAGTAGGCTTCCTCCTGCAGATGCAAGGCTGGTTCAACATACAGAAGTTTATAAACATAATCTATCATATAAACAGAACAAAAGACAAAAACCAGATAATTATCTCAATAGATTCAGAGAAGGCCTTTGACAAAATTCAAGAGCGCTTAATGCTAAAAACTCTCAATAAACTAGGTATCAATGGTACGTATCACAAAATAATAAAAGCTATTTATGACAAACCCACAGCCAATAACATACTGAACAGGCAAAACCTGGAAGCATTCCCTTTGAAATCTGGCACAAGACAATGATGCCCTCTCTCACCGCTCCTATTGAATATAGTATTGGAAGTCCTAGCCAGAGCAATCAGGCAAGAAAAATAAATAAAGGGTATTCAATTAGGAAAAGAGGAAGTCAAATTGTCTCTATTTGCAGATGACATGATTGTATATTTAGAAGGCCCCATCTTCTCAGCCCAAAATCTCCCAAAACTGGTAAGCAACTTCAGTAAAGTCTCAGGATACAAACTCAATGGGCAGAAATCACAAGTATTCCTATACAACAATAACAGACAAACAGAGAGCCAAATCATGAGCAAACTCCCATTCACAACTGCTGCAAAGAAAATAAAATACATAGGAATACAACTAACAAAGGATGAAAAGGACCTCTTCAAGGAGAGCTAGAAACAACTGCTCAGTTAAATAAGAGAAGACACAAAGAGATAGAAAAATATTCCATGCTCTTGTTTGGAAAGAATCAATATCATGAAAATGGCCACTCTGCTCAAAGTAATTTGTAGATTCAATGCTATGCCCATCAAGCTACCAATGACCTTCTTCACGGAACTGGAAAACATCATTTCAAACTTCATATGGAACCAAAAGAGAACCCGCATAGCCAAAACAATGGTGTAGTCAAAAGCTATGGTGTAGCCATAGCCAAAGAAAAAAGAACAATGCTGGAGGCATCATGCTGACTGAATTCAAACTATAAGGCCACAGTAATCAAAAAAGCATGATACTGGTACCAAAAGAGAGATATAGACCAGTGGAACAGAACAGAGGCCTCAGAAGCAACACTACACAACTACAATCATCTGATCTTTGACAAACCTAAGAAAAACAAGCAATAGGGAAAAGATTCCCTGTTTAATAAATGGTGTTGGGAAAACTGGCTAGCAATGTGCAGAAAGAAGAAATTGGAACCCTTCCTGACACCTTACACTAAAATTAACTCCAGGTGGATTAAAGATCTAAACATAAGACCTAACACCATAAAAACCCTAAAAGAAAACCTAGGCAAAACCCCTCAGGACATAGGCATACGCAAGGACTTCATGACTAAAACACCTAAAGCAATGGCAACAAAAGCCAAAACAGACAAATGGGGTCTAACTAAACTCCAGAGCTTCTGTACACCAAAGGAAACAATCATTAGAGCAAACCAGCAACCAACAGAATGGGAAAAAATTTTGCATCTACCAATCTGACAAAGAGATAATATCCAGAATCTACAATGCACTAAAACAGATTTATAAGAAACAAACAAACAAACCCATTCAAAAGTGGGCAAAGGATATGAACAGATACTTTGCAAAAGAAGGCATTTAGGCAGCCAAGAAACATATGAAAAAATGCTCATCATCACTGGTCATTAGAGAAATGCAAATCAAAACCATATTGAGATACCATCTCACACCAGTTAGAATGGCAATCATTAAAAAATCTGGAGACAATAGATGCTGGAGAGGATGTGGAGAAATAGGAATACTTTTACACTGTTGGTGGGAATGTAAATTAGTTCAACCATTGCGGAAGACAGTGTGGCAATTCCTCAAGGACCTAGAAATAGAAATACTATTTGACCCAGCAATCGCATTACTGGGTATATACCCGAAGAATTATAAATTGTTCTATCATAAAGACACATGTACATGTATGTTCACTACAGCACTGTTTAAAATAGCAAAGACCTGGAATCCACCCAAGTATAGTATCCATCAACTAGAGAATGGATAAAGAAAATGTGGCACATATATACTATGGAATACTATGTAGCCATAAAAAATGATGAGATCATGTCCTTCTTAGGAACATAGATGAATCTGGAAACCATCATTCTCAGCACGCTGCCACAAGAAGAGAAAACCAAACACCACATGTTATCACTCATAGGTGGGTGTTGAACAATGAGAACACATGGACACAGGGAGGGGAGCATCACACACTGTGGACAGTTCGGGGGCAGCTAGGGGAGGAACAGCGGGTGGTGGGGAGTGTGGGGATGGATAATGAGGGGAGAAAGGCCAGATGTGTGTGATGGGGGGATGAAGGCAGCAAATCTCCTTGCCATGTGTGTACCTATGCAACAATCCTGCATGATCTGCACATGTACCCCAAAAACTGAAGTACAATAAAAAAACATATTATGCTAATTGAAAAATCACAAAAATAAAATAAAATGTCTACATAAATGAGACCTTGGAAAGGGAGGGAAAGGATGTGGAGGAAAGAGGGAAAGAAAGAGATATTCAATATTTCTGTGTCTTGGAAAGACTGCGATAGATGATTATACAATTTAAACTTCAGGAATGATCACCATCTCAGGTTTGATTCTAAGTTTGAGTAGCAACTGCAAGCCCTCAGCATAAGATATAATGGTAATTTCTTCTAAAGTTATTTCTTAGGATGTTTGTGTTAGTCTTTTTCTCTTCTCTCTAGGTTCCCAAACATAATTGAGGCCCCTTCCTTTACAGTAACAGAATAGAGTACTAGCTTAACCTTAATCAGCATTTCTTCTGTCCTAAAATATTATATAAGTTATATTCCATCACAATCCTTGTGTACATTTCTAATGCTAAAATACTTAAGTAACCAGGATTTTTATGTAACATTTTAATTCAATATCTATTCAATACACAAACAAGCACAGGCATATTCACTGATTATATGCACATTATTAATCTCTTATTACACTCGTATTTTGCATTGGGTTATATATTCTCATCCACATTGTCTTATTCAGTGTTCTCAAATAAACTGCAATGGTTCTATGAAAGGCTAAAGTTTCCAAACTATATTTCAAAAAAAATGTAGTCAGGCCCCAAGGGGTGTGCAGAATCCAAGTTTAGTGCCCTTTCGACTATACAACACAGCTCATATTATAAGATATAACTTCACACCTGCTATTGACTGAATGTTTGTGTCCCCAAAATTGTATAAGTTAAAGCCCTAATCCCAAATTGGTTAGTTAGTATTTGCAGACAGGGCCTTTGAGAGGTAATTAGTTGATAAGTGTAAGCCCTTGTGAATGGGATCAGTTCTCTTATAAAAGAGGCCTAAGGGAGCTTATTTGCGCCATCCACCATGAGAGGATACAGCAAGAAAGCACCATCTATGAACCAGAAGAACAAACCCTCTCTCTCTGTGTGTGTGTGTGTGTGTGTGTTTCTCTATCTCTATCTCTCTATCTCTCTCTCTGCCATGTGAGGACACAGCAAGAAAGTAGTCATATATAAATCAGGAGGAGATTTCTCATCATGCTAGTGCAATAATCTTACTTCCCAGTCTTCAGAACTGTGACAAATGTCTCTTGTTTAAGTCACCCAGTCTATGATATCATTAATAGCACTCCAAACTGGGAGTGGGTGATGAGATATTACTTATTAGGTACATTGTAAGCTACTAGTGTGACAATCACACTGAAAACCAAGACTTCACCACCACAGAATGTTACACCAAGTAACAAAAGTGTACTTTATCCCTTAAATGTATACAAACTTTAGTATACATTCAGTTAATTTGAGGTATTTCTGTATTATTACAACTTTTTTTTCTAGAAATACTTATGTCCTCTTTCATCTTTAGAAAGAGTAAAATACAATTATCATATTTTTGTAAAGCAGTAATCATCTTACGCTCCATAAAAATTATTTCGCTTCTGAGTGAATACAGTTCTGTACAACTTTTCCTACAAACCAAGATTTCAAAGCAAACTCCATTTATTTTCTAAAAGTATCCATGCTGTATTCCCATGAAGCAAACAACATCAATGTGTTAAACGGCACATATCCAAACAACTGAAATATCGTATCTAAACATTTCTAAACATAAAAGGGTATAGTAAAAAAAAGAATGTCACAGTCTTATGGGACCACTATTGTATTATGGTGCATTGTTGACTGAAACATATTTGTGTAAGGCATGACTATGTGTGTATCTGTCTGTGTGTCTCTCTGTGTATACAAACAGGGTTTTGGGAGAGAGAGAGAATTCATTTTTGTTTAAGTCATTTAAATGGCTATTACTTTTTTCTTTAATTTTCTGAGGTTTTCATTCGCAATTTCTATACAAAGAAGGACTGGGAGCAGAAAACACTCTCTTTTAATGCATACATTTGGTCTTGCTTCGGATGACTGCTTCAGAAACTAAGAATGACAGTCTCCTGTGGGTCTTTTGTAAGCACAGGTATGCTGATGGCAAATCCAAACTGCCGATCAATTTCAGTGGATTCCCAGGCTTGTTCATGTGTTTGTATCTGAACATTCCCAGTAGCAAGGGCTTTCCTCTCTCTCCCAGGAAGTCTCTGGGCCTTGTTTCTATTATGGTTTCTTTAAAATCCTTACTTGTGTAACTCTTTAGTTACCATCAGATACAGAGCAAAAATTAAGAAATAGAAATTTTGTTATGAAAATGCAATAAAGTTAAGTAAATAAAGTGTGGAAACAGTGAGAAAAAAAGAAAAAAGTAAGTGAAAAACTAAGCACAAAACAAGAAAACCCAAAAGACAAATAGTAATTGCTGTTAGTAAAATTATTGAAAATGATAAAAATTATTAATTGGAGATACTGATACAGAAAATGATAAAATTATGGCTGAAATATCACATTTTAAATCTTGTGTATTTGGGATAATCTCTAGTTAGCAAAGTGGGAAATTATGTGTTTTAAAAAATGACTGAGGTTTAATCAGATAGGTCCTCCAAGGAAGACAACTTCTCTTGGAGGGAAAAAAAAAAAAAAAAAAAAACTGTTGTACATATATCTCTTGATAAAGGATAAAAAGCCCTGTTTGTGTCAGTGAACAAAAGTAAGGAGAAGAAGATTCATATTTCTCCACATAGAAATATTTAGCTTTCTGTGAACATTCTGGAAGACACTGAAAAGATAGAAACAAACAAGGAAAAAATGTGGCCCAAAGAGTGAGGGAGATGAGACCTTTATGAAATAAAAACAGGAGCTGGCCCAACATGCCAGCTTACACCTGTAATCCCAGCACTTTGGGAGGCAGAGGCAGGTGGATCACAAGTTCAGAAGATCAAGACCATCCTGGCTAACACTGTGAAACCCATCTCTACTAAAAATACAAAAAAGTAGTCGGGCGTGGTGGCACAAAGCTGTAGACCCAGCTACTTGGAAGGCTGAGGCAGGAGAATTGCTTGAACCCGGGAGGTGGAGGTTTCAGTGAGCAGAGATCATGCCACTGCACTCTGGCATGGGACACAGAGCGAGACTCCATCTCAAAACAAAAACAAACAAACAAACCCAGGAGCTTTAGTGTCCGATGACACAGAATTATGAGGAATTTGGAAGTATTTAGTTTGTTTCAAGTTGACCCCTTTGTTCATGGATCACAATTATCTTCCATATTCTCACAACATTTAGAAAAAGTCTGTTTCCACCAGAAGTCCTGTGTTAACAGCACTTGGGGACAATGAAGGCATACTGGCTCCATGGTCCAGCAAGAATAGAAAGAAAGTAGTAGCCCCTAGAGATAAAATTGAGTTATGACTGGGCAAGCAGTGGGCAAGTTTCTTCTCAGATCACCTTTCTGATGAGAGCAAAGATCACCTGGTGGTCATCAAGGACATTAACCAGAGACAAAACTCTTTATCTGAGGAATTTAGAAATCAGGAGACTTCCCTATTATCTAAAGCCCTAAAATTTCTATACATCTACAGTATGCATGTATGTTGAAACTTACTGTACAACTCTTCCTGACATTGTCACCAAAATGTCTACAAATGTAATCATTTATCATGACCTATGTGGCGAATAGGGTCCAAATTACCCTTAGGTTCCTGCTTTAAGATCTACAAACACCCCTAAGGAAAAATCCACCGAGGTGCTCTCAGTCCTGTCTTGCTGAAGATCCTTGCTGAACTCTTCTGCAGCCTTTCTAACTAATAAAACCTCCCTTTCGGCTAGGCGCGGTGGCTCACACCTGTAATCCTAGCACTTTGGGAGGCTGAGGTGGGTGGATTGCCTGAGGTCAGGAGTTCGAGAACAGCCTTGCTAACATGGTGAAACCCCATCTCTACTAAAAATACAAAAATTAGCCTGGCCTGTAGTGGCATGCACCTGTAATCCCAGGTACTCAGGAGGCTGAGGCAGGAGAATTGCTTGAACCCGGGAAGGGGAGGTTGCAGTGAGCCGAGATCAAGCCACTGCACTCTAGCCTGGGTGACAAGCAAGATTCCATCTCAAAAAAACAAACAAACAAAAAAATCAACTTTCCTTTCAAACCTGTGCTGTTGGCAAATTCTTCTTATTACCCATGAGCCAATCACTTGCCATGGTGGGACCTCCGATATTGCCTGGCACTTAATTCACAACTATGTAAAGGAAGGGGGTTGGGGGACTTTTTTCTCCCCAAACTGCATAGGATGGGAGCTTGAGACATTTATTCGGATTTTTTTTTTTTTTTTTGAGACAGAGTCTCAGTCTGTTGCCAGGTGCCAGGCTAGAGTGCAGTGGCACAATCTCAGCTTACTGCAACCTCCGCCTCCCGTGTTCAAGCAATTATCCTTGCCTCACCCTCCTGAGTTTCTGGTACTACAGGCACATGCCACCACGCCCAGCTTATTTTTGTATTTTTTAGTAAAGACAGGGTTTCACCATGTTGGCAAGGATGGACTCGATCTCTTGACCTCGTGATCGGCCTGCTTCGGCCTCCCAAAGTGCTGAGATTACAGGCCTGAGCCACCACGCCCAGCCTTATTTGGATTTTAAAGAAAAGTCTTGGCCTGGCGTGGTTGTTTATACCTATAATCCTTGCACTTGGGGGGCCAAGGCGGGTGGATCACCTGAGGTCAGGAGTTCAAGACCAGTCTGACCAACATGGTAAAACTCTTTCTCTACTACATATACAAAAATTAGCTAGGTGTGGTGGCGGATGCCTGTAATCCCAGATACATGGAAGGCTGAAGCAGGAGAATCACTTGAATCCAGGAGGTTGAGGTTGAAGTGAGTCAAGATCATGACACAGCACTCCAGCGTGGGTGACAGAGCAAGACTTTGTCTCAAAAAACAAAAACAGATAAAGAAAAATGTGGTTTATATAAACCATGGAATACTCCTCAGCCATAAACAAGAATGAAATCATGTCTTTTGCATGAACATGGATGGAACTGAAGGCCATTATCTTAAGTAAAATAACACAGAAAGAGAAAGTCAAATCCTATATGTTTTCTCTTATAAGTGAAAGCTAAATAATGTGTATACATGGACATAGAATGTGGAATAATAGATTCTGGAGACTCTGAAGGGTGGGAGCGAGTGAGGAATGGGAAATTAATTGGTACAATGTACGTATTCTGGGTTCTTATTAAAAGCCCAAACGTTACCACTATATATTCATGCCACAAAACTGTACATGTATCCCTCAAATTTATAGGAATAAAAGAATATATAGATAATTAGAAATTTGCTACTGTGTGTAAATCACCCAGGAAGGCCTAGTGTGGAAAGTGACAGTAACACTTCTGGTATTCAAGCTCTTATGGAGCTCTCAGGGTAGAGAAGAAATATCGGAATAAAAGGGCTACTGCTATGTTTTATGAGAAATATAAAAATGTTACTCAAAGATTGGAGAGATTAGTTCTAAGGGTCCAGAGAATCAACCATTGAAGTGTAAGTTTTCCTGGGAAGGAAGAGTAATAGCCTAAGTGAAAAAATAACACAGAAGCAGTGCTTGGTTGAAACGGAGGGGTAGGTATCAGCTTAAAAATTATATATGTGTGTGTGTGTGTGTGTGTGTGTGTGTGTGTGTATACTCTACATATGCGTGTGTATATATATATAATGGGAAATTATATATGTGTATTTTCTATATATATATGTATATATAGTGGTAAAAATTGTGGAACATTAATAATATTCTAATGTTTTCTAGATTTCATTGTAAATGTCTAAGATATTGGGTTAGGGAAGAATCTAGGGAAATCAGTGAGATTGCAGTATATTTAATCCTATGGCAGGGGGATAAATTACCTCGGAATAAATTTAAAGTGATGAAAAAAATCAAATAGCTTGGTGATTATATACCATGAATTATGTTTAATCAGGTTTAAAGACTAAAGGAGACAATCACAGTATTTCCTATTTTCTATTGATTTAATATTTGACAATAAATTAAATAGTATTAATAGCTAATATATTTGTCAGGCTATTGGCTAAACAGTAATTCCCAGTATTTTTTTCTCAATAGTTACTATTGAGACCATGCAGGAGGCATAGAGTGAAGCCACAAAATAAGAAGATTAAATGAATTTGTCTTTTATTAGGAAGAAATTGTATAAGACACGCTGCAATTGACCAATATCGATTCTTATCTTTTTGATATGTAAAGGTACAACTACTATTTTATAGGGAATTAGATGATTTTTTTTACTCTCCTGGTAGTAGCTGGTCAATTTTTTGACAAACAGTTGTTATTTTTGAAGAAGTTGATTCAACTATTTCCTTACTCTGTTTGCTTAACAGGTTTATGCAAGTTTAATTTACATTACCATAACATTTATTTAAGTGTACAATCCAACCTAATGCCATCTTAATGGTTTCATTTAGGGCTACAATGAATAGTTTGACTAGCATAGAACACTGATCTATAATTTGGTTTTGTTAGAACCATATGCAGAGCAATTAAATTTGATAGATATTATTCTGTTAATGTCAAAAGGACACTATGATCTTGCCACAGAGCAGGAGAGTTATCTGATATCTATGGTGTCTGTAAAGTACTTTGCTACTTTGTGATGGCAATAAAATTATTTACCAAATATGCATTCTCAGGGAAGTATCAGAGAAAAATACATTTAGTTTCATTTTAATTCCTCCAAGTAGCAAACCTAATATAACTTTTGATATTTCATTTAAAGTGTGAAAAATGTCCTTTTGCAGTTTGATATTGCTACTGAAACTGTAAAGTCATTATGTACGGAGAGAGAGCTGTGTGTTCGCTCTGGTTTGTAGAATTCAGGTTGAGAGTAAGGAAAGTATTCTCAGTAAGCCAGCTCAATCACTGCCTGGGCAGTGCAGTGTACTATGAAGGTTATTCATGTGTCTGCAAAGTACATCTCCCAAAGGTCCCAGGTATCAGTTAGCACAGGGTATTTGTCTCAAGATAAATTAATGTAATTGGAGTTACTTCAATGAGGTCCTTCAGCAATCTCCATGTAACTTTCTCTTTGTGTTTGTTGTCACATGATCACAAAATACATGTTTAAGTCCAGAAGATGGTAAAGTCAATTGAGGTAGCATTGACACCTTTATAAAGATTTCAAAATTTTCCTGAAATAACTCAGTGGCCTCACTGGTCGGAGGAGTGTCAACAGATACAGGGAGGTTGGAAAAATATAGATTTTTAATTGCATATATTGCTACCCTGAGTAAAATCAGAGTTATGATGGGACAGGCAAAATGAAAAATTGGTATTACATAGGCAACTACTAATGTTTACTAGACTTCAATAACCCTTTATTTCTTAAACGCTATCGAAATTGGGACTTTTTTTTCTTGTGTTGTGTTCCTCACACAACCTGCTGCAGTTCAGGAACTACTTAGAATTCTTCCCTAAAGTAGACAAATTGAGATTTTTTTTTTTTTTTCAGTAAATGGAAGCTATTTATTTTTTTCCAAGAGGAACGCATTACTTAGCTTTGATGATTACTATAAATATTTTTGTCTGTTAACAAGCTATAAATGAACTATTTTTAAATGTTTGTACATTAAGTTCTCAATATCTTTGATAGGTTCTTTAAAATGGTGATAACAAGAAAAGGGACATACAGCAGGTTCTCAAGTAATGTGATTTCTATGACTTCATTTCCTTATAACATTGATGGAAACAATATATGGTGTCATTATACTTCATTGTGCTCAAAATTACACTTTCCAAGAATCTACGAATACGTGAGGACCTACTGTATAATTGTTTGTGCAAGCAATTATTATTATTGTTATTATCATAGAAATGAGCTATAAAAAGATAAATTGACAAAGCATATTCTATTGTGAAATCTTCTTTCCTCCTGCAGATACTGTAAATGACAATTTAAATATTTTGTCTTCTTAGCTTTTAATAAATATAAAATACTGACTTTGGAAAGTGAAAACTATTGTGAAATAGATTTCTCATATGAAATTACATAAAATTAAAATTAATATCTATAGGATTTGTAGAGACGCTTAATACAGTTTTTTAAGCATATACGGAAATCATTCTGTAACTTAGTATTTTTGCTCACTGAGCTAAAATGAAATGAAATAAATTTGGGGAGATAATAGAGAACCAAAAAATGTTAAGGATTTAATTACTTTATGCAGACTCGAGAAATAATGTTGAAACACCTTGTTTTCAATTACATCCTATGAAATTCATTGAGGTCTTCAACTGAGTTTATTTTTCTACCTGATTGATTTCTGCTACAAAATGTTAAGAAAAGATCATCTTGAAGAATCAGTTATTGTCGGTCACGATCTCTGCATTACTGACTATTGTTTCAGAAAGAGCATGCCCCTGTACCTCATCTAGAGACACTATTCTGAGTCAAGACTGTCAATTCTGAAGAGGTTGGTTTTTTTATTGTCTAATTTTTACTTCCTTATAGATTATCATTTGCAATTTTCTAATGGTGTATTTCTCTTAATTATCATGTTTGTAAAAGGTTTCTTGAAAATGTTTGGAAAGAAATTTAATTGCATATAAGTTCATAAGGTACCTTATCTTTTTAAAATTTACATAGCTATTTCAACTAAAAAATTCTTTCAAACAAAATAATCTTTTTTTTTTCTACTTCACATAAGACTATTTCAAATCCTCATAATGGTTCAAAATGTGGTAATTTAGGGAAATTCTTGTCAATCTTTTTTTTTTTTTTTTCCTGAGACAGAGTTTTGCTCTACTGCCCAGGCTAGAGTGCAATGGCATGACCTCAGTTCACTGCAACCTTTGCCTCCCAGGTTCAAGCTATTTTCCCTACCTCAGCTTCCTGAGTAGCTGGGATTACAGGTGCACACTACCACAACTGGCTAAATTTTGTATTTTTTAGTACAGACAGGATGTCACCATGTTGGCCAGGCTAGTCTTGAACTACTGACCTCAGGTGATCCACCCACCTCAGCCTCCCAAAGTGCTAGGATTACAGGCATGAGCCACTGGGCCAGACCTCTTGTCAATCTTCAGGACACAAGATAACTTGAGTCCTATATTTTTGCAAGGACTGGGCTAAGAACATTGTCCTCATTTTCCCACGATATTTAGTCATTACCATTTTAAGTTTATACACATAGAAACAGAAGCAAAAAAATAAATAATTTGATCAATTAGTATTCTAGGATTTGCAAACAAAGCATTACCAGCTTCTTTTGCAATATACCTTAGTATTTCAGAAAAATATACAATTTATGCTATATTTATATCATATTAATTCAACTAGAATATGATGGAAAGGTCAAGTAAGCAGTTTCTTCATTAAATTTATAATAGTGCCATGTCAAAATAAATAATAATCTGACTGTGTCTTTGAAACTGATAGTAATTATTAGGTGTAGGGAATTTTATTTGATGCTAAGTGTTCTATCCCTTTGAGATAGACATTATTAATGCAAAATAATTTGATTGACAAAATAGTTGAAGTTCACTGTCTATTCCATTTTAATATCATGTAACAGAAACAATTAAAGTACTAAAATACACTAGGAGAGCTGGTAAAATAATACGTGATATGCTCTTAGTATATAAACAAAGATAGCCTGCCTGGTCTTACTATTTTTATGTACCTGACAAGTAAATGTAGAATGTATCAGCATAAATGTTTTTAGCTGGCATATTTTATAATCAATATTCTTACATTAATTAATATAGATATGTAAAGATTGCATGAAAAATGATATATGAGTTTAAAACATAAATATGCAAATATGAAAATAAATAAATGGTTCAGTAATATTTACTGGGCATGTGAGAAAAACCCACTATAAGAACCATTTATACAAATCTATGAGCTCCGTTATTGATTGTCAATGATTCATACATTTTGTGTTAATTACAGTCCAAAGGGCTAATATTCACGACTATAAACAATTGTAAGGGAGACTTAACTAGGATTTTGTAAACAGTATGCTCCTTTGTTTTTCCTGACATCAGGCTTTAATTTAGGTTTTCAGGCTTCTTGAACTGGTCATCGGGAAGATTCAATATATTTGTATGAAACAGACACAAGCATGACTTAAGTTATATGCACTAACAAAAATAACGTTAAGTAGTTCATAAGTTGTTAACTATGAAACAGCAATCAGAGAATCATCAAATAGCTATCAAAGTAATGAGCATTAAGATATTTTCATGTCTACTTAAAAACTACACACTGGCCTTCCATTCTGTAAGGAAATGGAATGTTTCCCTTCTGTTTGTAAGGCCCTGGAATGATACCTGGTAGATTTCTGGCTCTATCTCAGACTTAAGTTATGGGAATTCGTTTCCTTGTGTAGGAATTTGATCATTCAGCTTTTGCAGTCACCACGTCACAAAAATTTTACAGTTTCTGAAGAGACATAGAAACTTTTAAATATTAATTTATTTTTAACTCAATTTACACTATATTAACTAAAGTAGGGCTGAGATTTGAGTTGTGCTAACACGCAAACATCATTCCAGATTTCTCTTGAATTTCATTTTCTGATCATTCAAAATGACTTTCCCCCTCTGTGGCCTTCCTCAAAATGCATTGCTTAGGTTTCGCTGTTTCCTTAGTTAGTAAAATGTTTTCTTCAATAACTGTAAAAAATGTTTTTTCTATGAATCTAGCTAGAAATAGCACATTTCTTTTATTTTTATCACCATAGTCCCCTGCACCTTTTAAATGGCAGTTAATGTTGAACTTCACTTTTAAATGCACATTTGTCATTTGTTGGTATACACTGAGCACAAATCGTAAAATAATCACCCTAACAAACGTAATTTAAAGCAATACATTTTTCACAAGATGTTTCACTATACTAATAAATAAGATTTCAGTGTAAAAAAAATTCAGATGATCCAAGATGGCTGAATAGTAACGACTGTGGAATGCAGTTCCCAGTGAGAGCACTGAGAGTGAGTGATCACTGCATTTCCAGATGAGTTTTAACTGCCCACAGACCAAGAGATGCCCAGGCAGAAAAGTGCCACAAGTCTCCAGCAGGATTGTTTCAGCCGGTGTGGCAGGTCTCCGCACAAAAACTCCCACAAATCTGGGCAGCTGTTTCAACTGGCTCCTGGAATGCCTGGGAGACAGAGTCACCCATTCAACTGAACAAAAAGGGGCTGTAAACAGTGAGCTAGGTAATCTGGCTCAGCAGGTCCCACCCCCACAAAAACCAGCAATCTGAAACACTCTGGATTGACAGTTTCACAGCAAGCAAGCACAGCTGGACCCGGGATGATCCAGCTCTGTGGGGGTAAGGGTGTCCGCCATTACTGAGGCAGTCTACCATTACCAGGGCAGTCCGCCATTACCAAGGCAATCCGCCATTACTGAGGCAGTCCACCATTACAGAGATAGTCCACCATTACTGAGGCAGGTTGCCATTACCAAGGCATTTCTAACTAGACCTCTATAAACAAAACTGCAGGGAAGTTCACACAGCAGCTGGGCAGAGCCCACAGCAGCTCAGCAATGCCTCTACTGGCAGACTCTGACTAGGTTACCTCCTTGCTGGAGTGGGCATCTCTCAAAAAAGACAGCAGCACATCAGGAACTTATAAATAAAGCCCCACCCTTCCAGGATGGAACACCTGGGAAAAAAAAGGCAACTATGAGTTCTGCTGCAGCAGACTTAAACATACCTGCCCAGCAGCTCTGAAAGGAACAACACAGCTCACAGCTCAGCACTTGAGCTGATATAACGGACAGACTGTCTCCTCAAGCAGCTCCACGACCCTGTATATCCAAAGAGATACCTCATAAAGGAGAGCTCAGGCTGACATCTGGCAGGTACCCTTCTGGGACAAAGAGAAGAAGAAACTGGCAGCAACCTTTACTATTCTGTAGCCACTGCAGGTGATCCCCAGGCAAGCAGGGTCTGGAGTGGACCTCCAGCAGTCCTACAGCAGAGGGGCCTGACTGTTTGAAGGAAAACTAAAAAACAGAAAGAAATAACTTCATCATTGACAAAAAAGACATCCACTCAGAGACCCCATCCAAAAGTCACCAACTACAAAGACCACAGGTAGATAAATCCACAAAGATGGGAAGAAACCAGTATAAAAAAAGATGAAAACACACAAAATCAGAATGCCTCTCTTCATCCAAGGGATCACAACTCCTCACCAGCAAGGGAACAAGGCTGGATAGAGAATGAATCTGATGAATTGACAGAAACAGGCTTCAGAAAGTGGATAATAACAAACTTCTCTGAGCTAATAGAACATGTTCCAACCCAATGTAAAGAAACTAAGAACCTTGAAAAAGGTTTGATGAAATGCTAACGAGAATAAACAGCTTGGAGAATGAAATAAATGAATTGATGGAGCTGAAAAACACCACCTGAGAACTTCACAAAGCATATACAAGTTTCAATAGCCAAATCAACCAAGCAGAAGAAAGGGTATCAGAGATTGAAGATCAACTCAATGAAATAAAATGAGAAGGCAAGATTAGAGAAAAAATAGTAAAAAGAAATGAACCAAGACTCCAAAAATATGGGATTATGTGAAAAGACCTAATCTACTTTTGATAGGTGTACCTTAATGTAACAGAGAGAATGAATCCAAGGTGGAAAACTTTCTTCAGGATATTATCCAGGAGAATTTCCCCAACCTAGCAAGGCAGGCCAATATTCAAGTCCAGGAAATACAGAGAACACCACAAAGATATTCCTCAAGAAGAGCAACTCTGAGGCACATAATCATCAGGTTCACCAGGGTTGAAATGAAGGAGAAAATGCTAAGGGCAGCCAGAGAGAAAGGCTTGGTTACCTACAAAGGGAAGCCCAACAGACCTAGAGCAGATATCTTGGCAGAAACCCTACAAGCCAGAAGAGAGTGGGGGCCAATATTCAACATCCTTAAAGAAATGAACTTTCAACCTATAATTTCATATGCAGCCAAACTAAGCTTCATAAGTGAAGAAGAAATAAAATCCTTTATGAACAAGCAATTGCCCAGAGATTTCATCACCACCAGGCCTGCCTTACAAGAGCTCCTGAAAGAAGCACTAAACATAGAAAGGAACAACCCCAGTATCAGCCACTCCAAAAACATACCAAATGGTAAAGACCATCGATACAATGAAGAAAATGTGTCAACTAATGAGCAAAACAACTGGCTAGCATCAAAATGGCAGGATCAAATTCATACATAACAATATTAACCTTAAATGTAAATGGGCTAAATTCCAGAATCAAAAGACACAGAGTGGCAAATTGAATAAAAAGTCAAAACCCATCAGTGTGCTCTATCCAGGAAACCCATCTCACTTGCAAGGATATACATAGGCTCAAAATAAAGAGATGGAGAAGATTTACCAAGCAAATGGAGAACAATGAAAGCAGGAGTTGCAATCCTAGTCACTAATAAAACAGACTTTAAACAAACAAAGGTCCAGGAGACCAAGAAGGACATTAAATAGTGGTAAAAGGATCAATGCAACAGGAGGAGCTAACAATCTTAAATATATATACATCCAATACAGGAGTACCCAGATACATAAAGCAAGTTCTTAATGACCTACAAAGAGACATAGACCGCCACACAATAGTAGTGGGAGACGTTAACACTACACTGTTAATATTAGAAAGATCAACGAGACAGAAAATTAACAAGGATATCCAGGATTTGAACTCAGATCTGAACCAAGCAAACCTAATAGACATCTACAGAACACTTCACCCCAAATCCACAGAATATACATTCATCTGATACCACATCACACCTACTCTAAAATTGACCACATAATTGGAAGTAAATCACTTCTCAGCAAAGGCAAAAGAACAGAAATCATAACAAACATTCTCTCGGACCACAGTGCAATCAAATTAGAATGCAGGATTAAGAAACTAATTCAGAAACACACCACTTCACAGAAACTGAACAACTGGCTCTTGAATGTTGACTGGATAAGCAATGAAATGAATTCAGAAATAAAGATGTTCTTCAAAACCAACGAGAATGAAGACACAACATACCCAAATCTCTGGGACACATTTAAAGCAGTGTCTAGAGGAAAATGTATAGCAATAAATGCCCACAGAGAAGCAAGAAAAGATCTAAAATTGACACCCTATCATCAAAATTGAAAGAGCTAGGAAAGCAAGATCAAAAAAACTCAAAAGCTAGTGGAAGACAAGAAATAACTAAGATCAGAGCAGAACTGAAGGATATAGAGACACAAAAAACCCTTCAAAAATTAACAAATCTAGAAGCTGGTTTTTTGAAAAGATCAACAAAATAGACAGACCACTGGCCAGATTAACAAAAAAGAAAAAAGAGAAGAATCAAATGGATGCAATAATAAACAATAACAGGGACATCACCACAGATTCCACAGAAATACAAACTACCATCAGATTACTACAAACAACTCTATGCACATAAATCAGTAAACCTGGAAGAAATGTATAAATTTCTGGACACTTGCACCCTCCCAAGCCTAAACCAGGAAGAAGTCGAAACCCTGAAAAGACCAATAACGAGGACTGAAGTTGAGGCAGCAATTGATAGCATATCATCAAAAATAATCCCAGGTCCAGATGGGCTCACAGCTGGATTCTACCTGACATACAAAGAGTAACTGGTACCACTCCTTCTGAAACTATTCCACACAATCCAAAAAGAGGGAATCCTTCCCAAATCTTTTTATGAGACCAACATCATCCTGATACCAAAACCCAGCACAGACTCAACAAGAAAAGAAAACTTCAGGCTAATATCCATGATGAACATAGATGCAAAAATCTTCAATAAAATACTGGCAAACCAATTGCAACATCACTTCATAAAGCTTACCCGTCATGATCAAGTAGACTTCATCCCGGGGATGCAATGCTGGTTCAACATATGCAAGTGTATAAATGTAAACCAACACATAAACAAAACCAAAGACAAAAACCACGTGATTATCTCAATAGATGCAGAGAAGGGTTTTGACAAAATTCAACAGCCCTTTATGGTAAAAACTCAATAAACTAGGTGTTGATGGAAGATATCTCAAAATAAGAAAGGCTATTTATGACAACCTCATGGCCAATATCATACTGAGTGGGCAAAAACTGGAAGCATTTCCTTTGAAATCTGGCACTAGACAAGAATGTCTTCTCTCACCACTCCTATTCAATATAGTTTTGGAAGTTCTAGCCAGAGTAATCAGGAAAGAAAAGAAATAAAGGGTATTCAATTAGGAAAGGAGGGAGTCATATTGTCTCTATTTGCAGATGACATGATTGTATATCTAGAAGACCCCATCGTCTCAGCCCCAAACCTCCTGAAACTCATAAGCAAGTTCAGCAAAGTCTCAGGATACAAAATCAATGTGCAGAAATCGCAAGAATTCCTATACACCAATAACAGATTTAAAGAGAGCCAAATCAATAGTAAACTGCCATTCACAATTGTTACAAAGAGAATAAAATACATAGGAATAGAGCTAACAAAGGATGTAAAGGAACTCTTCAAGGAAAACTACAAATCACTGCTCACGGAAATAAAAGAGGACACAAACAGATGGGGAAACATTCCATGCTCATGGTTAGGAAGAATCAACATTGTGAAAATGGCCATACTGCCCAAAGTAATTTACACATTCAGTGCTATCCCATCAAGCTACCTAAGACCCTCTTCACAGAACCGGAAAAAACCACCTTAAACTTCATATGGAACCAAAAGAGCCCGCATAGCCAAGTCAATTCTAAGCAAAAAGAACAAAGTGGGAGGCATCAGACTACCGGACTTCAAACTATACTACAAGGCTACAGTAATGAAAACAGCATGGTACTGGCACCAAAACAGAGATACAGACCAATGGAAAAGAACAGAGGCCTTGGAGGCAATACCACATGTCTACAATCATCTGATCTTTGACAAAACTGACAAAAACAAGCAATGGGGAAAGGTTCCCTGTTTAATAAATGGTGTTGGGAAAACTGGCTTGCAAGTTTCAGAAAGCAGAAATGGGACCTCTTCCTGACACCTTACACTAAAACTAGCTCCAGATGGATTAAAGACTTAAACATAATAACTAACACCATAAAAACCCTAGAAGAAAACCTAGGCAAAACCATTCAGGACATAGGTACACACAAAGACTTCATGAGTAAAACACCAAATGCATTGGTAACAAAAGCCAAAATAGACAAACGGGGTCTAGTTAAACTCCAGAGTTTCTGCACAGCAAAAGAAACAATCATTAGAGTGAACTGGCAACCAACAGGATGGGAAAAAATTTTTGCAAACTACCCATCTGACAAAGGGCTAGTATCCAGAATCTACAAATAACTGAAACAGATTTACAAGAAAACAAACAAATAAACAAACCCATTCAAAAGTGGGCAAAGGATATGAAGAGACACTTTTCAAAAGAAGACATCTATGCATCCAACAAACATATGAAAAAATGCTCATCATCACTGGTCATTAGAAAAATGCAAATCAAATCCACATTGGGATACCATCTCCTGCCAGTTAGAATGTCGGTCATTAAAAATCTGGAGACAACAGATGCTGGAGAGGATGTGGAGAAATAGGAACACTTTTACATGGTGGGTGGGAGTGTAAATTAGTTCAATCATTGTGGAAGACAGTGTGGCGATTCCTCAAGGACCTAGAAATAGAAATTCCATTAGACCCAGCAATGCCATTATTGGGTATATATCCAAATGATTATAAATCATTCTATTATAAAGACAAATGCACACGTATGTTCAGTGCAGCAATGTTTGTCATAGAAAAGACTTGGAACCAACCCAAATGCCCATTGATGATAGACTGGACATGGACAATGTGGCACAAATATGCCATGGAATACTATGCAGCCATAAAAATGATGAGCTCATGTCCTTTGTAGGGACATGGATGAATCTGCGAACCATCAACAGAAAATCAAACACTGCATGTTCTCACTCATAGGTGGGTTTTGAACGAGAACACATGGACACAGGCAGGGGAGCATCACACAATGGGGTCTGTTGAAGGGGACTAGGGGAGGGACAATGGGGGTTAGGGAGTTGGGGAGGGATAACATGGGGAGAAATGCCAGATACAGGTGATGAGGATTGAGGAAGTAAACTACATTGCTACGCATGTGCCTATGCAAGAATCCTGCATGTTTTGCACATGTACCCCAGAACCTAAAGTGCAATAAAATATTTTTTTTTAATTTAGACATTATTAATTCACTTCTGTGTCATATAGTAATTCAACAGCTACACAATTCATTTTTGGGATACAGCTATTCAAAAATAGTTTACAAAATAGGAAGCCAAGGTCTCCAGAAGATCACAATGGTCAATAAAATTTAATATATCATGGAAAAAAGGCAATCCAAACATTGATTTTAGTCAAAAGCACTCACAAGTCTAAAATTTGTGGGCTCATTGTTATGTTTTATTAAGATTGGGCTTCAGTGAAAATAACTGGAAACATGCTGAGATGAAGCCATGCCAATTAGGGAATGGAATTAAGTGATACTATTAATATATACCATTACAAGTGATTACTATCTCCATACTTCTTATATAACATTCCATCCAACATAACTGATTCTTTGGTTTTTTAGTATGCTTGTATTTTATTCCAGTCACTTTTCTGCACAATTTCAACTAAATTCATTAGTTCTGAGGATGTTTAATTGCATAGTAATAGGGCTTTTAAGCACAAATTGCCAAATTTGTTGTTTGTGAAGACTATTGAACATTTTATTTTATACCCCACTTAGCACTTTCTACAGATAACTTTCTAACTCTCTAAGTTATCTGCATATTTAAAAGACCTTTAAAAACACTGTGTCCCTTAATGACCTAGTAGAACAGATACCTGTAGGTTCCCATGATGCATCAGCCAGTATTATAGTAATATTAACACGTATCAAAATGGAGGCATGCATTTTATTCAATACATTAAAGCACTGAAGAAAGAAACAAAGAAATGCAAGAGTAAAGAAAATTTTGCAGCACAACATTTGAATAGCATCCTATTTATGTTTGAGATAAACATTTTTTGTTGTTTAATGAAGTATTATGTATAATATATATACATAAATGAGTGCATATTGTATTTTCATATTATGTTATTGATTTTTTGCTTCCCCAAATCACAAACGATGGCAGTCCAACACTATTAGAGCATTTCTCTCAGTGACCTAATTTATCCATCCAAGTGCATACACATACGTGTGTTTACTCACACAACATATACGAACATTCACATTGAGACACATGAACACACAAAATTGATGTTTGTTAACCAACTGTATGCATAAAAAGTGTAAAAGATTTGTTTTAAATTTTTATCCAGGATGTTTATAACATGGCAATATTCTATTAGGTAACTGTAACATTATTTATAAATAAATGTCTGGCTTTGTATGGCATCATTAATGGATGAATGTCATGTTTCTGTGCATGTGTCTTTATGCATTCATGCCTATGTGACACGTGCATGCATGTGTGTTTGTACAATCCTAAACAAGGCAGTTGAAACAGTTTGTATTCCTGTTTCTTTCCTCTAGAGATATGAGATTTTAAAGTGACAATTACACTTATTTTATATTTGAAGCAAAAATCGTTATTGGGAAAATAGAACAAAATGTGAAATATCACCATCAAATACTAACAAGCTTTTCAACTAATTCTAAGCTCTTCTAAAGGAATAATAATGTGTAATCATAAATATGTACATTTTTCTGCCATCACTTAGATTACTAGATTAATAAGCATGTTTTCCTAAATATTAAGTGATAGCTTGGAACTAACAGAACCTGCAGATCTGATACTCATTTTAAGTTATATAAATTTGTATATATTTAATTATATCCCAATTTCTATTTTTCACTTTAACTACATATTAGAATCTATTCTATAATTATAACGCATATAAGGATATATACACATATTTAATCATGTATATATTCTTCATGTCTCCCTTTCTATATATGTTCTACATTGTTTTATTTTTAAGGTGTAACAAAGAAAGAAAGAGTTAAGCAAGCATGTCTGAGATCCATTCATGCCAACGTATTTCCATGTTGGAGCACTCCAGGAAAAGAAAGAAGGCAAGTGACCCAATCAAAGCCTCTTGTAAACATGATAATATCAAAACTCTTGGTAAACAATCTAGTGGTATTAGAGAGAAAGTGCTTATCTATAACATCTTTTTAGTTGACTGTGCCTCACATAACACATTGGTAAACAAATCTATGATCTGTAGACTTATTGAACAAGGTTCTCTGAAAAAATGGGTTATATGTTATATAATTATAGAAGTATAGAGAGATATTTACAATAAAAATGGCTCCCTTCCGCATTAGTTATGTGGCTGTGTGACCATTGACTTACAGAGGCCACATGTTGATCTGATTCAGAGTGCATTTCATACTTAGAAAGGACACAGGGCGCTGCTGGAACATCCTGGGTCTCTCTCTGCTTTGCTTCATAAATATGTATGTCCTTAAAATTTAAAAGAAACTTGAGATTTGTTTGTTACTGAACAATTGTCTAAACTAAAAATGGGTTTTACTTAACCAAATTTTTAGCAACAAATTGATTTTCAATGGAGACATGTGCCTTTTATGGTTTTTGGATTAGGCTGCTGTAGCAAATCCTGTAATATATTATTAAGCAGCCTTCATTAACATTTTAGCCTAATATGACATGATATAATTGATGTGATATAACATCATGCGATATGATTGATATAATATGATTGTTTGCGCCAGTAAAAAATAGGAGAGCAGAATTTATAGTTTATAGTTTTTTCCTGAAAAGGTATTTATGTCTTTGGCATTATCCTGGGTTTTTTGTTTGTTTGTTTGTTTTTTAACATAACACAATATTTGAGGACTGAAAATTTTACTTATAGAAAATATTGCCAGCTCAAGAAATAGAAATCCCCCAAAGATAATATAATTTTATATATATATGTATATATATATATATATATGTATGTATATCTGACAATTTATGTGACAAGCAAAATTAATGCAGAAAAAGTTCAAAGAACCATTTACCCTTTCAGCAAATAATTAAAACTAATATATAAGCAGAGAAAATAATATATTTGAAAATCTCATTCAATGTATGTAATATGCCATATTTGTTTTAAACAGATTATTTAAGTGTTACAGAAATATTGAAGGATAAGTAACATTTTCTTGGATGGGTATAAATAACGGATAGTCAACGTAATAGAGGAAGCAGTTAATTTATCTTCAATTATTTCATTACTTTTTGTAGAGAAAGTGAGGATATGTTAAAATCGGGTTACAATAATATTATCTGACAGAAAAGAGCATATAGAAATAAAAATATTTGCTTTTTAATTTACTGTAGCAAACACTTGCATGCAAGTTACGTGTAAACACACTAACCTGTTTTAGGATCCACAGAGAAGTATGGTTGTCCCTGGAGAATGCTGTAAACCACCCGAGCACTGTTTCCATAGGTAGGGTCATCTGCATCAGTGGCTGTCACCTGTAGAACAGAGGTACCTGTGCATTCAGGAAAACAAATTTTAGTGTGTGATGGCATTTAGCATATGATTAATTTAAACACAGAAAATGGATATGCTGAAATAGCTATGGAGATCAGTAAAGACTGTGTCTTAGTAAATTTAATTAATGTATAAAACATATTATTTCTTTCCCTGCCATCAACTGTAATGAAAGAGAGTCTAAAATATAATATTGGTCTCAAATCTTTTAACATGGCCCTTTATGTGCTGGTAACATCCTGAATGTTCTATTTTGATCTTCATTTTAAAAAGCAATAAAACATAACCAAAGTTTGGTTGGCTTGTCACTCATAAATCAAATTTGTACTAACTATACAGTTAAATCACAGGTATCATAAAGCTTTATATTGCATGTTTCATGACTGTTCTTAAAACTGGAGGTGAAGTTATTTGTGATTAAGTTGGGAGGGTGGGTGAGTTGATATTAAATTATCAATGACATCATAACATTCCATTCAAGTCATTTTCTGTCTTATACACTCTTTTTAATTATTAGCTGAATAATTAATGAGTCACATAACCGGTCTCTTTTTTTGTTTGCTTACTTTTTTGTTTGTTTGTTTGTTTTTGAGACATGAGACAGAGTCTTGCTCTGTCATTCAGGCTGGAGTGCAGTGGTGCAATCTTGGCTCACTGCAACCTCCACATCCTGGGTTCAACCAATTCTCCTGCCTCAGCTTCCTGAGTAGCTGGGACTCCAGGCACTCTCCACCATGCCCAGATAATTTTTTATTTTTATTTTTAGTAGAGACAGGGTCTCATCATGTTGGCCAAGTTGGTCTTGAACTCTTGATCTCTGGTGATCTGACCCCTTGGTGTCCCAAAGTGCTGGAAATACAGGACTAAGCCACTGTGCCCAGCCAGCTGGTCTACTAAGTTCAAATCTCATTCCTTTAGTGTCTTGTACACAGTGCCAACATTGTACTGTATTAAAAAAATGAATAGTAAATTAATTTATAAAATTTAAATATTATATTTTGAGGTAATAAAATTATTGAATCTATTATGCTCGTGTCTTTATGCTTACTTTTTAAAATCCAATTTGCATAATTAGAAACACCTATATAACGTTTCAATTATATCTAAATAAAAACTTAATCTAAGTGTAACATGACAACCTTATATTAAGGGATATACAACTTCATTGCAGAATTAGAGGGTAAGAATGCTCATCTAAGAATTCACATCTATTCATACAATGCACCTGAAGAATCATCTAATGGTGCATACTCAATATTTTATTCCACATCACTAGAAAAATTCTACCTACTAATATGGGTTATCTATCAAGTAAAAATATTTTTACAATCAAATGATCTTGTGTGAAATTTTGTATTCATTTTTGTATTTGAATATGGAAGCACTGGCAATATTCTTTTTTTTTTTTTTTTTTTTTTTTTTTTTTTTTTTTTTTTTTTTTTTTTTTTTTTTTTTTTTTTTTTTTTTTTTTTNAGCACTTTGGAAGGCCATGGTGGGAGGATAACCTGAGGTCAGGAGTTCAAGACCAACCTGGCAAACATATGAAACCCCATCTGTACTAAAGAAAACAAAAATTAGCTGGGCATGGTGGCATATACCTGTAATCCCAGCTACTTGGGTGGCTGAGGCAGGAGAATAGCTTGAACCTAGGAGTCAGAGGTTGCAGTGAGCTGAGATCCATGCCATTGCACTCCAGCCTGGGCAACAAGAGTGAAACTCTGTCTCAGAAAAAAAAAAAAAAGAGAGAAAGAAAAAATATGTACTCCTATGTTGAACTTTAGACACAACTTCAGGGAAAGCTTGTTTTGTGTCTTTGAGGGATCATAGAAAATAGAATTAATATGCCAAGTTTGCTTACCAAACCTTATTAGCAAATCATAAATTTGTATTCTACTTTTAATAACATATTAAGGATCCCGGCCACTAAATAGTATTTTTGCATGGAGACTCTAAGAAGAAATATGACTTGCAATTATCCATCCTCAGAGGATGAGAGCTGTGTTATGTCTAAAAGAGATTTCAAATTATAGACCAATAAAATAGTATAACGACACCAACTGCTGTTTAGAATGCTGAGAAACTGGGTCACTCATATACTGCAATAGAAATGTGATTGTTTGGCAACTTCTTACAAAACTAAACACACATTTACCCAATAAATCGAATAAGACATTTTATTATTTTTTTATTTTTTTATTTTATTATTATTTTTTGAGATGGAGTTTCACTCGTTTCCCAGGCTGGACTGCAATGATGCGATCTTGGCTCACTGCAACATCTGCCTCCTGGGTTCAAGTGATTCTCCTGCCTCAGCCTCCCAAGTAGCTGTGATTATAGGCATACACCCTCATGCCCAGCTAATTTTTTTGCATTTTTAGTAAAGAGGAGGTTTCTCCATGTTGGCCAGGCTATGAACTCCTGACCTCAGGTGATCTGCCCCCGTCGGCCTCCCAAAGTACTGGGATTACAGGCATGAGCCACTGTGCCCAGCCCTAGCATTTTAACAAATAAATAAAACCTATGTTCACAGAAAAACCTGCTTACAAATATTCATGGTGGAATTTTTCATGATAGCCCAAAACTGGAAACCATCCTGATGTCCTTCAATGAGAGAAATGTTAAACAAACTGGTATATTCAAAGTATGAAATATTATTCAACAATAAAAATGAATAGACTATGGATACATGCAACAACTTGTATGAATCTTCAGGGAATCAACTAAATGAAAATTAAGTGAATCCCAAAAGGTTATATACTATGATTCAATTTATATAGCATTTCTGAAATAAAGCTTTTAGAAATAAATAACAAGTTATAATATTCTGGCTATTTGGGGAGAGGGACTAGAGCAAGGAAGTTTGGTTATAGAAGGGAAGCAGAAGGGATCCTTATGATATTGTAGCTGTTCGATATTTTTATTATGGTAATTGATACAAAAATAGATACAGTTGATATAATTCTGTAGAATTGAGCAAACACATACACACAGGCACATACACACACACAAATTTATATAAGTAAATCTTGGGAAACCTAATGACAATCAGTAGATTGTGTCATTTCAATAACCTGGTTATGGTACTGTCTTGTAGTTTTCATGATCTTATCTTTGTGGAAAAAATAAAGATTTGCAAAACGTTACCATTGCATGTGAATCTACCATTGGAACAAATGTTGTTTCAGCCAACTAGACTACAGCTTTCTGTTATGTGAGCGCAAATAAACTAAGACAATCACTCAATAAAAAGTAAATAAATAAACTAATCAAGGTATGTGTTAAGGGTTAAATCATATCCCCCAAAATTGATTTTGAAGTTCTAATCCCCAGTACCTCAGAATGTGACCTTCTTTAGAAATAGCACTGTTTTAAGTAGAATTAGTTAAGAGAAAATCATGCCAGAGTAGTGTGGGCCCCTCATCCAAACTGACTGGGATCCTTATAAAAATGAAAAATGAGGAGAAAGGTATACATTCACAGGGATAACATTATATGAAGATGAATGCAAATATAAGGGCGATGTAGCTACAAGCTAAAGAACACTAAGGACTGTTAGCAAACCACTAGACGCTATGAGAGAGCTGTGTAACAGATCCCTTCTCAGTTTGTTCAGAGGGAACCAACTGTGGCATCTTAATCTCAGACTTCTAGCTTCCAGACTATAAGATAATATATTTCTGTTGTGTCAGACACCCAGTCTGGGACACTTTGTGTAGGGCAACTCTAGCAAATGAATATGGTGTGTTAGAGTTTTCGTGGGAAAAACTGACTTTTATTCTCATAATTTATAGTTGCTTTTTAATCTGGGCAAAACTATGAAGTCACAAGGCAAGAAAAAAGTATGTGTAATAGTGTATTATATTTGAAATCAGATACATCATAAGAGAGATAGAATAAAAAGTTATTACAAGGGGATTAGAGTGAATAAAAATGAATATTTGATATTTTTGAACATCAGGCATTTCTAATGATCTGCCTGGTGACATTTTTAAAGTTAGTTAATGTATTATATTGGGCATTTTAATCAAGAATTTAATCACTGGTTAAAAGTTCAAGTGAAACAGATTATCAGTATTTATATCTCTATGCCTGAGAAAAGTCTTCCACTTTGGACAATTCAATTCCTTTATTTACACTGTGTGCCCAAATTTTCTGCATAGTAAAAAAGAAAAAACTATTATCCTTTACAGTGCAAGACTTCAAAATGGAAATATACAATGTCCAAAATTCCACCATTCCATCAGAATATTAAAATAGGAATCTAATTTCCTCTGAGAATTGTTATATAGATTTGGTCAACAGATATTAAAGCAACTGTTTCTCTCCCTAGATAATTGGTTTCCGAATTAAAGAAAAATCTTTCAAAAGTGCTTTGGAGGCATTCTCAGATTTTGCAATTGTTTCCCTTCAAAACTATAATCATAAAAAATGTTGAATTTCAAGTTTCATTGGTTATTTGGTACATAATATTTTCTTGTTAAATATTTCCTATGGCACACAGCTGTTCCCATGCTGAGGATTAGTTTCTCTCAGCTGATGTTTTATACAAATCTGAGAAAGATTTAAGTACATGAGAATGTTTTCAAGATGTCTTTTCTACAATAAAACTTAAGTCTTATTTTCTTTAGGGGTTACCCTGTGTCACCCTTACTCTTTTCACTTGTTTTTTTTACTACCGCTTTATAAATATCACACATTTTGCACAGTTGCATATCAATAAGAAGCAGAATGCGCAGACTTCCTGGAAAGTTTCTAAGGACTAATTTGAAATATTTAATTAGACTTTTTTTTTTTTTTTTTTTTTTTAAGTCGGAGTTTCGCTGTTGTTACCCAGGCTGGAGTGCAATGGCGCGATCTCGGCTCACCGCAACCTCCGCCTCCTAGGTTCAGGCAATTCTCCTGCCTCAGCCTCCTGAATAGCTGGGATTACAGGCACGCGCCACCATGCCCAGCTAATTTTTTGTATTTTTAGTAGAGACGGGGTTTCACCATGTTGACCAGGGTGGTCTCGATCTCTTGACCTCGTGATCCACCCACCTCGGCCTCCCAAAGTGCTGGGATTACAGGCGTGAGCCACCGCGCCCGGCTAATTAGGCTTTTTTATACCAAGCAAATACTCTCAGAGATTACAAATTGTTATGCCTGACTTGTCAGGGCTCACAGCTCTGTTAAAATCTCAAGAGATTCAATGTTAAATAAGAACTTTGAGTAAAAATAAGCTGAAGATTTATGAAGTCTGAGAGCACCTCTCTGTAGGAATCTCTTAGGGTTTAATTCTCAGAAGATTTTCCCAGGAAATATTTAAAAGCAATAGTTGTCAAGATACAACTTAAATTTCATTTCATACAGGAGAACTGTAATTTCACCATCAGATCAATAACACTGCATTCTAGTCACTGTGTAATCTGATAAAGTTTTGAGTATTAAGTCATTGGATTAAAAAAAAATTTCTGCAAGGAGACATGTGAACTCTCTGAGCTGAGTACCAAAACAAAAATCAATATTTTGTGTATTAACTATAAATCCATAGCAAGTTTTATTTTCCCGGTACTCTCAATAAAAGCTTCCTATTTATGGAACTACCTAATGTGAAGTTTCACATTCACATGTAAAATTTATATTCTGTTCCATAAATGGAAAAAATAATAATCAGGGAAATAATATATATTAAGTGCCAGTGATATGGAAGCCCTCTGTTGTAAGCCATTTAATTTAATAAAATAATTAAATTAACTTTAATCTATTGAGAAAATGACATTTAATACTGTTTTACCCACAGATAAGTTGACGTTCAGAAAGGTAATGTAGTTGACAATTGGAGAAGGCAGAATTCAAGTCCAGCCCTATCTATTTTGATATGTGTCAGTCTTTCTCATATACGCCATTACTTGACCCAGACAAGATTTGCTCAATCTTGTTTAATAGTTACAATATTTTCTGCCTTTTTGTCTTGTGCAGTCCTTGATGGTGTATAAGGACAGTCCAGATGCATCTACTTGGGCAGAATAAGTTTTTATCCCATTTACCATAGTAAAAGGCCAAGGCAGTAAATCCATTTTGTCAAATAAGAACACGTGGCAGAATACTCAGAAGGGAGTAATACCCAGGGACTAACAACACTGTTGTGCTCCTCTGTGGCCTTGTAGAAAGCTCATAATTCTCTTCAGAGTTGTACAGAGTAAATAAATGGCTGTAGTGAAAATTGACTGGACTGATCATATGCTCACTGGTCTTACATATCTTACATTTGCATATTATCTCAAATTAATTTTCTATCCTGTTCTGGTCTGCTCTGCTTGCAGATACTTAATACCTGTCATTGACATTGATTAGCTTTCCTTTCCAACAGAATAAGGGGAAGTAATAGACGGAAATTGAAAAACAAGAATAAGTCAATCTTTCTGTCTCTGTCTTCCTGTCTCTCTCCCTCCCACCTTCTTTCTGCTTTGGACGGTGTCTCCGGCTATGACTGCAGTGCTTCATTGGTTCCAGCTCCCTTTCAGCTGCCCTATTCCATGGTCCATTCTGTTAAGATCTAGGTTCTGGGTTTAGATAACACCACTCATCCCAGTCTTAAAAGAGCTATACTCTTGCAGTGATTGTTTCATAGGGTACTATTTGACTTTTCAGTCCCTCCATTTTCGTAACTTGTTCTCCTTAATTTTCTCTATTTGTCTAACTGCCAGTTGATTTGTTTTCCTGCTAGAACTTTGATTGACACATAAGGTATTAACAGATTTCTCTCCAATGTTCCTTTATCCATTTTGAAGAATAATGACTACACACTATCAAACAAAACACTCAGGTTCTAAACTTGATGCTAACATAGTAACTACAAGTTGAGTATCTTTTATTTTGTGAGATCAGCATTTCCGATTTCAGATTCTTTTCAGTTTCAAATATTTGAAGGTACCTAAAGAGATATTTTGGGGATGGGAACCAAGTCTAAATACAAAATTCATTTAAATTTCATATACATCTTATTACTATAAACTGAAAGCCAGTTTATGTAAAATTTTTAATAATTTTGTGAATGAAACAATGTTAGTGTGCATTAAATCATCAGATAACAACAGTGTCACTATCTCAGCCACCCATGTGGACAACTTGTGATTGTTTGGCATCACTATCATTTGTGACTCTGAATGTATATGCTACTGATAAGCAATCATTTTTACACAGAAGTACTAAATGGTAAAAAAAAAAAAAAAAAAGTCACATCTCATTAATGCAGTGAAAAAGTAATACATTGTATTAACTTAGCAGAAGAATAGCGTCACTAGAATACATACATTAGCCATCAAATAATAAATTAAAAGGTTACTGTCCTGTCTACTGTATTTTTTAAGGAGAGAATAAACATCAGAAGCAATTGAGGGACCAGGAAGTGGCTCCCCTGGAGATGAGGAGGCATTCTGCTGGATGGCTGTTTAAATTTTTTTCTTCAGAGTCATTTTCCTCATTAACAATGGTTTTTGTCTCTGGTTTTACAGAAGGGCAAGATATTTTCTTCTGTTACAAATGTAGACTAGTCTTACAATGAACTTATGACATATTTTCATTATATAGATATTTTTTCTTCAATGTCAAAAAAAAGTCATCTTCATCATCATGTGAGCATTCAGAAAGTTTTGGATTCTGGAGCATTTTGGATATCAGATTTTAGAATTGGAGATGCTGAATCTGTAAATTACTTTGGGCAGTATGGCCATTTTCACGATATTGATTCTTCCTAACCATGAGCATGGAACATTTCTCCATCAGTCCAAGCCTGTCCTGGAGCCATGCTGGTTTTGGAGTTGTGGGCCAGAGCAGGGCAAAAGGCTGATTGAACCGATATCACTCCTCCTTCCATTGGGCAGCAGACAGCTAATTAACACACTGTAACATCCCCTCTGGGGCTTCAGAGTCACAGGCACCATTGCCTGGGCATCACCAAATTCCCCTCAGTCTGACACGCCTTGTCTGACTGTGGGCTCACACAGAGCAGGTCCCCATTTTGACGCATGAAGCAGTTGACCAGACCCCACACTTGCTTGCTTACATGCTCTCTCCTGCCAGGGGCTGAGCACAGTGGGCTGAGCAGACGGGGCATCCCCTGCTACAAGTCTGGCAAAGGGGCTGAGAAAAGTCCTGCAACAACTTCATGCTGTTCTTGTTTAATAAATGCAACAAAATTTCACAGTGTTCTCTGCCATGAATCATTATTCTGTTTGTTCATTTTAATCCTCGTCTTTTATGTTGATGCTTTATTTCCAAAAAAAATGAAAAAAACAGAAACAAAAAACAGCTGGTTGATTGAAAGAGAAATAGCACATTATCATTTCAAAACTGAGTTGATGGTTTCCCCTTTCAATTGGAATACTACCTTATAGTAAGTATGGCTGGGATGCATTGATATTCTTTCCAAGTTGATTGAGTACCCTTCTGTTTCCATAGCAGGAGTAACTCGCATCAGAAAAGGGGGCTTTGTGATATTTGTCTATTGGTAAGAGCTGTTTTATTTTATTTTGTTTTTGTTCCTCTGTGATATGGATGTTTGGGCTTATTGAAAACTAATTTCTCCTTAATTCTCATACACATATTCCAGTTTTGATTCATCCTCAGAAAAATCCATTGAAGGCCTCATGGTAGAATAAAAATATATTTTCTTGGATTGCACAGAAGAGATCAAAAAAATTCTTTGTTGTTTTGAAAGCTTTAACTTAATAAGTTGCCCTGGTGACTTCCCCAGTTTCTTCTCCGTGTCTTGTATTTACAAGGACTTTCTTGGACAAGATAATGTTCATTTAATGTTTAGGGCTATACATTTGATCTGTCTCACCCTGCTGCCCACACCCTGCCCATTAATCAAATTGCAATGGCTTCAGCGCTATAGGAATTTTTGAAATCTCTTATCCACTGTTGGTACCCTATCTTATTATTATGGCTTCGTTTTGAAATATTTATGATTCCTTTTTGGTGTGTAGTCTCTGACATATAAAGGGGTGCTATATCAGAAAGATACATCTAAAGGTAAGTTATATTTCAACAACAAACAAACCCTAAATTTTAGAGTCTTTAAGCAATAAAAGTTGATTTCTCACTCACATACTGTGAAATGAGGTTAGGCTGATGTGGCTTTGTTGCAACCTGTCCTCCCTCAGGGGCAAATGCTGCTGAGCTACTACTCTCCACCACACAGATGAGTGTTTGCAAAGCATCTAACCAGGTAAATAAAATATAGACAGTAGAATATTATTGGCTTACTACAGTATATAAATGTATATTTATCACAGAAAATTAAATATGGTGGAACAGAGTTCGTGACATGTTGCTTGGAATCACTAAGTTCTTTATGTTGTTGTCAATCACAGTCTCATCAGTTGCTTTAATCACATGGAATCTGATTCCAAGTGTATATTTAGTTATAAAGCAGTCGCAAGACAAATGCTGCTCTTAACATCTCTTTGCTGAAAAGACAGTACAGATCCACTCCCATTCAATCTCTTTTTAGTAAATATGTTGATTATATTGGATATTTTAAGTTAGAGAAGTCACACATATGCTTAGTTAGAAAAATAAATACAAGTCCCATGCTATTTCTCTTAAGAAAAGCAATCTTAACAGCATCTTGTATACCTTTCTATAACTCTATCTCTGCTCATTGAAAGGGCTATAATTTTATAAATATATATACATACACACATATACTAAACAAAGCACTATGCAGTCTTTTCCCCATCCAATAATTTGTCATGGATATCTACATGACAATTTTGTAAAAGATTATTATTATTTTTTATTTATTTATTTTTTTTTTGAGACGGAGTTTCTCTCTTGTTACCCAGGCTGGAGTGCAATGGCGCGATCTCGGCTCACTGCAACCTCCACCTCCTGGGTTCAGGCAATTCTCCTGCCTCAGCCTCCTGAGTAGCTGGGATTACAGGCACACGCCACCATGCCCAGCTGATTTTTTGTAGTTTTAGTAGAGACGGGGTTTCACCGTGTTGACCAGGATGGTCCCGATCTCTTGACCTCCTGATCCACCCGCCTCAGCCTCCCAAAGTGCTGGGATTACAGGCGTGAGCCACCGCGCCCGGCAAAGATTATTTTTTTTGAAAATTTTGGTAATTTAATTGGAGGAAAAAATTAAAAGAATTTTTGAAACAATCAGATGAAATATTTATGATTTGAGTATTTATGACAACTGTGAAAATTAAGTGAACAACTTAAGAATTTATATGATTTGTATCTGTGAATAATGCACCTGAAATAATGGACCAGAAAATTTATATTAATATACAACGCAAGAATTCAAAATCTACTAAAAACACTTGAACATAACAATTAGAATTGTGTTCAGCGTGAGCAACATTGTGAAACCCTGTCTCTAAAAAAACTACAACAATTAGCTAGGAATGGTGGCACACACCTTTAGCTATAGGGGGCTGAGGTGGGAGGATCACTTGGGCCTGGGGTATCAAGGCTGCAGTGAGCCATAATTGTGCCACTGTGCTCTAGCTAGCCTAGGCAACAGTATGAGACGCTGTCTCCAAAAAACAACAAAAAAAATTATAGACAGCTTCACTTGTAGGGGAGATACAACACAGAAGAATCACTACAGAGTAATATTCTAGTAAATTATTGACCTTGAAAGATAAAGAACAAATACTTTGATCTCTTCTTGTATAACACATATTTTTATATAATAAATATAATTAAAATAATAGATGCTTAATATAATTTCTGTAGCCCTCTTATATTCCACATTGCTTACTATTGTATATTTAGATTTTTCAAGTTTTTTTGTGTACATTTCTTTTCTGTACTATGTAATAAATTACTACAAACAATTGCATATAGCCAAAGTCATCACATTTGCTTCTGTGTGTGGTAGTGTTTGTTTCTTGGTATCTACATGGACTGTTGTAACACAGTTAGAGAGAGCATCCCTTTTTGGAAGGGTCACGACTTCCACAATATTCCATGGTGTTTCAGTGTGGCACAGCAGCAGATAGAAAGACTTACACAGGAAAATAATATCCAATTTGGATTTCAAAGTTTTCTCCTTGCCAGAGTATGAGTGGAAGAAAATTTATCTATATACTGAAGTGGGAAGTAAAATTGGCTGAGAGAAACTCAGTGGACTTCAAGAAGATGTGCAATTAAGACAGAGAGAATGAATTCATGACAATCAAGGACTCATCACTATAAACCAGTCGGAACGCAGAAGTCTGGTAGAAAGCAGTAAGGACCAATGATGGCACTGCCCATCTTCTTCCACACTGAACCTTCTCTCTATGTGATGTGCCCTCACCTTCTACCTGATGAGTGTTTTTTTCTATATCCAAATGCTATGTCTTGCCTCTGCACCTGTCCATTGTGCATTCACTCTCTATATGATCATAGTGACTTTCTCTACACCTGATCACTGTGCCTTCCAGGCATACCTGATTGCAATGTTTTATCTGACTACTGTACCGTTTTCACTCTATGCCTCGTCACCGTCACTTACTCTATACCTGATCACTGCGCCTTCACCCTAAACCTGGTCATTGTGAATTTTTCCAGGTACAATCTTGGTGTCTTCACTCTGTATCTAGTCATGGGGCCAACGTCACATCCCTAATGTTGAGCTTTGTCTCTATGCCTGATCACTGAACATTCATTGTATACCTGACTCCTAGAAAATGAACAACACTATCCAAAATGATGCCCCCTCCTCAAAATTATCCAAACAGAATTAGAAATCAGGTCTAATTAAAAGTGAGGGTAATTATCACATATCCTGATTGTTTAAATAAAATAAAATTTTAGTATATGTCCTAATACAGTAATTTCAGTCTTTGTTTAAAAGGTTTTTCTACTTATAAAATTATACAAACAGTTTTAATTTATATGCTTTAATAGATAGGGACAACAATATAAACTGATTAATATTTTTAGTGATAATTGAACAAATGTCAATTTTGAGATTTTTGCTTTATTCTGTTTCCTCAGTAAGAAAGAAACAACATAAATTGTTATTATTAGTATCTATATATGTGAAATTCCAGGCACTTAATAATTGATTAATAAGAATAATTCTAATAAGAAACCTAATTAATAAGAATGATTCTAATGAGAAAATTAATTCATGAATGTATATAATAAATATAGGAAAAATGTCATATTCAATAATAGCTCTCAGTCTCTGTGAAAATGTATATAATTTGTGTTACTCATTCTTTTTTTTTTTTTTTTTTGATGGAGTTTCACTCTTTCGCCAGACTGTAGTGCAGTGGTGCAATCTCGGCTCACCGCAACCTCCACTTCCTAGGTTCAAGTGATTCTCCTGCCTCAGCCTCCTGAGTAGCTGGGACTACAGACGTGCACCACTATGCTCAGCTAATTTTTTGTATTTTTAATAGAGACGAGGTTTCACTGTGTTGGCCAGGATGGTCTTGATCTCTTGACCTCATTATCTGCCCACCTTGGCCGTCCAAAGTGCTGGGATTACAGGCATGAGCCATCACACCCATTCTACTCATTCTATACTTATTTTATTTATTATCTATTATTTAGTTTTAGGCACTTCGTTAGATGCACATGATACTGAGATTTTAAAATATGCTTTTAAGGAACCTATAGACCAGTATAATATCAGATGATTTCAAAGTAATTTATAAGTAAAGGTGGAAGTTGTAAAAATAATAAGCCAAGATTGCACTAAGATCACTTGAACATTTTGTTATGTTTATTTTTTTAAAAAAAGAAGACATTCTCTACTTCCAGAGAAGTAATACATTCCAAAGCCAAATTATATACCTCAATGTTTCATTGATCACTGTACTAATTTCACTTACTATATTTTTTAGAATTTCCTACACATAAACTGCTCCTGAAAACTGCCAAGAATCTCTGACTGGTTCGTTTTATGTTTCAGTTTTCCACATTGAGGAATATACACATGAAAGTCATTCTTTGGAGATTACTTTTTTTTTAAACAGGTTGTACCAATAAAATCTGTATGAGTTTGGTCCAAGTTATGCAGAAAAACCTATATCTTCTAGTCAAGTATTGTCTATTGTGAATTGAACAGTTTTATTTAAAAAAAAAATCAAAGACTGTTCTACATTCATAAAAAGTAAGTGGTAAGAGGGTAACCAGGCACACTGGGGCCTAGCAAAGGGCAGAGGGTGGGAGGAGGGAGAAGATCAGAAAAAATAACTAACAGATACTAGTTTTAATACCTGGGTGTTGAAATAATCTATACAACAAACCCCATGACACATGTTTACCTATGTAACAAACCCGCACATCCTGCACATAGACAGCTGAACTTAAAATATAAGTTAAAAAAAAAAAATAAGAGGAAAGAATGAGGAATCACTTAAAGTGTAAAATGCAATCTAGTAAATCACATTGATCATTAAATACAAGTTAAAAACTACATTGTTTTATTGGGCCTTTCTTTAATTTACAACAACAAAGTTAAATATATAAGAAAAATAAAATGAATCTTTACCCAATGAAACAATAATGCAATTTTACCAGATATTGGAACAACTATGCTCTGAAAATTAAGAGGCAATATGTCTACAAAATCTTTCCTCTAGACATAATTGTAGGTGAAAGGGTCATCATGTACTTGTTCAATAAATATTTACAGAATATCTTGCCGCAAGTGATAGGGTACAATAACAGAATGAAGCAAAGATGGAAAATCAACTTCTGATTCTCCTCTCTCAAACCCTTAACGTTTTTGCTCTTATCCTCTTGAACTACAGCACTAAGAATGCACACGAAGCAGGTCCCTAAGTGGAGGATGAGATACCATGGATCAGAGACGAGCCACCCAGACCCCAGAAAAACCAGCTTGGAGCCAGCACCCACCACTGCCTGTGAGGGAGGTGACTGAGCTGTTGGAGACCCCAGATGACGACAGCAAAATGTATGACCCCAGCGGAAGAGCAGCCTAGCCCACCCAATTATGAGCAAATAAAACAAATATTGTTGGAGGCCACTAAACTGTGGGTTGGTTGATTTGTTACAAAACAAACACTAACTTACACAGAAGAACAGTTACGCAGGCAAAGAAGAAAATTATGAAACTTGCAAATTTTTGTCAACTTTCTGATCTGCCAGTTGTCCAATGCGTCTCCTCACGAGTACTGCATTGTTGCATGTAGAATTAGAATGCCGGCTGTACTTTATTGAAATGATCCCATTCTGAACATTATGCCCCAGGGTAATGATTTTTAAATGGCTACTAGAATCTTGGCAGATGTCCAGGGTGAACATCCCAAGATATTTGGGCAGAACTAAATCAGCGCTCCAACAAGAAGCACAATAAAGTCAGCACAGCTGGTGTCTCTCCTTGTTGCTCTGCAACAAGAAACACAGCTGCAAATGGAACAGCCTGGGGCCTTAGAGATTGGAGGAGAAAAAAGAAGACACGAAAAAGACTGGAGATGTTTCAATACATTTCCAAGGAAAAAGAACTTTGCAAATTTTAAGGATCGGACAGCAAAATATTCTCCTTTTTTTAGCTGAAAAAATGAATTTGTTATCTTGAACCTACAGTTTATTAACTGTATACTCATAATTCTGTTAAAATACAGTATTTTATTCCTCTCTCATAAATGAAAAATTACTATTTCCTGTCACAACCTGTTAAATGTTTTTAAATGGTATTTAATGATAGGTATACTTTACTAATATACAGAAGAGTTAAAAAATTATATATTTTCATACAGAAACATTTATTTGAAAAAGAAAGTAGTAAAGTTTATTTTCTGCCATATATTCTATATATTTATAGTATCTCTATGTATATAATATAAAATAATATTCTATGTATTTTTCTGCATAAATCGGACCAAATTCATATGTTAGTTTGAAATAAAGTTTATGTTATAATTTATTGAAACAACTTTTAGATTTAAAGCATTTAAAAAAATTAGAATGATTGCAATAGAAACAAATTTAAGTTCATACAATTATATAAACCAACTCTATGGTTCCCCTATTTTGGTGCTTATCAGACACCATATTGAAATTTTCCATTTGTATGTCTGCAGCTTCCTCAAAGATAGTGCTCTTGTTTTATTTACCATTTTATTACTAGTCACTATCACAGCTCTCAGCACATAAAGTGCATTTACTCTCTCTCTCTCTCTCTCTCTCTCTCACTCAAGAATTGGATAAATATAAGGAGAGAGATGTTTTAATGATTCAAAACTGAATTAATGAGTATATGGTAAAAAAGTACTCTGATCAGGCATCATATGTTGATAAAAATTTTGTTGTCACCTACTTACATTATTATTAGTCTTTAGTTAGTATTAGAAACCAGTATATGTTTAAATGTTAGTCTTATAAAAATGATTTTTATTACAAATTTAGAACAACTTATACCTTTCTTACCAGATAAGCTCACAACCTAGTGTTTAGAAGTAAGCCTCCAGCAATGTGTGTGTGTGTGTGTGTGTGTGTGTGTGTGTGTGTGTGTGTGTCTATTTCCTTCAGATATGTTCTGTACATGTACAGGCATATTCTGCAACATATCTGTATTCTCTAACAAAACTGAGCTATCTTAGTGTCACGGAAGAGAAGCCTGGATATTGATTAGATAACTTCCCCAAAGGGAAGAAGCATGATCCCATATATTTGTAATAAGTGTCATATTTCTTTGTATATGCGTATAGTCCAGTAGGGCAGGCAGAACACTAACTGCCATAGATCAGCAGATACCTTGTCTATCAGAACTGGGAGACAAGACTCTAATTGTCCCTTGCCTCGGATCTCCCCTTAATAGCTTACAATGGAGACTGGCAAACTTTTGTGCTTTTCAGTAAATGCACAGAAACAGAGAGCAGAACAGATTTGTTTCCCCTGCTCTTGTCTGCAGACCTTTGCCCTACAATATCACCAGCTTTTTATTTCTAAAATCAGAGTTGGCCAGGCACAGTGGCTCACACCTCTAATGGCAGCACTTTGGGAGGCCCAGAAGGGCTGATCATTTGAGACCAAGAGCTCAAGACCAGCCTGGCCAACATGGCCAGACCCCATATCTACTAAAATTACAAACTTTAGCCAGGCCTAGTGGCCCATTCCTGTAACCCCACCTACTTGGGAGGCTGAGGCATGAGAACTGCTTCAACCTGGGAGGCAGAGGTTTAAGTGAGCAGAGAACATGCCA